>NW_017804620.1:590450-643735 GCF_001625305.1 Branchiostoma belcheri | reverse complement strand
TTAGTGATTTAACATAAAAAGCTAACATTTAAACGATGTTAAGACGCAATAATTTCATTTTAATTTGACGAAATTTACCACTTAATATTATTTGTTTATTTTCAAATGTTTTACGGGTAGCCCAAAACAGGCCAAAATAGCGTCTTGTAACCCGATACTTTTTAGAACGCGCCTAGCAATGGGAAAGAATGCCGTAGTGACAGACCGCCGTGTTCTGTGGCTGGGCACGTTCAGCAAAGTAGCAAGTTACTTGAGACAATTTGGGGCTAGCTGTGAAACTTTTCAAAATAGTCTGGACACAAGAGTTTTGTTAACTAGTGATTCTACAAACAAACAAAAATCCCTGAAACACAAATCTTTTTGTTCCAACAATGACGTTAATTGGATGCTCCTTGATGTTTAAATTAATTGCAATATCATTTTGAATTTGCAATTAGAGCAGTTTATTTGTGCAAAAATTTCTTTCTGATACGAGGTACCCGTGAAAAAATGGCCTGAAGGCGCAGGTTTTCTGTAAATGACTGCAAGTGGAACATGCATTTGGTTCAAATCACGTAAGAGAAAATATGAGCCAAATTTAACCACCGTGGAAGTTTGACAGTGAAGGTTACAAGTAAGTGGAAAAGGAAATTGTGCAAAGCAGAGTTAGAGGGTATAAGGATAGAAATGTATGCAAGTGTGTGTACTTGGTTGTGTTACACAAATAAACTATACTCACAACTTGACCCCAGCCTGTGTCTTCTCTCACTGCTTTACTGGTAAAAGTCTGGTCCTTCCTTCCTTCTTTCCTTCCACCATGAGTCATGTGGGAAGAGGAAAACAAAAGTAAGTATATATTGGAGCAATTACACTTTAGTAAGAACACAACTGCTTTTTTAGTAAGAACACAACTGCTTTTTTTCACAAAAAGCCAGACTTTCTTTTGATCCAAAACTTTTTATCTTGAAATCAACAAGTCTAAGGTAAACTGCTTTGTAAGTTGAAAAGCATTGTCTCACCTGTAAACTCTCTTCATTCCACCAGTCTTCAAGTCAACCAGTCTTCTCAGCCCTCCTCTGGTCTGGTTTAGACAGGAGTCGCTGGTCATCACAGGTTTCTCCCAGTCAGGACAGGAACATCAGGATAGCTGACACTCAGGACACACCTACCAATATGAACAGATGGTTATTGTGATGCTACACTGAATGATCATTAAAGAATAGACTAAGTGATAAAATTGCACAATTGGGCAATCCCTTTCGTTGAATAGATGTACAAAATCCTAGGCTCTAGAAAGTTATCTATTGCGCCATGCCTCAGAATTGTGAAATGCCTTAGAAAAATATAACTTGTAAATTGAGAACCATTGTCTCACCTGTACAAACTCACTGTGTCTTCAGGTCATCTGATTTGCTGGTCTGGACTGGAGAGAAGTTGCCGGTCTCCAGGTTTCTCAGAACACGAACATCTGGTCTTGTCGGGTTTAGAGTCATCACTGCAGTCAACTGCATCAGTCAGCAGTCACCTAGCTACATAGACATTACAAAGTTACATGCCTGTCTCCAATAACAAGAAAACTAATACTGGTAAAATTTACAATTTAGATTTCAAGTTCTCACCTGATATTCCTCTCGGGTCTTCAAGTCATCTGGTCTGGTCCAATCTTCTCTTGTCAGGTTCAGACAGGAGTCCCCACTACTGCATCAGTCAGCAGCCACCTAACTATACAGACATTACAAGTTACACACTTGTCTCAAATAATGCCAAATAGTTGCAGGTAAAATGCAGAAATCAGATTTTTCTCACCTGCCCCAATACTCCGATGTGTATCCGATCACCTGGTGCCTCTGTCATCACAAGTCTCATCCCATCAGTACTGAACACCTGCACAGGTTGCTGACCCTCAGAGCACAGATCACTACAGGATTCTATGAAAAGAATAAATAGTATCAGCTTAGGCTACAAGGTGTAAAATAAAAAAAACTTCTCATTTTACCAGCTTGAAGAATTAAATCTAGATCATCGTGACAACCACGAATAAAAATATGACAATGAACACAACTTTACAAGCAAGAGTTTGACATAAAACACATGGGCCTACTTCTATACACAGTCTGTTTAGGAGAGATACAAGAGAAATTGTGAGGTAAAAAAGTTCCTATACTGTGGATATGAAATCTGAAACTACACTTTTGGAGTAGGGGAGTGCCTACAGAGAAAATGGGACAGCAAGAAAACAAGAACCATAACTAAATCACAAACATGCATTTGACAGACAATATAAGGATTTATCTATTATAGTTTGTTTTATTCTTCTACCGCTACAGTTTATGTTTTTTCACTGATGTTTACTGTGTCTCTTAAAGCTAGCAATGTACACACACACACCTTAAAATTCCTGACTTTAAAACAAACAAACACCTCGACAAAAACTGTACATAATGACCATAAAAAACGGGGATACCAACAAAAATGAAATAAATCAAACCCCTTCAACTGAAACTTAAAGTGGAATACATATAAAGGCGCAAAATGTTGTGAAAACTGCATATTCAACTGTAGTATTTGCGCCGGGGCCTTGGTTAATACAATTACAGAAATAGTCGAAAATTGAAACGAATAAGCATTTAAATCATAGATCATACATTCATTTGCAAATGATAATGAAGAAAGAAAGTACATCAACTGGACTTAAGTTTCCAAACGTTTTATATCGTATTCATTTCGGCACATTGAAGCTTTGAAGACCCCATCTTGTTTACGCGAGTTTTTGGCGGGATCATCAAAATATTTAATTATGTAACACGGGCACATTCCAACAGGTGCTTTGAACCACGTGGAGATAAAGAAAAAGGTTTTGTCAATGCACAGTTTCTTTCAACAAATATAACCTCAAAACGCTGAACAATTGACCAAAAAAGACAAGCACATACATAATTTTAATACTCTACAAGCGCACCGCACATTGAAAATGTTGTTGAAAACGCGGCAACTTGATAGACTTTTTCAAAGCCTGTCTAAAATTAGGAACGGTCGCTCTCGAATACAGAACTAGGCCATTTATTACGGAATATAACACTGTAAACTTGTCATGTTCGTACTATTATTGCTAAGGAATAATGTCAGCCAAAAAATTTGCTGGTTTACCTGCAAAAATACGAAGTTCGTCTCCATGCCACGCTACTCTTCCCAACTGCCTCGCCATTTTGTTGGGATCTTCTCCGAAATTCTCCAGGTCAGGAAATCCGCATTTTCTCTTCAAAACATCACCAGAACGGCACAAATACACGGCTGAAACTTCCCAACGTTCTGCTGCACACTTAGCAAAATCATTTTACCGACGAAAACTCTAAAAACTACCCAAAAATTTGTAAAGAAAATCAGCCAAGAATATTCCTGTCGTGTGAAACCGCCATTTTGGATGGACCATGCCACTTTCATACAGGTGTGCAAAGCAGCCCTGTCTAATTAATGTGAAGCTTGTAATCTAATTATGACAACCAATGACGGCCTGTCTCGGTGATAGGCACTTATAATTATGTGGCGAAGAAGGTGAAATTAATAGATAATCTATATAATAACGAAGACTAATAATCTCATATAAGAGTTTAAAAAAAGGATGAAAATGCATCTACCGCCGGGTACTTGAGTGGTATCGTCGAATAAACGTTTTCATGAATACTTGTTATGTGACCACAGTACGAAACATAACACTCTTGTCCAGTTTTCCTATACTGTGAAGTCGTTTAAGTGTTTTTGATATTCATAATTACATCATACAATGTATCCAGAGCGTTACAAAGAGTTCTTAGCCCATGTACACTGCATATTAGGCCAAGACGCGGTCGGTTGAGGTGTTTAGGCATACCCATAGTAGGCATACCGGGTCCTGTCCTTGGTGCTGAACATGCCTTCCACACACAGGAAAACCGATCTACAGTGTTTAGGGTAGGAAAACTAAGCTTTCTGATTTTCTCAATTATCAAAACAGTTACTCTGAGTCATTTCCAAAATAGTAAAGAAGTGTTTTATCTTTTTTTAAAAATCCTTATAGCAAATTTTTAAAAAAATATATAAATACAAAGAAAGTGAAGCTACGAAATCGAGGAACAATAGTTCTTAGTTATAAATGACAGAATGCGTGCATGATCTTCAAAATGACTTTATTTGGACATCTGCAAATTGATAAATTTCTCATGGGAGCCAATTTTGAAATAGGGAAAGTTAAGTTAGCTGTGTTTTAGTTATACAATGGAAAGTTAACACATATTCCCAGTATAGAGATTACCATAAAAAACAAAAATAAAATCACTACCAATATTTTAAGATTTACAGTGATTAAATCATACATCAATGAAGGTTAAACATTGAGGGAAATGGGATACAAAAGAAAATGGTTACTCAAGAAACTGGATAGATTTTGAAATCAAAATATTGAGTTTTTTCTTCTCTAAATCATCCTTTTGCACAATATTCACCTTTTCACATTTACCCAACTTGTAGATACATTGTACTGGTAATAGAGATTAAAAAAAACTTATGCTTACCAAAAGAAGTAACATCCTACCTCTAAATGTGCTATTAGCACAGCTATTTCCTGAATTATTCTGTATTTAGGGTATATAATTTTCTTTTTACACAACCAGTGAGGTTTTCACCTGCTTGCGTTTTGATGTCTATCAGACACCTTCCTCAGAGCTTCTGACTGGAGTTCTGCAAGAAGCAGTCTGGATAAGGAAGTCAACCCCAGTGATGAACCGGGACGAGGGGGGATACAAGCTCAGCCACGTTTGAAATTGCATTCTCGCCACAAAAGCGCCACCTACTTTGGCGTTAAATAGCGGCGAGTTGCAGAACTCCAGTCAGAAGCTCTGAGGAAGGTGTCTGATAGACATCGAAACATAAGCAGGTGGGAACCTTACTGGTTGTGTAAAAAGAAAATTCTATACCCTAAGTATCTTCCAACCTGATGAAATTATTTACGATAATTCTGTATTGTACACACTTGTACATCTTTGTTGGCCTTATCCAAAATTCTGCATTATCACTTACCCAGTTTCTTTAAACATGAAATATACAACATTAGCATAAGTTACCTAGCACTTATGCATATATAACATCAACACTTGTGGCTTCATGATTCTTACAATTTAGTGTTTACAACTTGTTAAAAGTAATTGAGTTCACATAAAAAACAATAGCAAAAAAAAGAAACTACAGATATAGATACACTATGGTTGTGTGTATAAAAAAATGAGAATTTCATCAAATAATCATAATTACAAACAAATTGGGCTATACACAGTCAAATGAGTTTTTTTCCACAATTTTTTTCCTCCGCATAAATACTGGATATCTTACAAAACAACTGTTACAGCACTACATTATTCCTGGATAGTACCTGAATGTATATATGATAGCTTGACTTTGTATATATTAAGAAAAAAATATACATCTAGCCCAACCAAGGAGACTTAACAGTAAGAAATCCATAGAAATACCATAAAACATTCTACTAGTAGAGGTAAGTATTCACTGAACTGTTTTGGTTACAATAGTACTGATGTACAAGAAAAATGTTACTCAAGCAACTGGATAGATTGTGAAAACTGTCAGACGTTTCAAGTAGCATCCACTACTTTTCGTCAGTGACTGACATCCATATACTGAGGGTTACACACAACTATTTTCCAACAACCCTATATTTCAACAATTCTAATGACAATGTTTGACAATACATGTATAGGCCTGGGGTGTCAGAACATAGGGTGTTCCCATAAAGTTATGCAACCATAACCATGATTACAATAGTCTTAACATCCTCTTGATTTCCATGAAGCTACGAGAATTTACAATTCAAACTACGTCAAGAATTATCTGTACATATTCATGACTTCAAATTCAAATATTGTGACTAGCCAATGAATGAGAAGGTTGTTCTTTGAACTGACCAATGAGAAGTGGTGATTTGTAACATGTGACCAATCAATGGCCAATAGAATTCAAAGTTTAGTTGACCAATCAGGAAAAACACTTTTGCTATAAATAGATCAACTGACAATATCAAGCACAGTCACATGACTTATACATTGACCAATCATATTATTTCCCTGTAAGCCAATGAAATACAGCCATAGTCATCATTTGCTATTCTGACCAATCTAGCTTATTTACAAAATGAAGTACTGGCCACTCAGATACAAGTTCTGTCTATGAATCAGTTATTAGAATACTGGCAAATCAGGTACAAGACTTTGCAATCAAGTTGTCAATGAAACACTGTCACATGACTTAGTATTGGCCAATCAGATTTGAGTTTTGAGTCACATGACTACAGTTGTTGGTACAAGTTATTCAGAGCCTAAACCTACATTTGGCAACCAATGAAATGGTGTCTAAGTACTGGCCAATCAGTTCTGAGTCATTGTTACATGATTAGATAGTAGCCAATCAGAACTTGAAACTATTTCTGTCAACCAATACAACACAGTCTAAGCACTGGCCAATCAGATTTGAGTTTTGAGTCACATGATTAGGTACTAGCCAATCAGAAGCAGAGAAACAATTTTTGGCAAAAAATGAAACACAAATGAAAGACAACCATGTCATTGACCAAATACTGGCCAATCAGATTTCAGTATTATGGAGCCTGATGATGAGTATCCAATCAGAGCCCGAGGCTATTTTTGTCAACCAATGAAACAGTCACATGGCTCAGTATTAGCCAATGAAACACAAGTATTGCTAGTTGAAGAGAGCATCCTGAAACTTGATGATGAGTTTGTGTCCACGATTCGAGCTAAAAACTGGCCAATAAGATTTGAGTTATGAGTCACATGATACTAGCCAATCACAGCCTGAAGCTATAGTCACATGACAAAGTACTAGCCAATGAAACACAAGTATTGCTAGTTGAAGAGAGCATCCTGAAACTTGATCATGAGTTCGACTGCCCTCCTCTGGAACTTCAGGTCGGTCAGTCCGGCGAGCGAGTTTGTGTCAGCTAAGAACTGGCCAATCAGATTTAACTTTCGAGTCACATGATTAGGTACTAGCCAATCAGAAGCAGAAACAATTTTTGGCAACCAATGAAACACAGTCACATGGCTCAGTACTGGCCAATGAAACACAAGTATTGCTAGTTGAAGAGAGCGTCCTGAAATTTGATCATGAGTTCCACAGCCCTCCTCTGGAACTTCAGGTCGGTGAGTCCGGCGAGCGAGTTCGTGTCTGCGAGTCGCATCAGCGTCGGTCCCCAGACCATCCCGAGGTTCTCTGCTGTCATCAGATTAAACTTGTCGCATTTAGCAACTCTGAGGAGACAAAGTAAAACATTTAGATACTAGAAAGGTATGTCATTCAGGTATACAGTGACCAGTCTCTCCAACCCTGTTTTAGATTTCAAACACCCCATCAAGAGAATCATGAATTAGAAAATAAATGCCAGAAGAAATTATTTTAAATAATACATTTTGTTGCCAGCATTTGAGTCTGTTTTGAGTTTGTGGCAGAGTTTTAATATCTAAAGGTCCTTTGTTAAGGTTACAACACTACAAAGTTGTAAAGGTTGTCCATCCAGGATACATTGTGTAAAAAAAACAACAACAATGTTCCCCTTTGGCTATCTTAGAATAGTCAATTCTCACATTAAGTTCAAAACCTCACCAACCCCCCACTTGGTCCCTTTGCTCCCTTCTGAGTACTACCATGATGATAAAACAAAATAAGATGTTGAGCCATAAGGAAGCTGAGAGTTTGAAAGTATACTACCTGATAATGTTAAAACAAAATCCTAGCTAGATCCAAGTATCATACTGTTCTTGGATATGATATAATACAATATACGCAAGTAATAAAATATGTTAGCCTTACTTGTGTAGATGAGCCATGAGGAAGCTGAGAGTTTGGAAGTGAGCTGGCGGCAGATCGTCTAACGTCTCGTGGATCTTTCTCAGACAGTCCTTATCATCAGGAATCTCTGCAGATAACACAACAAGGGAGACTATGAGGGCACTGGTTGTCATGTAGGAACAACAATTCATAAGGTTTGTAACATTGAACCTAATTGATATAAAATCTCTGTAAAGAAGAAAACACAACAATAGAAACTATGAGGATACTGGTTGTCATGTATAGGGTAAAACTTTGTAGCACTGAATCAACACAAGGTTTTACTAGAAAACATATAATGTCAACATTCCACTAAAGATTTTAAGCAAACATCTACTAGCACTTTTCTGCCAAGTTATATATACCAGTCACCCCCAAAATGCATTCTCTAATATTCATAATAATATTCAATACAAGATTGACCAGCAAAACCATGACACCCAACCTCTACCGGGTACACACTTGGCTCTCCAACCCATATGCTGGCTCTCTATTACCAGTTCTGCATACTGTGTACCAGCTAGTGTCGGTCAGTAATAACAGAGCCCACTGTGAACAACAATGCCACATGGAAACATGAGAGGTTGACACTTGTCCTCAGCTTTGTGTTTACTACGTCAAACAAAACATATCAGGTGTGACCCAACAGAAAGACCTGGAGATAAACAGGGAAAGTCCCCCTTTAGAATACGAGGGAAAACCCAGAACTTTCGCCCACACATTGTGGAACAGAAGCAATTTTTCCCTACATGTACTGAAGAAAACTCAAAGCTTCAACTTCTAAAGACTGGGAAACTCTCTACCCAGGCAAGTCTCAGACACCCAGGTGAGATTTAGACACTTTTGTCAACAGAAGAAACGCTGGAAAATGTCTACTGTCAGCATGGCCAGCTTGGCAAACAGACTGCAGAAACTGTGCATAAACAGTCCGTACAGCAAAGAAGTCAGTTATGGTCAGGCACTGAAGGAAGCTATTGCTAGTGAGGATTGTTCCATGGAGGTAGAAGTCCTGAAAAGTCTTGGAGACCTGCGTCTTGAGAAAGCCAAGCTCAGCAAAGATTCAGCAGAGTTTGACAAGGCTGCTGCCCTGTATGCTGCTGCCTTACTGCGCTGCAAAGATCCAGATGTGGGAGAAACAATGGAACATCGTATCCGCTACATGGAGAAACTCTCCAGACAACTGCTGCAGGGGTACAGTCCACACTTCCGGTCGCTGTCACCAGACTACTGGGGTACTGCTGACAGTAATGTCTTAAGGGTGGCAGAGATTTGTGACAAACTGGACAGAAGAGTCGGTAAGCCCTTGCACTCTGTAGAGGAAACTTACACAGAAACATTAGTGACTGCGATTGGGAACAGCGACATGTTCTTGGAGGTTGAAGTTCTCAAATCACTTGGAGATTTCTACCTTGGGAAAGGCAAGACAACCTCTGATGTATCCCAGTTCTCCAAGGCAGCTGCCATGTACAACAAGGCCCTGACAACATGTGGGGATCCGGGGACAAAATTGACCCTGGAACATCGTAAAAAAAAACTATCTTGTACTTGGTTAGATGTCTCTTGAACAAGATCAAGAAAGCAGTGATAAAGGTAATATACGTATGACAAAATCTGCTGAGAAAAATTTGCTGAGAAAATCTGCTTGTCTGAGAAAAGAAATTGGGTACAACCATGTTGCTTTGAAACATTTATGGAAGTATAGACGTAAATGAAGAAAATTACATTTTGTTGTCATTATTTGTTCTTCTAAGATCTAAATACTAAAAAACTAATAAAAAAGTCTAGGAAATGACACTGACAGGTTAGATGTTTGCATGTGTATAGATTTGGTTTATGGTCACTATAAGTTCTACAATGCCAGTTCACAAACAAAAACTGATAAAAACAAATTCTTATATAATAACTTACACATGATACCACTACGTCAACATGATACAACTAGACTTATACATGATACAACTACATCAATTAATTCTTTTTACTTACACATGATACAGCTATTGAACTATAATTGTACAATGTTGCAAAAGAATATTAGTAAGAAAATATTAAAAAATGTGAATTAAATTCTGCAGCTATCATTATCAAACCAAGCAAGACTGAGAGAAAGAAGACCACACATGCCACACCAGACGGGGGACAAGAGTATAGCTGCAAATACACTGCAGGATCAACATCTTTATCCAGGCATAAGAAGGTTAGAAAACTTTAAGTTAGCTTTTGATTTGATCAATTCTAGAAGTTCATTTCTATAAATTGATCAAATCAAAAGCTAACTTAAGAAAACTTTTTCTTCTTTGCAGCAAACAAAAGTATCCATTCAACATGACTGCAACAAAAACTATTTTTAGTACTAGTTTCATAATTATTTCAATTCTTTTTCAGCAAAGCATCAGAATCAGGACTGACCAGTGCTGCAGCCAGAACTGGTAAAGATAAAGGCCATACTGACAGGTGAGATAACATATAATTTATATTCAGAAATATGTTGCCCATAACCTTTCTGAGACACAACTTCTCTTTACATGATTGCGTAATTTGTACATTGGCTGAATGGATGACAAAACAAAAACATTGGACAGGATAGTGAATGAGTGAGATCTGTAATTGAATCAGGAAATTCATATGTTCTTTACAGTCACATTCACTCCACAACTCAGTATCATACCTTGCATTTCTTAGTAAGTACAAGGACCACCTAAAGGAAGGAGACTCCTCCCTTGCCAGAGCAGACCTGGACTCAGCAGAGCAGCACTTTGCAGCTGCACTCAAGATGGTACATGTGAGAGGTACAGGCCCAACACTACTTTTCTTTAGATTTTACATCAAGATAACTACACAGCCTGATAACAATAGCTGGAACAGTAAGGCCTAGGAAAAAAAGTTTAGTTTCCTGTCTTCCTGTTTAGTAGAAAGAACTGATGACCCCAGCCTTTTTCTTTTGTGTAGACCTAACTGACAAATGAACTTGAAATACGTTTTAAATCTTTTTAAACCTTTAAGTTAGTTAAAAGAATAATTCTATCACCAAGATAAATACACTTGTAATTCCTAATAATAATATGTATTCATGATCAACACCTTCAAATTCAGATGAGCCGACAGCCCAGCAGTTCCAGAGAGAGGTGGAGCCCCTGTGCAAGTTGGGGGATGTCTACAGTAAGCGAGGTCAGCAGACAGGAGACGGGGGAGACTTTGTCAAAGCAGCAGCACTCTACAATGCAGCAATAGCCAGGTCAGAGGATCAAGTCCTCAATGGTAACATAGTAACAGCTATTAGAGAAGTAGAGATGTCATTCCTCAAATGTGCCTTAGGCATTGATAGAAATGTTAACCGAGATGACACAGACAAACACAAGAAACAGCTGAAGGAGATGCGGGACCAGATCAAGCTGGAGATGGAAACCATTGACCAGCAGCTGGATCCCTATGTACATGATGAGGATGACCCATGTGTCAGAGAGATAGAGGCAAAACGAGCTCAGGCTGTCAGGCAGTTGTTTGAGAAAATTGCACAACAAAGGAAGGAGTTCATCAGCCTGCTTGTAGAAGAGTGTATTGGGTTAATGAGTCCCCCTCCCTGTAAGTATGCCCTGATAGGTTTGGGTTCACAGGCCACAGGACTGGTAACTCCATACTCAGACCTGGAGTTTGCCATCTTGGAAGAGAAAGAAAGTGAAGAATGTCTTGTGTATTTCCGTAACCTCACCCACTATCTACACCTCAAGGTGGTCAACCTGGGAGAAACCATTCTCCCAGCACTGGGAATAAAATCTCTCAATGACTTCTACTCTGAGAATCCACTTGATGACTGGTACTATGACTCTGTTACACCACGTGGGTTTGCATTTGATGGTTCCATGCCAAAGGCAAGTAAGACTCCACTGGGCAGGCAGGGAACTAAGAATGAACCACCCAGTGAACTCATCTGCACCCCAGAGAACATGGTCTCAATACTTCAAACTGATGTCACACTGTATCTGAAGGAAGGATATCACCTTGCCACTATCTTGAGAAACCCATGCCTGATAGCAGGGGACCAGGATTTGATTGACACATACATGGCCATCACAGTGGAGATACTGCAAGCTGATGGGGGTAAAATGGCTCAACAACTGGCACAGGAGACACTGAGGGAAAACAATGACATCTACAAAGATCTACAAAGATCCCTCACAGCAAGGTTGATTGATGTGAAGAAAGATCTCTATCGCTTCCCAGCTGTAGCAGTGGACTGCTTGGCACTGTCTTCAGGCATCATACCTACCACAGTTTGGGAGACAATAGAAGAAATGGAAAACCAACAAGTGATCAGTTCCAACAATGCACATCACCTGACAGTGATTGCCAGCATCTCAGCAGAACTCAGGCTCAGAACATACATCGCAAATGGTGGACAGAAGGAAAACCTGTCAGCTTTGGCCTCCATTGAAACAGCCCAGCATGGACAGGAACCATACCTACAGACCAATGATGAAATACAAACAAACACACTGAAACAGATTTTTTATCTACCAAATGAAAAGCAGCTTTTCAGATACTATTACACAGCACTCTATCTTAGATATCTTTTTTCAATATGGTCTGAACAAAACATAATTCCACATTCATCCGATGATTTCTATGCAACTTTACCGACAATTGCAATAAGAGAAACAATGTACACTGTACTGTGCAAATATAGCCAGGCTGTCTGCTGCTACCAGGAAGCTTTGAGGGAAGCTAAAGGAAATGATGCTGATAAAAGTGTGCTGCTCAACAGGCTTGGTGTTGCTTTGAGAAGTATGGGTGATTATCAGGGGGCAGTCAGCTATCTTGAAGAGGCACTGTCATTGGCACGTTCCTCTGGTCAAGGTATCACAAATTCAGATACAAATCCTAGTATCGCCATGTCACTACTCAACTTGGGAGGAGTCTATCCCCATCTGGGTGAATACAGAGAAGCCATCAGCTACCTTCAAGAAGCACTACAGATGTACAGGGATATCTATGGTCAAAATACAGCACATCCCTACATTGCTGCCTCACTCAACATGCTGGGGTCAGCCTGGGATGACCTGGGGGATTACAGAAAAGCAATCAACTACCGTGAACAGGCACTGCAGATGTACAGGAGCTCAAGTATCCATGGTAAGAATACAGCACACTGTGATGTTGCAAGCTTACTCAACAATGTAGGAAAGTCATGGATAGAATTGGGTGATTTTGAAAATGCAAGAAACTACCCTGAACAGGCACTAAAGATGGACAGAAGTATGTATGGTCACAATACAGCACATCCTGGCATTGCTGTCTCACTCAGAAACCTGGGGTCAGTCTGGTACCACCTGGGTGATTACAGAAAAGGAATCAGCTACCATGAACAGGCACTGCAGATGTACAGGAGTATCTATGGTCAGACTAAAGCACATTGTGACACTGCTGCCTTACTCAACAACCTGGGGGGAGCCTGGCATCACCTGGGTGATCACAGAAAAGCAATCAGCTACCATGAACAGGCACTGCAGGTGCACAGGAGTATCTATGGTCAGACTAAAGCACATCCTGACATTGCCACCTCACTCAACAACCTGGGGTCAGCCTGGCACCACCTGGGTGATTACAGAAAAGCAATCAGCTACGGTGAACAGGCACTGCAGATGTACAGAAGTATCTATGGTCAGACTAAAGCACATCCTGACATTGCCATGTCACTCAGAAACCTGGGGGTGGCCTGGCACCGCCTGGGTGATCACAGTAAAGCCCTCAGTCTCTGCCAAGAAGCCTTGGTTATGGCAAGGCAGGTTTTCCCTCAGAACAGAAGCCATCCACTGATAAAAGACATTGAACAGGGTCTGGCAATAATCAATGCAGAGATCAGAAAATAGCATATAATCTTTGGGCCTTGTTTTACATGTACATGTAGGTAGTAGTCTTTCAAATAATAGCTGGCATATTACAATATTTTCACAGTAACCAAATGTATGGATCTCAATCTGATAACTGCAAAACAAAATGCATCAAGTTTACCATTACACAATCTAGCCCAACAAACCACATGCTGCTCTGTTAATTGTTACTCAAAAACATTCATATACAGGTGGTATATGATGCCAGTGCCCCTCCAATTCTGTCCTACCACTTAAAACGCAATGTAACCCAACACCACAGGGTGTCTGCTATGTACACCACCAGTTACCATGGTGACAGCTGTCTGCTCCAGGTCATTGACCTTATTTGTTCAAGAAGAAGAGGAAGAAGAAACAGAGTAAAAACAATATGTTTTCCTTAGAACAAACTAAAGGGAAACATAAAAATGTGAACGGGCATCCAATGCAATTTCAGGGTGGCAAAAAGTTTTTAAAACTGGAGAAACAAGCCCAAAGATGAGTCCTTTATTTTCTGGGTGGTACCCTAAAAATCAGCCCAGGGTCCTTCCAGTAACTGTTTTTCTTCAGAACTTTTGGCATCTTTGCTCAATGAGTGTCAATATACATTGGGACAGTATGTAGATAAGTGACTAGAATATTGACTTTGAAAAATCTGGTTTCCAAGCCCTAAAAACTGCTGAGACAACAACTATTAAAGACTTACTGGCTGCCTCTATGAACTTTGGGTAGACGTCGAAGGTGATGAGTGGAATGGGTAACATGCGGAAGTAGAGCTTCAGCGCGCCCGCTATCGTGTTGATGTCTTCGTATGTAGACTCTGAAATGTCAGCCTGAGCTCCATCTGAGAAAACAGAAAAATGGATTGTTTGTTATGAACAAAGGGAACAGCTGCAATTTCAACCTGACCTGCTAGATGTCCCCACTGACAAACAGTTGCAGTTCCAATCCACAGTATTATACATGTATGTCCCCACAGACATTTGTATTAGACTCCAAGATTTAAGTTTTGCTGTAACAAAAAAGCAAATACATTATCTACAGTAACTACAAATATAACCGTTACTGTGAAACAGTTGCAGTTCAACAGAAGTTGCTAGATGCTAAATACAATTTTTCTATGTAGGACTGTTTTTCAAAGGTTTGTACTTGGATTGAGAAGCCATGTTTCAAAAGTATTTGTGATAAAATAAATAGTATCTCACTATTACCTTTGTCAAATGACAGTTTGACTTCTTCTATGTCATCATTAAAGCCAGAAACTCTGTAAAGTCCTTCAGACAACAAACCTGGAATGTAAACACAGAGAGTTAGAGAAGACTTGTTTATCAGTGTTGTACATGTACATAATGGAATAAAATTGTAAATTACTAAGTTGCAGTTTTATTTCATACACTAGGTGTCCTCACTGATACATCATATCACTTAAAACTTTATCCTCAGAACAATGGTACACATCTTTCATTAAGATACACTGTTTAACAAATCCCAAATCATGCTCAATCACAACTTTTTCTTTTCCTGATTTCTTCACATTTTATAAGTCACATACATCTTCAATTTCAACGATACATTTTCTCTCCTTCATAGATTTTTAAAGGACTTTTCTTGTCCCTTCGTCCTTCCATCACTCAGATTCTAACATCTTTAGTTACCATCTTTTCTTCTCTTAATCTCCTGGAAACAGTTGTCCATGGCCGGTATATCATTTTTCTTCTCTTAATTCATAGATTTTTACAAACATATTTATCCCTTTCTCCTTCTCTCACTTTCTAAAATCTTTAAGTTACCGTCTTTTCTTCTCTCGATCTCCTGGACACAGTTGTCGACGACGACAGGCCGGGTTGTGTTGTGTGCCTTGACGATTGTCGTCAGGTCAATGCCATAAACCTTCTTGATGTACTTCATGTGAGGTTGGCAGTCATTCGGCACAACCTTCGAACACTGCTTATGCGTGGCCAGGCCACAATCTGGGGAAACAAACAATGTATTTCAGGCTTATTGTATCCAGAACATCAAAAACCATGGCAGGCAGGGTTCTGGATAGTCCACACATATCCAGAACCGTGCCTTGGGCAAATCTATGACATTGTGGATATGTGTGGACTATCCAGAACCGTGCCTGATCCTAACCCTAACCCATTCAGGCATAGAACTAGACAGGCATGGTTCTGGGTACAACAGACTGATGCCGTAAAACTTCTTAATGTACTTCATGTGAGGTTGGCAGTCATTCGGCACAACCTTTGAACACTGCTTATGCATGGCCAGGCCACAATCTGGAGGGGGGGGGGCAGAGATGTGTGGTTTTATCATGCGGTACATGTATATGTGCAAGCATGTCTAAACCTTGGAAGACGGGGAGGAACAGACATTAAACTGGATAGTGAGTGAGTGTAGAAGAGAAGTTTTTCATGGTGTTTTAACTCATGTAGTACAGTATAGTTGTTATTTTGTACTAACAGACTTATTAGTGCACAAGTCTATACCTTGAATGAACAGATTAAAGTTTTACTCCCAGCCCTCTTTTTTCATGTCCACTTGCTGAAATTTCACATAAAATGTCTGAGAACCAAGGAATTATATTGCTGTGGTCTAAGAAAGAGAAGAGCATTACTGTTCTCACCTGCACATTTGACCCCCTGAGCCACCAGTCCCCACATGAAGTTAGCACAGTACTCGCACCAGTGGGGGCCTCGGAACGTGTTCACCTGGAGGGGGGGGGTGGGGTGGAAGAAAAGTCTGCTGATAACAACTGGCTACACACATAGCTGAAAATGGCTGGTGTAGGCTCATGCAAGTCAGTGTCTTACAGTTAGAGCATGTCTGACACAACAGTTGTATGTACTCAGGACCTCTCTAAAAGCAGTGAACAGTCAAAACAGGTCTGTCCTTGGTACTGACTCATTGCACATTAGCCATCCACTGCACTAAATAAATACCTTTTGTATTTCTGTTGTTACACATGTGTGCCATCTTTGTTAGCCTAGCTTTTTATGTCTTCCATGCCTGTGCTTGGTGCTGAATTCTATGTTAATGCTGTTGTTCATTTAGCCATCCACTGTACTAAATGACAAACTAAAGTATTTCTGTTGTAACAAATGTGTGGCATCTGCAGTACTAAATGTTACCTAGCTTTTTATATCTCCCATACCTGTCCTTGGTGCTGAATTCTATGTTAATACTATTGTTTGTTAACCATCCACTGTACTGAATGACAAACCTCTGTATTTCTGTTGTTATACATGTGTGACATCCATAGTAAATGTTACCCTTGCTTCTCTATGTCTTCCATGTCTGTCCTTGGTGCTGAATTCTATGTTTAACTTAGTGTCATTGTACATTAGCCACACTAAATACCTTCTGTATTTCTGCTGTTACACATGTGTGACATCCACAGTAAGAAATGTTTCCATAGCTTTTCTATGTCTTCCATGTCTGTCCTTGGTGCTGAATTCTATGTTAGGTTGTTGTTCATTAGCTATCCACTGTATTGAATGACAAACCTCTGTATTTCTGTTGTTTCATATGTGTGCCATCCATAGTAAACATTACCCTTGATTTTCTATTTCTCCCATACCTGTCCTCGGTGCTGAATTCTATGTTAATACTGTTGTGCAATAGCTATCCATTGATCTAAATGTCCCTTTTGTGTTTCTGCTGTTTATAGAATACCCATGTGTTTAATCCACAGTACTAAATGTTACCCTAGTCTGTCCTTGGTGCTGAATTCAATGTAAATACTATTGTACATTAGCTATTCACTGCACTGAATATCACATGTTTAGCATGTTTAGGACTATCTGTAATACTAGTGTGCTTGTGTCAAAACAAGCTTCATCTACCGTAGTACTGAATGTATGTCTGAGGAACAAATATGTGTTTCCTTTCTGTGAAGCACAAAATGAGCTGACTTCCACAACAGGAGTCATCTGGACAGTATTAAATATTTACACCCAATTATTGCTTCGACAGCTGTTTATTACATAGGGTGGCATTAATAATAGAAAAGAGTTCTGTTAAGGAAAAGCAGTGTACCTTGAAGTTATGAGACTTTTCGTAACCTTTTCTATGTCTTCAATGCCTGTCCTTGGTGCTGAATTCTATGTTAACACTTTTGTGCATTAGCTTTCTACTGAACTGAACATCCTTTTGTGTTTCTGCTGTTGTTACCCATACATGCCATCTGTAGTACTAAATGTTACCCTAGTTTTTCTATGTCTTCCATACCTGTCTTTGGTACATTAATAATAGAAATAAGCTTTGTTAAGGAAAAGCAGCCTACCTTGAAGTTATGAGGCTTTTCGTAAGACGATGCTTCGATGCTGGCCCGTTTGCTTGGTGAGAGAGCTAGGTCCAGCTGTTATGTACAGGAAGGAAAGAGTAGTGTTAATCTGCACTCTACAAGAAAGCACACTGGTCTAGCTACTAGCATGTGTAGTCCAGTGGTTAGTGCATCTGGATCAAGAGGTCGTGAGTTCGAATCCCGATTCTACAAAAAAGCACACTGGTCTAGCTAGTTGCTTGTGTAGTCCAGTGGTTAGTGCCTCTGGACCAAGAGGTCGTGAGTTCGGATCCCGGCTCTACAAAAAAAAAAGCACACTTCTTTAGCTAGGTGCTTGTATAGTCCAAATCCCAATCCAAATGTTCGAATCCCATCTGTTGTCACTCAACAGACATGCACGCTACTGGAAAAGGTGTCAGTCTTTGGGACAGGATCATGTTAAACTAAACAGTGGTCCACTTTTCATTGTACTAGAGGAAATTCCCAACACAATGAACCTGTAAATATTGTACATAGCATCTGTCTTCTCTCCCACAACCTAAGGAAAAGAAGTTAAACTCTTCTAAATTATTGATTTTATTGAGCTACATTGTATACCAGTTCAATCTCACTTTACCTCTCATTCCATAAAAGTGTTACAATAATATTGGCTATTATTGTACACGTAGGTCTTGATTTTCCACAACCTCTGATTCCTAGATCAATCAATCAATCAATCAATCAATCAAAATGGTTTATTAATAAAAGACATTGCAGCCAAACAGGCTGAATTGTGCCTTCTGTACATACATATTGTGAAGGATACATTAAAAAAATTATTAGATATACCAATTGAGCATCGTTTCTTCAAATCCAAGAGCCAAGCAATTGAACTGGAGCAGCCCTACATACCCAGTACACGGGCCGGTGCTTTTATTCTGATAACTTTCTATTCGAATAGGCCATGGCCTTGTAAAAGGGAAGCCACACCGGAAGTACAATACCCCGCAGACCTGAACACCAATACCGGCCGACACTCCATTTAGGGAACGGGAATTAAAATCAATGGATTCTGAAATGAAAACTGGCTTCTGACTTTGTTCACTCTCTAAAACTGTGTGTACCAAGGTACAGACTTTCCCTTCACACTGTTTCCATGTAATAATGTAGTTCTCCAATCTAGCACTATTACCGGAAGCCTTATATTACAGGAAGCACAATACCCCACAGACCCTTACACCAATACTGGCATAGGAAAAAAAATTGTGTTTCCTGTTTCCTTACCGACTCTAGAAAAGCTTCTGACCCTAGCCTTTTTTTGTGTGGACTACTGAAAGGGACATAAATATGTCAAACTGATAACCCTTTCTAGCTCCATGACCTGACACCTGAGTGATAAAATGTTGCACAAACGGTTTTCCAACATTGACATTTAAAATATTATTGTCCTCATGCAAGTTTTACTTTGTTAAACAGGATTGTATGTAACGTTGTATCACTAGAGATGTGCAAAATCTACAACAAAATTATAAATAAACATGAAAACAAAAACCCTTCCTACGGACCCAACTTTTTTCAGGACTGAAACAGGAAACACAACATTTTTTTTTCCTTGGCCTTAACACCAATACTGGCAGACAGTTCATTTACGGAGCGGGAATTAAAATCAATGGAGGATTCCTGAGTCTGACCTTCTGATTAATGAAGTCTGAACTGGGGGAACCTGGAATAAAAGCCAATAACAGAGACGTACGTGTAGGTGTAAGAAACAGATGGTAGAACTCCTGTGGCGCAACGGCAGCATGCGCGATTCGGAATCAAGAGGTCCCGGGTTTGAGTCCTGACATGCCACCGATCTTGTGCCCTTGGGAAATGGACCTTTACACGACTTTCTCCACTAGACTCAAGTGAAAATGAGTATTGTCTGTCCTATATTTGTTTCTATGTGCGGGACATAACACCAACAACAGCTGCCTCTGTTCCGCGTGTATTGCACTGTTGCAATTTCAATAAATCAAATCAACACACGTACATCCTTCTACAGTGTAAAACTATTTCTATATTTCTATACCTTCTGTCTCTTGTGTACAATGTATGTGTACAATTATGTCATTGGCTTTTATTCCAGGTTCAAGTCATTGACCTTATTTGTTTGGAGAAGAAGAGGAAGAGGAGGAAGATACTGAGCAAAAACAATATTACTAGAAAAGTAACATTTGCAAAGCAAATGCATAACGTTTACCTTCGGACATGGTTTGCTCTGTTAATTTTTACTCATTGACAAACACATTCACATACATGTACTACTAGCATATGGTGACAGGAGCAGAGCAGACCATGAAGTTTGCAACATTATGTAACCCAACACCAGTCACCATGGTGACCGACGTCAAAAAATCATGTCATTGGCCAGGTCAGAGGTTAGTGTTTGGAACAGAAGAGGAGGAAGAAACTGAGTAAAAACAATATGTAAACATAAAAACATTAAAATCTTACCGAAGAGTTGTCCGAACTTTGTGACGTCGAGGAAGAAATGGAAGAGAAGTTGTCCACCTCATCGATGGTCGCCGTAGTTACCGTTCTGGAGAACGTTGTCACGACGCGGGACGTCCGTTTCCGTAGCGATAGGTAGCCGCAGGGTTCGTAAATCGGCTCGCCGGTCATCCGCTTGATGTATTCTTCCGCCTTGGCTTCGATGTACATGGTGATGAGGCCGTCAGCGACAAGGTTCTGTATCGTGTCAAAACGCTTGTCCGCGACGAAATGTTTGCCGTCGTAATACAGCCGGAAATTCTTGGTGGTCCCTCCAAACCTAAACAATTGGAGAAAATAAAATTCAATCAGTCTTATTAAACATAATTATAAATTATTATAAATATAAAGTTTTTTTTTGTTTTTTGCTGATCTCTAGACAAGGTTCTGTATCGTGTCAAAACGCTTGTTTGTGTCGAAGTGTTTGCTGTCGTAATACAGCCGGAAATTCTTGGTGGTCCCTCCAAATCTATGAAGACATACATGTAGAGTTTCAGTTTAAATACAGTAACTATAAATCAGGTTCTGTATCGTGAAGACCACTTGCTCGCGACGAAGTTAATGTTTGCCGTTGTAATATAGCCAGAAATTCTTGGTGATCCCTCCATACCTGAACATGTGAAGTGAAGACATTTCAATGACTTCTACATTTTCTATACCACACTTCACAACTTATTTAATACACTATCAAAAATTATCATCATCAATTTACTTGAATGTTTACTCCGAGCTAGTTTATAGAGAGGTAGTTCTGTCTATGAGAGTTAATGTATTCTAGATGATTTTGGATTAATATGGGACACATGCCTGCGGTGAATCAACAAAGAAAAAGAAAACCTGATACTGTGATAGCCAGTGTATATGTGTAGCTACCATGAATTTTTATGTATTGTACAATCGAAATTCATGATCTGTAAGTTCTGGTCACAAGCATGAGGTAAATATTAATAAAAAAACAAATATTAAACATTAGCAAAGTACCTGATAGCCAATGTGTTTTTCAGTATTCTACATGATCTGTATGGATATGGGTCACAAGCATAAAGTAAATAAATAAAAAAAACAAATAAACAAACTACCTGATGGCCAGTTTGTAGCTACCATGTACTAGGTACTTCTGTCTTAATTTCTGAATTTTTATGTATTCTACATGATCTGTATGGATATGGGTCACAAGCATGAAGTAGATAAATAAACAAACAAACAAACAAACAAAGTACCTGATAGCCAGTGTGTAGCTGCCAGGCTGCCGCTGACTTTCCCTTATAAGGTAACTCCCCTCCACATCGCCTAGCAACGCATCCGTCTCCTCACGGGAGATCATCCCGTGGAACCTGTAAACAAACAAACAAATAAACAACCTGTCAACAAACAAATAAATAAGCTGTTATACATGAACAAACCTGTTATACACGAAACATACATACATGTACACACACACGCAATCAGAATTAATACACATACAGACACACACACAAACACAGACACACACATGTACATATACACAGACAAATACAAACAGACACACACACATGTGCACACACACACACACACACACACACACACACACACACACACACATGTGCACAAACACACACACACACATGTGCATACACACATTTACACACAAACACACACGCTGACAATACACACACGCTGAGTTTTTAAGCCCAAAGCAGTCACAAAATTCCAAGACAACTTACTCTCTTCCATAGTATTTTGGTTTGTTTCCAACCTGTAAAAAACATACAAAAAGAATTAGTAACGAAATTATGATATACGAGATTTTAGAGATATGTCTCAAACCATATAAGACGATATGCAATACACAATTCATATCACTCCAACCTAGAACTATAATGTACAACTCACTGACTTAACTTATTAATAAATGTGTACATCCGTTTTTTTAATCTAATTTTTTCTCAGTATTATCTTGTCAAGCCATTTTACAGTAATCTATTTATATGTCTGGCTTATAAAAGGTCTCCAGATGCCAACAAATCCATTAGGAGTGAGGCAATTTCTGAGTGTTTGGATTTCGTCCAAGAAGCCTTTTTGTGTGTCTCAAACGATTCAACTTCAGCCGGTCTGTCCAGATCTATCCACGTACACGTCTGCCTGAATTTATGTTTTCCTTCTGAAAACTTAATTTGGAAAACATTTGGTAATGTTGAGATAGTTTTACAGATTGTCGATTGGGTAGAAAGGTAAAGGTAAAGGTAGTCCCATCATAGCCTTTTTGAGGCCATAGCGGTAATGTGTCTAGAGCAACAGACACAAGACCAGGTTTCAAAGAAGCCACGTGACAAGCCTCACTGGGTCAGTCTACTGAGGAAGAGTCGACTGTGACTGGTCGAAAGCTCTTGGTGAGAGAATTTTTTTGTTGGACCAAAAGTTTTGACTTTAAACAAAGACCTGGTCCAGGTTTGATTGTTTGCATTCCCAGCTAGACATTGTATCCTCAGCAAGTTCAACTTTACTCGACTTTCCTAACTCCACCCAGGTGTAAAACGGGTAAATGACTTCGGTTGGGGAGTTAAAACTACTAAAAGGCAGTGAAAGGAGAGGGATGGACTCTGCATTCCTGTACCATGCCCTAGACACAGTGGACTAACGCCTGCTGTACCTGCCTCAAGAAAGCTACATGTATGGGACTACCGTTACCTTCTACATTAGTATTTCCTTAAAAACAAAGATTCTAAAGTAATTATAAGGTAATATATGAAAACAAACCTCCATGGTACAGACTATCCTCCTAGGCTGGGGGGCCTGCTGTTGGAGCTGGTACACTGCAACAAACAGACAAAAAATCCTTGACTATATTTTGTGTTTACAATATTTTCACTTTTTAAAGCTGTGTGTAGAGACTTTGTTTCCACAAATACATGTATTAAGTTGATGAACTTCATAAAAGAAGGTCGTTAAAATATCAAAACATGAATCTTATGGTTCTAAATTGTGAATAGTAAATAATAGGCTGGACAGCCCATTTTTAAACTGACAAAATATGTTTAAGTATTGAATTGTGGAGATACATTGTTGTACTAAGGGAAGCTTATGTATTATGTTACTTTAAGTATTGCATTGTAAAAATATGTTCAAGTATTGCATTGTAGACATACCGGTATATTGTAAGTGGGCAGGGAAGTTTAATATGTACAATATGCACACGGTACATTAACTGTTGCAATCACTACCTAAAATGATCATAAACGATCAGTAACCCCTGGGGAAACTCAGATCAACGAAGAGGAATCTCTGCTAGTTTTATGTTCCAGATTCACATCAGTTTCAGAGGAACGTCTTAACGCATGTCTGAATCCACCACAAGGGAGTGCTTTAGTCCCTCCCACAGGTACATCTTCTGTAATCCTTAAACACATCACACTTTGGGTGCAGCTTACCAGACCAGTACTAACATCTGTGTCCATAATATCACCAGGGTCCATAATATCGCCACCTTGAGAAACAGTGTGCTTAAAGATATTTTTACTGCAACATACCCTAGGTATATAGATTTGAGGTGTGCAGGAGTGCATACCAAAAGTATGTTGCAGTAAAAATATCTTTAAGCACACTGTTTCTCAAGGTGGCGATATTATGGACCCTGGTGATATTATGGACACAGATGTCATGTAAGTAGGACTTGTAGAAGTTTACTACACATATGGGATAAATAAATCACTCAGACTATAAATCTACAGTAATCTCACCACTCGCTACTGTGTAGGAGGTTACTACACATATGGGTCACCAGCACGTCGGCAGAACATACTGCGCCTGCGCAGAACCCTGTATTTTCGGGTTTTTCGTTGGGTTTTTGGTCAACGTTGCATCAGAATTTTGCCTGTTGCAGAGGATATTCTTTCCGACATAACATTTGGAAACTACTGTCGAAATGCTAACCTCATATGAGCAAATACAACCTTATATGAGACATTCTGCCGAAATGCTATGTACAATACATTACGGGTTTCGCGCAGGTGCAGTACGTTCTGCCGACGTGCTTGGGTCCCCCAGACTAAAATCTACAGTTACTGTAATCTCACAAACACATCATACCTCAGGGTAAAACTTCCCACTCACAACTCTGTGGCTGTACGAGTTTACTACTGTTACTGTACATATGGGGGACATAAGTAACTCAGAATCTACAGTAATCTCACCACTCACTACTGTGTAGGAGGTTACTACACACATGGGTTGCCAAGACTAAAATCTACAGTTTAACTGTAATCTCTCACAAGCACATTACACCTCAGGGTACTGAACTTCACACTCACAACTCTGTGGCTGTACGAGTTTACGACTGTACATGTACATGTACAAAATGTACACATGGGGGACATCCATAACTCAGAATCTACAGTAATCTTTAGTTTAAGATTCAAGATTCAAGATATCTTTATTAAGCTATCGCAGTGAGAATATCACTGAATTGCAGTCAATTTACAGACAATTTGTTTTAAAAACGCTCACAAAGACAAGTAATATTGCACATAATTCTGAATCCTTAGGTTAAGAATACTTTGCAGGGAACTATATTACTGCTCGTAAGACTAAGATCTTTAGTTACAGCATATTAAAAACGTTCAAAAATTTTAGAGCACATTACCCCTAAGAGTAGAACTTACATTGTACATACACATAGTCATGATCAGTTACTACTCTGAAGGAGTTTATTACACATATGGGTGATAAAAATCACTGAGACAAGTCATAAGCGATGTGAAGTGATAAAATGATCATTGTCTTGAGCACTTCAATTTCTCCCACTGGCTATGGATGGGTAGAAATCACAGAGTTTTTTAACGTTATCTTTCATATAAAATGATTTTATAGTCTAAGATTGAAGTGATTATCGTATCCAGAACCATGCCTATTTACATGTACTTCAATGCCTGAATGCAAATAAATAAATGTATTGCAAGACATCAGTCATAAAACACACCAGCACAACAGCAACTTACCATAATCTTATCTTAAAAGTCATTATTTTCACATAAAAACAAATCACCCAAAACATTCAGGATAAAGACTTTTACAGTCTGCACTAGTTTTATCCTTCCTGTGATCAGCTATGAATCCTCTAATCTCCAAGCAGATCCTATAATACAAGACAGTAAAAAAAGACAGTATCAAATTGGCCAGGATCCAATTGGCCAGAGAGGGTCCATACGCCACCCAAGGCAAAAATCGTGGGTTCAAAAGCAGTAAAATTTAGCCAAATGGGTTGAACCAACCTTCCCGTGGACTGACTCTCCTGGCTAATTATTCCTTATTTTTTTAACCAAATTTTACAGTCCGTACCCTGATCTCTGGCGAATGGATACTGCCTGGCCAATTTGATGCTGCCTTTTGCCACCCTAGGATCTGCTTGGAGGTTAGGAATCCGCCCACTTCATTCTGATGCTATCTTTACGACGTCAGGATGAGCCTGTTAAGTTTCAAACGACTCCCCAGATGGAACAGAACAGCCGTAAAATACAAGCCGTAAACGTCAGCAGGAGAAATATTACTGAAGTAATGCTTAATTTTGCTCAAGGACAAAATAATAAACAGCTGTTAAAACTATTTTCACCTGGAATTACATGTAGTATGTGTTTGGAATCAGCATATCAAATTAAGTTGATATCTGTAGCTATAGCCTCCTGAAGGCCTTTGTACAGAGGCACGGATGGTAGAATTCAGGAAAAAAGGAAGAGCTAGAAAGTTAAGGTAACGTTTGCAAAGCAAATGCAAAATGTTATCCAGAGCTTGAGTTCGCATATTGGTCTGATGTGTTAATTCTTTAACTCACTTACACATATTATTACTGTCTAGTATATGGTCAGACATGACTCTAAATCCCTCCTGCTATAAAATTGCCACATTATGTAATCCAACACTACATGTAGTTACCATTATAGTGACAGATGTCTGGTTCAGGTCATTGACCCTCTCTGGTGAGCCAACTCTCTGGCCAATTATAATTCTCTTTTTAGGCTGATTTCTACTAATTTATTCAGCCTGCAAAAGGAGTCTGGTGGAGACTAGCAAACCTCTACTAGGAGAATATTACAGGAAGTGGTTCACTTATGAAGCCCTCTCCTCGCTGACAGTCCCGGCGTTTGTGGCTATAGATTACCCAGAAATCACTAATACTTCATTCCTTTCAAAGAGAGATCACACTCAGTTAATCTCCAAGCAGATCTTTTGGTACCTAAAGGACAATATCGCTCATGCATTCGTTTGTTTGTTAATTTGTTGGAATTGGAAGGGAAGTAATAAATTGGCAGGGCAGCATCCAACAACCCACCACATTTGGCTGGCAAAAACAAAGAAATCCAGTCTAAAACACACAAAAAAATGAGCCAAATCCTATAAACCTCTGCTTGGAGAGGAACATATACAGGAAGTGGTTCACTTATGAAGCCCTCTCCTCGCTGACAGCCCCGGTGTTCATGGCAATTATAGATTTCATACCCAGGCAAAGATACCAGTACAAAACACCTAAAAAATAAGAGCTTACTACCATTTAAAATTTGTGATCATGAGATATCAAACATACAAAGGCTACAGAAAACAAAACCTTCTTGGCGAAGGTAATAAGCCAATGCCTATATCTATACAGGAAGTGGTTCACTTAAGAAGCCCTCTCCTTGCTGACAGTCCCGGCGTTTGCTTATTTTGCTCAACGCCAAAAGAATCAACAGACTGAGTTATTTTCACCTGGCATGGAAATGTATTACTATTAGGGGACAACGCATTATAAAGGTTGGTAATTTCAGTGAAAGTGTTACAAACAGGAAGCTAAAATTCAGCTTGTAGAAAGATCATTATTTTAATTCTGGATTTAATTCATACATACTTTCCTTTTAAAGAATCATCCCAGCCCCTTGAGTGAAAGTGCTGCCGGAAGTGGCTCACTTTCCCTTTCGTTATGAAGCCCTCTCCTCGCTGACAGTCCCGGCGTTCACGGCAATACATTACCCAGAAATCAATAGTTCCTAATTACGTGAAAGCGCCGGATGTCAGAAACGCACGACCTCCGACACGACCGAAGAGACGACAGACGGTCGCCAAATTACTTAAAACCCCAAAACCGATCCTGCCGGTGATATATCCTCCTGTCAGGAAATAAAAAAAGGCTCTATTCTCTTACTGAAATGTATCCATGGCTTTCTATTGCTAAAACATATTCATGTAAGAAGATAGTTTAAAGACTCAAGTCATTTTCAATTTGAATTTTGCATCAGATTCTGTAACAATTTCGCTCACTCCAGTAAATCATTAATTTCTACTTAAAACCCCACCAAACCGATCCTGCCGAAGATATATCCTCATGTCAGGAAGTAAAAACAGGCTCTATTCTATGTCAATAGATTTCTTATGGCATCTAAAGTCATGTACATCTATTCTATACACTCCCAAAATTTATACTCAATTTAAAACCTATAAATTTTGCATCTGGAACAATTTTTAGTCGATATTACGACACAAATAAGTCACAAATATGCTCCATTCTGTATTGTACAGTAAAGGTATTCACAGCTTTCTAGTATATATAAATGAGATACTTTTTACAATTAGTTGGGACTGAATAATGCATTTACTCTGTATTGAGACATGCATTCATAGCTTTCTGTGGTATTGAATTTCATTCCATGCTTCTTCTAGTACATGTATGTATTTTTTCTAGCTAAGAATGGACTGTCACAAATTCTCCATATGGACAAGCCATAGATTTCTGCAAGTTTTAAATTATATATTAGGAATTCACTCCATGGCCTAGTTAAATTTCTATCTAGATTAGAAATTTGTAAGTGAGACTCTAAATTTCATGATTTTTATTTTCTTCATATATAGCAAGAAGAAAATAAAAATCATGAAATTTAGAGTCTCAATTACAAATTTCTAATCTTAAAGGTATAACTTATAATAAGTCAAACTTAAACGACCAAAAATTTACACATAACAAAGTCTTGTGGGGTTTAATTCTTCACACATTCCATTCCATAACTGTGGTATTTTTTTCCAATCTGAGGTCATTCTTGTGTCATCTTTGTTGAGCTTCGACCAGCCCAAGTATGTCCACTAACCCCAGGCTCCCAGACCTACACCAGTCTCCCAGGGTTTTATACAAATTTGGAGATGAATTTGGCAAAAGTGCATCAGCTTTTTGAATTGAAGTGACTGTCAGTAATAGTAAAACTCATGAGAAAATATAGAGGATAACCATAATGATTGTATTTGATCAAGGCAGAGTTACATATAACTGTGAGTTGCCTAAAACCCTAATAATACCAATGCATTGGGCAACGCTCCCAGGGTTTTTACAAATTTGGAGATGAATTTGGCAAAAGTGCATCAGCCTTTTGAATAGCAGTGATTAAAGATATGAGAGAAGAATAGGGGGTTATATTGTACTGGACAGATCAAGACAAATTTGAAAAAAATGACTTCTAATACTATAAAATATTAAAGTCCTGGACTTAAGTCTTCAATCATATAACCAGTTAACTTAAATCCTTAGTATACAATGTATTTTTTTCACTCTGAGTCTGACCTCTTCCTTTTGGATCTGCAAGCTGATTTTGAGTATTTCATAATACTCAAAAGACCCAAACAAATAAACAAAACTTATTTTTGTCAACAGAACATGAAGTGTGCTTGAAAATAATTAGAAACTCAATCAAATTCTTCATAAAATAAACACTTAGCTATCCCCCCAAAATACACTTCGTTCATTTTCTGGACCAGTAATTTATAAACCACTTCAAATAAATACCAAGTCTGTTAAATTATGGGCAGTCAAATTCCTTGCATTTAGATAAATACATTTCACATACTCCACAGAACAGCATGCCATAGTAACAAATGTCATACAAACAGTGTCTTCTTTTTATATCTTGTTTGTAAATCGACTATAATTTCTTACAGAAACTGGCAAAATTATCAAACTTTAAGAGTTTTGAAACTGTAACCATGAATCTGATACGTTATTAGGAAGTGATGCCTAATGCTAAGTATGACATGAACCAAAACAGGGCGGTTATACAGGGTTATACGGTTACAGTACAGGGTTATACGGTTACAACATAGGGTGGTACGGTTACACGTTGGTCATAACTCTTCATACTATGTTCTAAATAGCCATGCCTTCAAGTACCAGTCTGGAAGTTATCAACCAAGGATTGGGGTGTTCAAGAATTCATTCTTTCCTAGAACTATCGCAGAGTGGAACTCACTGTCACCAAGTACAGTAGGGGCATTGTCAATAGATACTTTTAGCTTTAAATTAAACGATGTTTAGAGTTAGATGTTCAAGGGTTAGGTGTAACAACAAGAAAGTCGTTCGGTGTGATATAGCCAGCTGCCGCCGTGCCACGTGCTTGCGAAGCTGGCGTTTTACTTCGAAGGGCGGTTATACCGGCTATACAGATACAGATTTATATATAAGTCTTCATACTCACATACAAAGTCTGGAGCTGCTGACCAAACCATCGGCTCAATACTCGTTTGAAACGGTAAAATCCTTGGAACATTTCCGTTTTCCTCTGCTAGTCTCCCATTTCGTCTTTCCCTTCGTAAGACCCGTGTGTCGTCCGCCATTCTACGAGCGTTCTGCGGACGTTTTTCAGAGTCCGAATCGTTGTTGTTGTCCTTTCTGACACTTTCCCACGCATACAAGGCCACCATACTTAAATAGCATGGCGGGACAGTTTGGGAACGCACCCAAATCTCCAAGCAGATGTTTGGTGGCTACAAGACAGTTACTGTATCAAATTAACAAGGGGGACTATCAAACTGGCAAGACAGCATCCAATATTATATCACAAAAAAAGATACTGGGACAAAAAAAGAAAGGCCTTTAAAAATGTCTAAAAACACATTTTTATATCTAATCTCCAAGCAGATATTTTTGTAGCTACAAGACACTATCAAATTGGCAGGCAGTATCTTAAATTATGCCACAAGAAAAGGATACTAGTACAAAAAAGAAAAGCCCTATAAAAATGTCTAAAAAGCCGGATCCTTAATTTGAGGGTATACCACAGGGTGGTAATTAAATAATCGATTAGATCTTTTGGTGGCTATAACCTATAAGACAGTGTCAAATTGGCAAGACAGTATCCAATGTTACTCCACGAATTCAAAATAAAAGATATGGTTACAAAAAAAGGAAGCCAAATATATGTAGAAATGCCTTAAACAATAAAATAAGCCAAAGCCAGAACCTCTGCTTGAAGTATCAAATTGGCAAGACAGTTACTAATATGCTAGAAAAAAAAGATACTGGACAAACCCGGATAAAAATGCCAAGAAACACGTCTAAAACAAGCCAGATCCGAAACCTCTGCTTGGAGAGTAGGCAGTGACGGCCTTGGCATTAAAAAGATTCCAGCACAAAAAGAAATTCCGATAAATATACCTAGAATTAGTAGAAACACGTCTAAAACCAGCCGAAGCCAAAACCTCTGCTTGGAGATCAGGCACTGACAGCTCCAGTGTAATTGATCTGACACCCAGCCTGCCCTCAACGTTCAACACTCCAGTTGCTCCTCCACTGCTGGTGGCCAAACGCACAACTGCCGCTCAATATTACACACGCATCCCTGGCTATCTGGGGCAGACCATTCATAAACTGGACAGGGGGGTGTCCAAGAAAACCGTGCATGTATATTTAGCTCTCCTCCTTGTATAATGAAGTGCTAAATTGACTTAAGATACGGTTCACCTTAAAATATGAAAGAAACAAGAAAGTGGTAAAATATTTCTTCAACTACATTATGTTTAGTAGAAATACTAATTACATAATTACTGGAAAGCAATTCAAAATATAATAATTACTAATTGTTATAATACAGTATGAGAAGACGGTTGCAAACTAAAAGGTAAACCTTTTGAATTAATGCAATTAATCTAAGATGATCATGTGCAAAATTACTTCCTTAAGATTTTAATAAGACTTGAATAAGTACCACAAGCCAACATCATATTTCTTCATCTTACCACAATTCAACATTGATAGTAAGAAGAAAAATTTTCCAACAATCTCCCCCATTCAGTTTAGCAATGGTACAGCCCCAATAAAAGCCAATCAAAATAACTACCCTACCAGACGATTAGGCCGTACTACTTTCCTTTCCAGGGGAGGTACAAAGAAGCCATGTGTGAAATCTATTACTAAGTACATCAGCTAAAAATAGGGACATCTTTTGATGAAACTGATACCCATGAGTTTTGACGGGGGCAGTTTTGTGGTCACAATTTTTAAGTTTATGATGTTTTTGAGAAGTGTCGAGGTCATTTTGTGGGTGGTCCGACTTGTCTTCGGAATTTCATCTCCATTCCTTCTGGCCAAATTAATTTTCAGCAGAGAAAACGGGTCAAAAGGTTGATTAATATGAACATCATCCTGGAATAGATTCTGAATTCGTTCTGGCTAATAGTAATAGCCCCATACCAATGGGTAATGCTTATACAGTACAACTTCAAGATAAAGCTTTGAACAGCTAGAAAGGCTAGCCTCCATAGCAGGCTTATAGAACTGAGGGTTTGGAGGTCTTCAGCTGTTTTCTGATTAGCTCAGTTCTAACGGGGTAATTCAATGTTGTCAATATATGCAATCAGAAAATAGCACATAAAAGCTCCCAAAGACCCTGAAGACCCCCCAAAACCCCCAGTTTTTGGCATGCTATGGAGGCTATAGAAAGGCTGACATTTGCTTGGGAGCAAATACAGCATATTTCAGTCAGTTTCAGTTTATTGGGATGCCCTTTAGTCCTGCCCTTAAGGGGCTAATCTTCCGACAACATTATCACATACAGGTACAGAAACATTTACAATCACATTCATTATTCAGTATTAAAAAAAGAATTATGAGAAGAATTACATGTTGCAATAAAGTCTTACATAACAATCATACAAAAAACATACAAATTCTACCTTGAAGACACCTAAGGTTTGCTAGACAGTGAAAGAAATATTAACAACAGATTTTTATCACGACCATAAAAGCTTTGAACAAAACAAATGTCTTTTGTCAAAAAGAAAACAAAGCTGAAAATAGCATCAACATTTCAAAAGCCCTTAATTTTTCATAGGATCTTTACAAACTTTGAGGCATATCTGTGCAGGTTAGTGTAGGTGAAATTGGAGCTTTGTTTCTGACTCTATACCCCCACCTAACCTGCACATTTTAGACTTAAACTCTAAAATAAAATAAAGGAAGCATAATGTCAAGGATCACTACAATTATGTCAAGGACCTCTTTGCAAGTTTCATTCATATTCAACACTCTACTGACCCCAATATGAGCTTATTTGGCTGCATTCTTGAAGATGCGTTCTGAGGAACTCCCATTGCAATAAAGAAGAAGAATTTAACTGATTCACGAAGCATGCATTTTCCAATACATTGATGTTTTATGTCAGACATTGCCCGCTCAACAACAAAGTTCTAGCTCTAGATTTAAAAGTATTGTTACTTCATGTACCTTCTACCAGGCTTTAGAAGCAGCTGTCAAGAGTAGAAATTGGCCAAAGAGAGAGATAACATGCATTTTCCCAATTACTGTAAGAGCTTTTCCCTATACATTGATGGTTTATCAAGTCAGACATTGTCGAAGTTCTACAACAAAGATTCAGCTGTGGATTTGACAAAAAAAAAGCAGGGAGTAAAAGTACAATAAAGCTACTTTAAGCTATTATAATTATACATACACTCAGCACGTATTGTTACTACAAGTGCCTGCTATGTAGCCTCTACCAGGCTTTGGGAGGCGGCTGGAAAGAGTAGAAATTGGCCAAATACAGAGATAACATGCCAGGTTGGTCAGCTAGAAGAGTACAGTTTGCCACACCCTTGCAATGTATTGTTATTGTTATGTCTCTATTTGGCCAATTTATTTCCAGCCGCCTCCCAAAGCCTGGTAGAGACTACTAGTACTCTATCTGTATGCTAATGTATAGAAATATATGTACACTCACCATGTATTGTCACTACCTTGTATGTCTTGTTCCCAGTACTTTTAAACTTACACGTAGCTTCTTGCAGTACACAGACCAACATCCTACCAACCTTTCTGTCCTGTATTATAACAGGACCACTGAGCTAGAGAGGGTACCTCTGTTTGGTGGCAGGTGGAGTTTGGGCCACTCTAATTCTATCTGTTGTTTCTCACATCATACATGTAATGTAGTCTCCACCAGACTCATTTGCAGGCTGAATAAATAGTACAAATCAGCCAAAAATGGTACTCTCTAAGAAGAGGTTTGTGTTTTGACTTTTTGCATTTTTTTAGGCTTTTATTAGGGTTTCATGTTGGGGTGGCATTAAAAAAATGCCAGTGCCAAAAAAAAGCGCTGATAAAAACATGCCAAAAATAAGCCAAAACCCAAAAATTCAAAGTGATGATAATTGCAACTATTTATCTATTAATCCAAGCCTAAGATTTAAATTAGCACTAGCTTGTACATTGTATATATTCATTGCAAACTGTGACGTCTTTCCTGTGACCTGTACTGAACCCAGTGGGTATTAGCGTACAATAAAGGTCTTCATTCAGACATTTATTCATTCATCTAAATCTTTCTGTAAAATGAAAAAGTCTGAGAAACAGCAAACTGCTTTCAGCAGGCCTGATGGCAGGCTCCCCTGGGTAGAACCCCTAGGGTGGGGATATCTCAGGCACCCTGGGGACGACATTAGGGGTAATTAACATAATTGATTTGATATGCATCTGGGGTATCTTTGCAGGGGGTCTTCAGATGTGATCACTTCAAATTAAGGAAGGCCTAAACAGTTGGAATTTTAAAGCAGAGCATTAAATACTATACTAGGTTAGGCCACACGAAAATATTTGTTGTGCAATCATAACAGCAGGGGGCTAGTCCACTGGTAGTGGTGTGTGTTAAACTCCCATACTCTTTCCCTAATGCTGAGTGCTTAGCAGAGAATGTGCCATTTTTAAAGTCTTTGGTATGACTCGGCCGGGGATCGAACTCACGTCCTACCGAATGCAAGGCGAGCACTCTACTCACTTGGCCATTCCTCCAAAACGATCCATACTAATTCAATTCTCCTGTCAAAGCAGGAACAGGAAGGCCAGGACACATCAGGTTTGCGGTTTTCTCTGAGTGCCTTTAATCATCATAAACAGGAACTCTACAACATTTTGTTTCTGGGAGAAAAACGTTACGAGCTAAAATTGTGAGTTATGAGTCGGCTGAATGATCAGGACGAACATTAATTATGTTTCTTGTAACCTTAAAGTTTGCAGAAGGAAAACATTACTTTTGCTCAGTTTCTTCTTCTTCTTCTTCCGTTCCACACACATAAAGTTAACAACCTGGACCAGAAGTCTCTATATCACCATGGTAACTTGTGGTGTTGGATTACATTATGTAGAAGAGCATAGTATACATGTATAATTCATTCCTTTTCTCCATTTGAAGAAAAGAACCTAAAGGCATTTCTAACACTGATCAGTTCTTATCACAACCAACCAAAGATAAATGTTGTACAGTCAAGTAATGTGTTCAAGGCTCAAGCATTATCATTCATTTTGTATACATGTACATTGTCGGTTGGATATTTGCATGCAGTACTCTGGAAAGTCAACAGAGGGAGCACATTCACAGCCATTTCAATAGCCCAGCTTGTATCATTACTTATCAACCTGTGTCTTTTGTGTGGCACAAAATCATGACCATCAGCATATTGGGTAAACCTCTTACACTGAGTATTGGAAATTTGCAGAGCTATATATTATTTGTTTCTTTTCCCAGGCATTTGTAAAGCTATGTAAACCGTGATTTCCATATATATATATTTATATATATATAAACCATAATAATAATTATCAGATTCTATTGTTTGTTCAAAGCTTTAACAGAATACTAAAAAGCACAGTCTATAATTATACAAAAAAATATATAATATATATATTATATAAAAAAGATATATATTATACATATTATATATCTTTTTCTTAGCCTCTCTAGATCAAAACCATTCAATAATGTTGCACAACTTGGACTTGGCTTTACTCTTTTATACAGTGTTCTAGGAGGATTTACAGCTTGGGTTTCCTCTGATTATACAATATCAACACGACTTAGACCATCACAAAGTTTATACACTAATATTCTTACAGACTGGTCAAGTTTGATAATTAATTAATTAATTAATTAACTCCATAGCCACACAGATTCAGGGAATATGGTGATTTTGTCGTCGTAGTAATCCGTTACTACCAGCTGATGTCCCTGCGTTGCTAGGGCAACACTCCATGGAGCCTTCATGTCCGTAGCAATGTGTTTGACGAATCGTGCTCCCGCAAGAGTAAACATCTCCACACTGCCGTTTCCCCTGTCTGCCACGATGATGTGTGCCCCGGCTACACAGATGCCACAGGGAACATTTAATAGCCGTAGATCATCTCCATTCCAAGTTTCAGAACCTCCAAACCGGAACAGAAAGTCATCTGGATCTCCAAACATGTAATTGTACACATAGACTTGGTCATCTGATATGCCTGACGCCAAAAGTAGCCCATCCCCGTCCACCGTGATGTGACCTGGTATCTTGGGTCCTCGCTCCAGGCCCATAGTTCTCACAAGTGTTCCGTTTGTCCTGAACACCAAAACTTCACCGTGTGGGTTGCCCCTGCTGTCTTCTGTGATTTGCGTGATGAAGATGTGGTTCCACCAGGTATCCACGGCCAGTGCTCTACGACTCATACGTATTGTATTCTGTAGGCTAATCTTCCTCAGCAGGCTGCCCTGTTTGTTGTACTGCACAGCAAACTCATCATGATCAGCAGAGTCTGTCCATCCCACCGTCCACAGGTTCCCCTCTCTGTCAATGACCACGTCATGTGGGTATATCTTCTGCTCACCTGACACGACTGTTGGGAACTGTCGGACAAACGTTCCCTGCAGGGTGAAGACTTGGATTCTCTTGTTTCCCAAGTCGGTTACAAAAATCTCCCCTTCCTCTGACACTGTAACACCATATGGACCATTAAACTGACCTGGTCCTGATCCCTTTTCACCAAATGTCACCTTCTCTGGCTCTTGTGTCCCACAAGTATGGTGAATTTCAGTGAAGAAACAAACGAAGAAGAAAATGAACAGACTCAATGTTGCAGCCACCATGGTTTTTCTCTGTCGATGTGGCACTGGATCCGGATACACACCCAGAGGCAAAGCGCATGTGCAGCTTGGAACAGGTTTGGGCTGGACTAAAAGCTGACAGGGGCTCATCTTCTGTTCACCTGACACGACTGTTGGGAACTGTTGGACAAATGTTCCCTACCGGGTAAAGCTTTGACTTCTCTGGTAAGGCAACTCTGGTACAAAGATCTCCCCTTCATCTGACACTGCAGCACCTGAAGGACGATCAAACTGTCCTTCTTCTGATCCCTTTTCACCAAATGTCTCCTTCCCAGGCTCTTGTGTCCCACAAGTGTGGTAAATGTTAGAGAACAAATAAACAAATAGGAAAATGAACAGGCTCGACTTTGTAGTCGCCGTGGTTTTAGGAATGTAATAAACAATTTTGTAACCCTAACAACAGCTCAATTAAGTCTTGCGAATGTCTTTTCTGCTAAGGTCTACAATAACAGCTGAATGTGTTACCCCCCTTCACTGAGGTGTGAGTTGGTTTAACCCTGAAATTGGTAATTGTTAAACAAAACCGGTTATACAGCTTTTGGTCATGTGATAGTTAGATATAATAACTAGTCAAAACGCATGCTCAAGTGTGCTGTATGTGGGTTGGATTAAAACTTAAAAGCTTCAAGGGAGACTCCATGAACTTTTTTCACTACCTTTTATTCCCATCTATAAAATTTAAAGCAAACTTACTAAAAAGGTAAAAGAATTTGTTAGTTTAGAACATCACAAAGACCACAAACCTGAATTAAATCTTGTACATTACTTTTTCTTGTGTAGTATAACTATAAGGCGAGCTGAAAGTGTTACCCCCTTCACTGTAGTGAGTTGGTTTAACCCAATATTGATAATTGTTAAACAAAACCAGTTCTACACCTTTTGGTCATGTGCTTGACATTGTTTGCTCTGAGAAGCAGAGATTATGTTAACTTAAGACTAGAGACAATTCTAATATTTGCAATACTTAGACACAATATATCAAGTCCATTTAAAGAAAGGCATTTCTAAAGCAATAAAACACATATTTCAAGCTAGTCTTGGGTTTTCTTCTCTGTTGAAAAGATACATGTTGTACAGGTGATGTGTTCAAGCATACTTATTATATTTGAAAGTCTGTACCTTTATGATGACAGTTTTAAAGAGTCAGAGTACGTAGTTAAGTTGTCTTCTCAGACTTCTGTATTGATTTTGTTCTCTCACTAAAGTCCGACTCAGAATTTTCAGAGAAACAAGGAACTAACTTTGGTGTTGCCTGAAGTAAAGTTATACACACTGCATGTCTGAATATATGAGCAGCATAATTATCAGGGCTCAAAACATACATGGGTTAGTGTGACTATCACCTCATCCAAATGTTTTGAAATATGGTGATGTTGTTGTCTTCACCATTAGCTACTACCAGCTGTCCCTGTGTTGCCATGGCAACAGCCTGTGGCCCCTTCATGTCTGTAGCGATGTGTTTGAGGAATTTTCCTGTCTTGTCAAACATCTCCACACGGCTGTTTCCCTTGTCTGCCACGATGATGTTCCCTGCCCCGTCTGTACAGATGCCACGGGGTTGCATCAGCTGACCTTCACCACTTCCCCTGCCTCCAAACTGGAACAGAAACTGTCCATTCTTCTCCTTGTTGTAGACAGAGACGCAGCTAATGTCAAGGTCTGACACAAGAATGTTCCCTTCCCCGTCTACAGTGATGTAGTGTGGGTGGTTCTGAATAAAACTGAACTGGTTCATCCCCTGCTGCTGACCCACATATACAGTGGTAACAAGTGTTCCGTTTGGCCTGAACACTTGTACTTCACCATGTGGGTTGTACGCGATTATGGTTTGTGTGATGAGGATGTGGTTCCTCCTGGTGTCCACGGCAACTCCTCTGTCATACCCTGTCTTCTGTAGGTGAATCTTCCTCAGCACGCTGCCCTGTTTGTTGTACTGCACAGCAAACTCAGATTCCGAAGACTCAGATTCAGTGTCCCCCACCACCCACAGTTTTCCTGTTTGCCCCACCACCCACAGGTTCCCCTCTCCGTCCAGGGCCACATCATACGGTTTCATCTCCAGTTCACCTGACACGACTGTTGGGAACTGTCGGACAAACGATCCCTGCAGGGTGAAGACTTGAATTCTCTGGTTCATCTTGTCTGCTACAAAGATCTCCCCTGAGAATCCCTCTGACACTGTAACACCACATGGAACATCAAACTGTCCTATTCCTGATCCCCACTCACCAAATGTCTTATTATAATAATGTGTCCTAAACGTCGCCATGTTTCCTCTCTCAGTTGACGTGGTAGCCCCACCCCAAACCAAAGTCTACTTTGGACCATGTTTGCTGTAGACTACACTACAAGCTGAGGGATGAACTATTTTTTTTTGCCACCTTTTATTCCAATCCTTTAAGATCTTGCTAAAAGGTGGTTGCAAATAGGAATGTGGTAAAAGATTTTGCACTTCTAAAAAAATAAGTAAAAAGTACTTTCACCTTGTAGGAAATAAGCTATCAGGGGGGTATATAAATTATACGTCACACCCGTTTGTACATGATTGTATGACTTGGTTTCAACTAAAAATTAATGATTGATAAGTAGGGGAACAGGTGCTAGTCATGTACTTGTTTGCTAGATGAAGAGATTTGATAACTGCCTGCAAAAGGTTAATTTGTAGTCTAAAATCTGAGAAAAATGGACATGTTCAAGAAACTATAATTTGTTCACGGAAAAAGGAAATGATATTGAAGTTTGCACTGCAGAAGTGACTACGAAAACTATGAACATTTGTAAGTACTGCAAAAAATTCAGGAATTACTGTAACACTGTAACAGTCACAATTTCAGTTGGCCTTTATCTGAAATCAAGCATAGCTAAAACTATCCTTGTGTTTTCTTCTCAGGTCACATGATACAAAATGTCATGTGTTGAAGCATAGGGCAGAGATTTGCATTTGTAGTTCTCTGGTAAGTCAACAGAGGGCGCTGGTTCACAGCATCTTTTTGATCCATCTTGTAACTACAGGACTTGTACATTATGAAATACAGTTACTGTAACTTTCCAGTAGAGAGACCAACTCGACCAACCACAACAATATGTGTGTGTCTTCAGCACATTGCGTGAACCTCTTATAATGGAAATTTGCCAAATCTGAACATTTCTTTAATACCTATCAAAATCTAACCACATACCAAACCTCATAACAATCCATCCATGTAGCATTTGACATGTTCTAAACTCCAAGAGCCAGTGAATCAAATTGGAATGGCCTCACTTGAAATTTGGGGCACTACATGCATAAAAGTACATGTCAAGGCCAGTTTGTTTTATTATGTATAGACATTGTATATATAAGCAGCATACTAACATTTAAACATTACTCATGGTTACCACATTGCCTACATCCACAACCTAGTAACTCAGGCTCAGACAGCAGAGAGAGAAATTCTAATTCAGAAATCTGATTATGGAATGGATCAATTTGAAAGTGACAACATCATAGATAAATCACTTTTGCACTGCTGGTGTTTTTGGATAATTGATTTTCCAGCTAAAGTTTTAGCCCAAGGCAAAACCACTTCTAACACATATAATTGCTTTTCAGCATCTGCCTTCATCTACATGTATCATAATACAAAGAAAACTTCACAATGCAATGCTAAGTGATTGTCAATATATATAATATAAAAGTTTCCTTTGGATAGATATATATGTGTACTAACACAAGTTTTATAATATATGATAACTAAAAAATCTTTAATTTATTTTATCTAAAATGTATATTTACATGTAATGCTGTATTTGTACTAGCTTGCAAGGAGGGTTTTGATTTTAAACCTGCTTGGTACTAGTATATGACAAAAGATAAGGTCTCATGATAGGACAGTTTTTCGGTAATTAGTGGTCAATCTTTTGATGATTGAAATTAATAATTTATACCAACACCAAAATATCAATCATAACTAATCTTGTAAATTGTTCCCCGATGAAATTTACTAATGTTAAAATCTTGTTGATATCTAATATTTATGATATAATTGATAATTATGATAGCTGTACATTATATGACCATCTTAATCCATAACTGGTTCACTAATGCCAGGCATTGTGTGCATAGTCGTTAAACCTTCAACTGATTTGATCTGATTTATTGAAATTGTAACAGTGCAATACACGTGGGACACAGGCAGCTGTTGCTGGTGTTGTGTCCCGCACATAAAAACAAATACAGGACAGACAATTATACTCATTTTTACTCGAGTTAGTGGGAAAAGTCGTGTAAAGTGAATTCCCAAGGGCACAAGATTGGTGGCATGAGGCAGGATTCGAACCCAGGACCTCTTGGGCCTCAGCAGGATACTTACAGTCATGCCTTCAAATATCAGAGTTATCTTGAAATCAAGAATTGAGGTGTTCAAAAACTTGTATTTCCCCAGAAATGATCGTAGACTGAAACTCGTTGCCACTAAGCACAGTTGGGGCATCATCACTAGAAAGCTTTAAACAACTCCTGCAATCAAATGTGCAAAGATTGAGTGTAACAAGCCGTTCGTTGTGATATAGCTAGCTGCCGCCGCGCCGCGTGCCTGTGAAGCTGGTGTGTTACTCCGAAGGGCGGTTATACCGGCTATACAAAATACAGAAGCTGGTGTGTTACGCCGAAGGGCGGTAATACCGGCTATACAGATACAGAAGCTGGTGTGTTATGCCGAGGGCAGTTATACCAGCTATACAGATACAGATACCCCAATACCCCACCATTGTCCCATGTTAAAATGCTTTGTGACAGCTGATATGGTTTTAGTGCAGATAAAATCACCCATCCCTGCATGTAACTGGGTTATTGTTGAAAGTCGAGAAGGAACTTGACCTCAGCGGTGTGTCTTGTCGGTTTCACACAACTGAACAATTTGTCTTTTGTCCATTATACATTACTGAGAAGCAAGACCAATACTTAAAGCCTGTATTGGGCTACTAAACTGAAGGTACCACCCAACTGTTTTTAAGATCAATCAATCGATAAATATAAATGTTAGTAACATCACAAGAAATCAGAGTAAAGATACATAATTTGTTCAACCAATTGCCACCACTTTAAATTTGCTACATGTACAATGTCAATTGTAGTCAAGACTTAATAATTTATACCAACACCAAATAGCTATAGTTTTAGTCAACTACCTTACATCATGTAGATTGTATAATAATATACTCTGTTTCAATACTGTTGTATGTTTATGATTTGCAATTAGCCTACGGGCACGAATTTGCAATAAAACTTCTTTATATTACCAAGAAATCAAAGATTTCCAACTTCCTAAGCTGAAACTAAATAAATCCCACCATCAATGTATGTAACATTATAATCTTTATAATATCTAGCAATAATGGATTGACAATAAGAAGAAATGGACTGACAATGTAAGGTAGAAGTTCCACCACTTAAACCTACATTAATGATTTGTACATAAAATCAACCCACAGGATAGAGACAAGTGGCTAGCTGCCAACAAGCCTTGAAGTACATGTATATTGTTGTGCAAGCATGTCTTTAATTTTAAACCTTGGAAGTCAGGGAACAACAGACACTAAACCGTATGGTGAGAAAGTAGCAATAGCCTTTTACAAAAAAACAACCAAGCCAAGCTGCGTTAGCAATTATCATAGGCTAACGGATGACAAAATCCAATTTTGCAAGTCAGTTTTTATATTATCCAACTTTCTACTGAAACTTCCCACCACAGTGACTGTACAGATAAGCATTATATCTAACCAGCAAGAACAACCAAGTCAAGCTGCATTAGCAATATTATGATAGGCAAACAGATAACAAAAATGCAATTTCTCTCGCTATACAACTGAGCCACCAGTGAGTCATTGTTGGAAATCAGACCATTTCAATCAGTACTGAGCTGAGAAAGACCCACTGTCTCACTGGGCTTAAGGCTGACATGGTTTCTGCATTTGTAGTCTTTGTGTGAATCATGATCATCAGGAAAGGGATTTACATTATAATTCCAACTTGACGTAGGGGATTATCTACATGTATATCTAGATAATGCTACAACGGTTCTAGATATTTATCTGTAGGAAAATATGGTAAATCTATGTATTTATAGCTCAGATTTCTGTATCATACAGTACATTCTTGGAGCAAAGTTATCATATATTACTTCCCAGTATAAAATCAAGCTAGGCACCTATAAATAGTATAATATGATATTATGTGAAAAAAAGCACTGTAATAAACTCTGCACATAGTTGATAAAGCAAAAACTAGTAAACAGATGTAAGTTGAAGACCTTATTCGCTAAAGAGATGAAAAAAATGTGCCAGGGGATATATCAATATGTTTACAACCCTTGGCCTTCAAAACAAAAACAGGCCATAAAATTAGTCTCTGCATAATGTGAATTGTCTGCATAGTACTGTACTATATACATATAGTGTGGTGTATACATACACAACATGTGAATATCATTATTATTATAATACTTTATCTAAAACTAAAGAAAAAGGCAAAGTTGAACATATTAAGCAATGGTTTTACTTAAACAGGGAACTGCAATGATTGTCATAAATTAACAAGTGAGCTTACCCTGTTGTTATTGACTATGTACAGTTTTGTATACATACATGTATGACAACATACATTGCTATTCAATGTACTTTGCAAGCCAAGCCAAGCCATGATGACAATATACATGTACTTGTTAACAAATGACTGACTAATTTATAACATACTTAAATATGTGGAAAGACAGACTGCGGCTTAGTTATAGCTGGGTGACTGGGACTGACTGAGTGTGAGTGAGTGAGTGAGTGAGTGAGTGAGTGAGTGAGTGAGTGAGTGAGTGAGTGAGTGAGTGAGTGAGTGAGTGAGTATGTACAGTATACATTAACAAAGTAAAAATTCAGATATGTTGAAAAATAAATAAAAGGCGACAGTCCAGTTGACCAGACTGGCCAATTGCAATGAACTACTGGCCAACGAATTTAAATACTTGTTAGTATGTGAACAGACAGACTGTCCCTACATTACAGCTACATTGTACATGTATGGGTCTGACTGAGTGTGAGTGAGTGAGAGAGTACATTGTATCATATACGTTTAACTTAACAAAGTAAAAATTCAGATGCATGGAAAAGACGATAGTACAGCAGACTAATATTATTATTATTAATGACTGACTGGCCAACAGACTTATGTAGACAGACAAACAGCTCCTATCACTATACAATGTAAATTAAACTGATTCTGTGTGAAGAGAGTACAATGTATGTACACATTTACATTAAGTAAAAATTCAGGCATGTACTCACGGTATGACTTCCATGGTGGTGGTTCGTAGTCTGAGTCCATGTCTGCTTCTGAGTCAGCTTCAGCTGCACAAATAAGGAAATAACAACAGTGTCCAGGAAGTTCAGTTACAGGAATATACATCAAATTCCGGGAAAATACATAGTAAAGAAGCTCTTTTACACCACCAACTTAGTGTTTTATTCACAGTTTATTACAATTATTCAGCTATACATACATGTATAGATGCATTCCCAAACATAAAATACAGTGTATATTTACATATCTACACATAATATATACGTGCACTGTTAACTGTAAGTTACAGGGAAATGTATCTAAAATGTGGGCACAAACATACAGAGGTGCTGCAGTGCAATGTGAACCAGTCCGAATTACCCTGAGGAAGGTGACTGACAGATGTCAATTCTGTGAATAAAACACTCTTGGTAAATGTGTAAAAAAAAGAGCTACTTTACTCAGTGACTTACCAACCTGATGAAACTATTCACAGATCCAGGAAAATAATGAGCACGCCTCACTCAGTGAGTGACTGAGCACTGACTGTGATCTGATACAGGGACTGAGCTCAATTCAAATCAATTATCCAACATGTGGATTGTACCATTTCTCCCTCGTAGGGGTGGAAATATTGACAGGAATACATAAATATGTATATATGGCATGGCTGTATGTAAAAATGGTGATCATACAAATATTATAAACACTAACCATCTTTTCTTGTTCTTTTTGTAAATGTATAAAATTTATTTTGTTGTCTAGAAAATATCAACCTGAATGTACAAACAGTCCTTTATTTTATGATGTAATGCTACTTGAAAATATAGTGTCTTTACAATACAAGGCACCTGAAATCATGTGTACGTGACCATTCACAAATTGCATAAACATTTCATGGCACTGAACAATATCATTGAGGGGTAAACCACAAAAGCACACATTTTCTTACAAATAAACAACAATTATGGCATGACAAACTTTCAATAGTTTATCATAAACTTACAAAAATGGAGCAGTTACACATAAAAAGGGGTAAGACTGCTAATTAAGAACTAAATTTTAAATTAAAAACGTTTTATTAACCCCACCCAACTGAAGTATAACTGTACTTGAATGGATGCGTCCAGACTTCTATGCTAGAAGCAGACAAATTAAATTCTGTCACTGCAGCTTTCTGAGGAGTGATGAAATTTGCCGCCTGCTCCGAGCCAGAATCACATGAATCTAATTGTAAAACCTGCTTTCGTAAAGCAGGGCTCAAAATTCTACCTGCATATGCAGCTGCAGGTTAGTGCAGGTAAAACTGGAGCTGTGCAGGTATTTCTCACAAAATTTTGAGGCCTGCTCACGTCTACCTGCATCTAACCTGCACAGGCCCTGATGTACTGTATTTGTACAATTATTTGTTTATTGACTGGTAATACAAACATGTCAATACCACCTACATTTTGAATGAAGTGTAAAAGAGTAAATGGCAATGGTTTTTCAACAGTTTTGAGTATGATCCATACTTCCTTGTCCGAGAGGTGCAGGTAAAATTTGTCTGGTGTAGAAATTAGAACTGCCTAGCAGTAGAGGTCGGCGAAGACCTAAAAAGACGTGGACAAAGACTGTGTCAGGAAGGACAATAGAGAGTACGGCCTTGCCGGTGTTAACCTTAACTGGACAGGGCTGCCTGGAGGTGCAGTGTGAAGACCAGTACTACTAGCCGACTGCTGCCAACCCCTGTGGCAGGGACAACAGCAGCAGTATAATCTAATCCTGCATAGTCACTGATGAGTGTGAGTGTGGTAATTTTCAATGCTACCTGCACCGGTGCAGGTATACAGGGAAAAAAGGATTTCCAGCCCTGACACAGCTGACAACCGTGGCTTTGGGACTTGTAAATCCCTGAAAGCAAACTGTACAAATTGGTAAGCCCTCATCTTAGGGAATATAATTAAGGGATGCACTGAAGCGAAACTTGGGAGGTTATTTGGGTACAGATCCTAGCAAATGTAATTACAGAATATCATCCTTTTATTGTCGACATTTTGCATTTTACAAACTAGTAAGAGAGATTGTTTTATGCAAGAAACATCCTGAAAATCTATATAAAGGAACAAGCCTCACTGCTGAAACAATTTTTCACATTTTGAGAATACATCACAAGTTTTCAAAGTATGAGTTTTTCAGTACAGTCATTTAAGCTTTTTTTTTTTTTTTTTTGCTTTATACAAGTACGTAAGATACATTGGCATTACGTGTATGTAAAATGGTTTGGTAACTTTCCATGCGATCTACTTGTCACAAATACTGTGCAATAAAGGTTCATACTTGCAGCTATTAAACAATTTGAATTTACAGCATTGAAAGACAATGCAGAAAAGACAGTAACAACTTCCCCCTAGAGGAAAAGTGGTACATTCCAAAACAGCAGTATCATATTTCCAAGGGAAGTGACTGCGGGCGGAAGTTTAACAGCTGGTACATGACCTTTGCCCTATGCTGTCGCCAGAAATAATCCTACACTAGCTGAAGGTCATGGGGCAAAATTATGAGACCTTTTTGTGTAATTTACCTTTTTAATTATCGCACAAGTTTGTTTCAATTAATGGATGGATGGATGAATAGATGGAAGGATGGTTGGTTGGTTGGTTGGTTGGTTGGTTGGTTGGTTGGTTGGTTGGTTGGTTGGTTGGTTGGTTGGTTGGTTGGTTGGTTAGATGGATGGATGGATGGATGGATGGATGGATGGATGGATGGATGGATGGATGGATGGATGGATGGATGGATGGATGGATGGATGGATGGATGGATGGATGGATGGATGGATGGAAGGAAGGATGGAGGGATGGATGGATGGATGGAAGGATGGTTGGTTGGATGGATGGATGGATGGATGGGTGGATGGATGGAGGGATGGATGGATGGATGGATGGATGGATGGAGGGATGGATGGAAGGATGGTTGGTTAGATGGATGGATGGGTGGATGGATGGAGGGATGGATGGAGGGATGGATGGATGGATGGATGGAGGGAGGGATGGATGGAGGGAGGGATGGAGGGATGGGGGAATGGAGGGATGGATGGATGGAGGGAGGGATGGATAGAGGGGTTGGTTGGATGGATGGATGGATGGATGGCTGCAACATGTATCTTCATAAAGAATAAGGGTTAGGGTTAAGCAAATGAATGCCTTTATAACATCGTAACATACTATTACTAGTATTAGGTATAAAGAAATGAATACCTCCCAAACTAAGACTTCATTGAACACCTAAAAACAACGCAAAAACAAACCATACAGAAAAAACACACCAACTGAAAACAGAAACAGGAACAAAACTTAAAATCACACATTGTTTATTTATTTTTTCCGAACAATGAAATAGAATGAAGGTCTAAATACCGCACAAGAATAGATGGGGGAAAGCAGCTGAAGGTTATCTACACAAACATTGATTGTATCACAAATAAAAAACATGAATTCTGCGCTATTATTGATGAACAGCAACCTGACATTATTATCACAACCGAGACGAACCCAAAAAACTCAAGATATAAAATGACAAAAGTAGATCTGCATATTCCGGGGTTTAACCTATTTACAAATGCTGATACAGGAGGTGTGAGGGGCGTGTCCATCCACGTGAAAGATGCCTACAACTCTATGGAAGCAGAGAAACTGGGTTCAGCTCAGGGTCATGTCTCAGAAGTGATTTCAGTGGAGATGACGCTGAACAAAATGACAGACTATTAATTCTGGGGATCTACAGAAGCCCGAACTCATCTGTCGAAAACAATCATAGTCTAAATAGCATCATACGCAATATCCAGGGCTATTCGCACATATTAATAGCCGGGGATTTTAACTACCCAAAAATCCTATGGGCCAATGGAGACGGCTCAATCTACTCACCTAACTGTGAAGCCGGCAAAATTCCTAGAGGCTACTAGGGACGCATACTTATACCAGCATGTGGACTTTGCAACAAGACACCAAATAAACCAGGAAAGCAATGTACTAGACCTGGTCTTCACGAACGAGAAGGGAATGATTGACTCGGTGACAATGTTACCACCAGTAGGAAAAAGTGACCATGCAGTGCTAAGGTGGACTTTCAAATGCTATGCAAAGAAAAGAAATGAGAGAAGAGAAATCTTTCAATACCACAAAGGCTCCTATGAAAATATGAAAGAAGATTTAAATAAGGATTGGAATGAAACACTCCAGGAACTGGATATTGAAGAGAGTTGGGTCGTGTTTTCCAAAACCTTGAAAGATACAGTTCACAAGAATGTACCCAAAGTCAAATCCTCAAATAGAAGGAGAAGGCTAATCATGGACTGACAGTCAAACAATAGCGAAAATGAAGAATAAACAGAAAGCTTGGAAAAGTATACTCAATCTGGAAAGAGAGAAGACTACATTAAATACACAAAAGCACGAAATCAGGCACGATGGGCATCAAGGAAGGCGGCCAAAAGACATGAGAAAGAAGTGGCTATGAACATTAAGGGTAATACCAAATTATTTTGGAAGTACGTAAACAAAAAGTCCAAAACAAGAGACAATATCCCGGACTTAAAGGACGGTGATGAAATTGCCAAGACAGACGAAGAAAAGGCAGAAATACTAAACAACTTCTTTATCAGTACATTTACGAAAGAAAACATGCAAGATATCCCAACACTAGAGCATAAGGACTACAAAGAAGAGCTAACTGACATTGAAACAAGTCCCGAAGAAATTAATAAAAGACTGAAGAAGTTAAATCAAAACAAAGCCATGGGACCAGACAAAATACACCCCAGAGTAGCTAAAGGAATTGGCGATACTTGCTCACCACTGAGCATACTCTTCAGAAGCCTTAAGAGAGGGGAAACTCCCAACGGAGTGGAAAAACTGGTACCATCTCACCAATATACAAGAAAGGGTGCAAAAAGAACCCCAGTAATTACAGACCGGTATGTTTAACGTCTGTGATTGGGAAACTGTTGGAGGGTATAATCAGGGATGAAATCATAAGGCATATGACAGACAACAACCTCTTCACAAGTCAACAACATGGATTCCTCCCTGGGAGGTCAACAGTCACCCAAATCCTAGAATGCCTGGAAAGCTGGTCAACCTGGATAGATGAAGGTCAACCAGTGGACATAATTTACACGGACTTTCGCAAGGCATTCGACTCGGTCCCGATCAAAAGACTTCTGAACAAAATAGAAAGTTATGGGATCAAAGGAAACCTTCTTAAGTGGATTTCATCCTTTTTACAGAACCGAAAACAGAAAGTATGCATCAATGAAAGCAGCTCTAGATGGGGAGAAGTCTACAGCGGAGTCCCACAGGGCAGTGTTTTAGGTCCGGTCTTGTTTACTATCTACGTGAATGACATGCCAGAAGTGGTAAACTGTTCTCTGAAATTGTTTGCGGACGACACAAAGTTGTTTAGACCAGTACCACAAGTACGAAACTGTGAAGCTCTACAACAAGACTTGTCTAGTCTACAAAAATGGGCCGACAAGTGGCAACTCAAATTCCACCCTGATAAATGTACGGTCCTGAGGGTTGGTAGTGGCCACCCGAACTTCACTTATAACATGTCCGAAAACAACAACCCCTTACCTATATCCCTGAAGGTTTCCTCAGAAGAGAAAGACCTGGGAATCCTAGTAGACAGAGACTTGGGCTTTGCCAATCATATAACAACTATTGTAAAAAAAGCAAACCAAATAATGGGGCTAACATGGAGAACATTTGTACACATGGACTTAGAAATGTTTCTCATTCTTTACAAGACCATTATCCGTCCTCACTTAGAGTACGGAGCCCCCATTTGGTCCCCACATACTTGGAAACTCGCTACAGAACTAGAGAAAGTACAGAAGCGAGCGACAAAGAGAGTACCAGGCCTGCAGGATCTTTCATACACAGAGAGGCTCAAGAAACTAAAACTACCTACCCTGGTCTACAGGAGATTGAGGGGTGACATGATCAACGTTTATAAATACACACACGGGATGTACAATACAGCATGTCTACTACCAATAACAACAGAGAAGAGAACTAGAGGTCATCACCTGAAAATAAAGAGGACGCAGGCAAAAACAAATATGCGCCTACACTTCTTTACAAATAGAACGGCAAGCTGGTGGAATGAGCTTCCTGGGGAGGTAGTTATGGCGCCTAGTGTAAACAGTTTCAAGAAGAGGTTTGACGAGTATATGGAAACACACCCGGTCGTCTACAATTATAGAGCTTTGGACCACCCACTACGTCCAGAGAAGTCAGTAAACTGAAGAGCGGCCCAAATTGGAGCAGGACTCCTACCCGGCATGAATCAACTCTACTCTACTCTACTCTAAGAATGACAACCTAGACCTCTAAAATTTGCAAACAAAGGTTCAAACTCCACTTACCACTTTCCGCCATCGTTCTTAAGTCGTCTTTAACCGTCCAGCTTGCAGAAAATAAAGAAAACCCGCCAAAACGACAACAGATGTGAAGGTACTTTCTCTTTCCCACGTTCGAATTCCGCCCTGCCTGTGTGTGTGTTGTCGTCACCCACGGAGGTCAAAGGTGGAAGTTCACCGAACACGACTGACCCAAGATGGCGGCCTCCTTCAAGCAGACGCATGCGATTTCTGCCCCACGTGTTGGCAAAAAACAGACCCCAGACGCGGCTTATTGGGGTAATTTCGAGTTCCCTGTGACCGTGAAGGAATATGGAGCGGTGTCGTGCGTGGATTTTTGTCCGGTGGAGCCGCACTCGTTTGCAGTCACCGCTAGCGATCGGGTGCAAATCTACAACTCTAGGTGAGGCGCCCCCCTCCCCACCATACTTTTTATATACAGTAGTTTCTGCCCGTACTCTATGGCTGATACTAGTACTACAGTATATAACTTTGCTTGAGTACCACGATAGCTGCATTATGATACTGTTATATTGACGAATATTATGTATTTTTTATTTTATATTTTTTTTTATTATTTCTTTGTACTTCCTTGGTTAAATACTGCACTGAAAGTAGTACACGGTTCTGGATAATTTCTGGGTATCTAAAGAACGTACATGTACAGGGCCGGCTCTTAATTAATGTCCCGATGGCCTCTGACCACTCAATTTTAGGACGGGACAACTAAAATGTGATTTTTTTGTATTGGATCTTAAGTTTTAACTCTAATTCTAAACATGCAACTACTAGTACCAACACAGATGAACTTTCATGATGTAGTTAGATTAGGCTAGTACCTTATGCTATGTAATGCATCTTGTGCAACGGATGACGAACAACGAAGCCAAGCCAAGACAGAGAGTGCATCTTGTGACTTAACACATTTTTATTTATTTTTTTCAGAACAAACAAGGTTGAGAAGGTTCTGACCAGGTTCAAGGCGGCGGCTCACAGCGCCCGTTACCGTAGCGACGGGGAACTGCTGGTTGCCGGCGGCGATGAGGGGCTGGTGAGAGTGTTCCACCTGGAGACCAAAACCAGCCTGAGAACTTTCACTGGGCACACCAGGTGAGGTATACACTCTGTGAGCTGTCCCGAGTATGCAAATATGATACTTAACTACATTGCCACTGTCTCAAGTCTGAAAATATTGGTCTTGTTCTGTTGTCTGTGTGTGTGTGTTTGTGTCTGCTCTGGACCAAGATGGTTGGGAGTTCGAATCCCAGCTGTTGTTGCTCACCCGACATGCACACTACTGTAAAGGGCCGCAGTCCCTATAGCTAGGTTGGGATGTTAAGCCGTGGTCCACAGTTCATTGCACTTGCCGAAAAGACCTCTAGGAATTTCCCCAGTATACTGAACCTATAAATGCTGACTGTAAATTATAAGCGTCTGTCTGTCTGTCTGTCACGACCAGTGGGAGATTAGCTATTCAGTGAGCTAAAACTGGATCAACATCACTTTCCTTTCCTCTTTTTTTTTCGTCATAGTTTGTGAAACATTGACACAATGTGACAGTATTGTGACCGTGATGTATCTTTCCGTGTCCAGGTCTGTCCATGCCACATGTTTCAGCTCAGACAAGGTCCGAGTTGTATCAGCATCGGATGACAAGTCCACCCGACTCTGGGACCTTGCTACAGGAGAGGCCGTACACACACTCACCGGACACCAGGACTATGTACGGTCTCTCGCGGTCTGCAAAACCTCTGCTGACATGTGGATTACTGGTATGTAGTTCTCATTTCTTTTCTCTGCTATACATGTGCTCTGCTTTGCTATTACTATACTCTATTCTGGATAAAGAGAGACAGTACACACTCTCACCGGACACCAGGACTATGTACGGTCTCTCGCGGTCTGCAAAACCTCTGCTGACATGTGGATCACTGGTATGTATTTCTCATTATACGTCGATGAAGGTTAGGCATCCAGGTAATACGATATGCCAAAAAACAGTTACTCAAGCAACTGGATATGATTTTGAAAACGTCAGACGTTTCAGCTAGTATCCACTAGCTTTCGTCAGTGACTGAGAGACCAGAGGGGAAAGCAGGGGGGCTACGGGTCGATCTTTCTGGCACTTGGGATTTGGCACTCCCAGCCCCGAGGACAGACAACACTTAAGCTCCTGTCCTGTATAACAGGAGCTTTCAGACTAATTTGCATCATCTTGTCTTGACTTGTCTGACTTTTGTTCCTTTTTCGACTTCCAAAAAATTGTCTTCACTTTATTTGCATATCAATCAACAGGTTGTGTATATAAACCTGCTTTCCCCTCTGGTCTCTCAGTCACTGACGAAAGCTAGTGGATACTAGCTGAAACGTCTGACGTTTTCAAAATCATATCCAGTTGCTTGAGTAACTGTTTTTTGGCATAATGTCTGGTTAGTTTGTTAAAACATGAACACTGCTCTTGAAATATTACATCATGTGTACCACGTTTATTTGCACAGGCTCAACTGTGTAAACAGTATTCTGTAAATATAAGTGTATGGAAATCATTATTAGCAAAATTTAGGGTTGTTCCATATCTGGCCTTTTAATCAGTATTTTGAGGCGTTGTTATTGCAAAATCTACATTAATTTATGACTTGTTTGGCACCAATGACTTAGAGTGAACACAGGATCAAATCTCTAAGGTATGGTTTTAGCTCCAGTGGCACGGCATTCTTAGCTTGACTCGTGTCCTTGTGGAAAAGGCACACAAGTCCAACTTCAAACAGCTTCCCTCACTTCTTTTGTCCTTAATTCTTAAGTCCTTAAAGATCTAATAGCACCTTACTAGTAGTACTTCATTTCATTCTCACTCCACCCAGGTGCATGTGTATATGGG
>NW_017804620.1:553363-590430 GCF_001625305.1 Branchiostoma belcheri | reverse complement strand
CTGGCACTTGGGATTTGGCACTCCCAGCCCCGAGGACAGACAACACTTAAGCTCCTGTCCTGTATAACAGGAGCTTTCAGACTAATTTGCATCATCTTGTCTTGACTTGTCTGACTTTTGTTCCTTTTTCGACTTCCAAAAATTTGTCTTCACTTTATTTGCATATCAATCAACAGGTTGTGTATATAAACCTGCTTTCCCCTCTGGTCTCTCAGTCACTGACGAAAGCTAGTGGATACTAGCTGAAACGTCTGACGTTTTCAAAATCATATCCAGTTGCTTGAGTAACTGTTTTTTGGCATATTTCTCATTATGTTTACCGAAGGAAAACATATTGTTTTTGCTCTGTTTATTCCTCTTCTTCTTCTCCAAACAGTGACCTCTGACCTGAGCAATGACATGATTTGTTGACGTCTGTCACCATGGTGACTGGTGTTGGGTTACATAATGTTGCAGTTTCATGGTCTGCTCTGCTCCTGTCACCATATACTGGTACTACATGTATGTGAATGTGTTTGAGTAAGAATTAACAGAGCAGACCATGCTCGCAGGTAAACATTATGCATTTGCTTTGCCAATGTTTCTTCTGTAGTTTCTTTCCTTATTTTATTATTTTTAGAGAGAGTGTTCTGTTCTATTCTATATTAGTAGTGTACTAGTAGTGTATTGTTTCGACTAAAGAGTAATGTTGTTGTTGTTGTTGTTGTTGTTGTTTAGGAGGTTATGACCACACCGTACGAATGTGGGATGGCAGAACCCAGGAGCCGACCCTGACCATCGACCATGGACACCCGGTGGAGGCAGTTCTCATGTTTCCTCATGGTAACAAGGAAATTCTAAATGACCTTAATCAAAAATCCCTGAAGGTTTATATTTCACCTTCCTCAGATTCCATTGAGCCAAAAAATATCAGATATATCAGGTTTGTGGCACATAAATCCAATATCTTTCATTTTTTTAAATAAGACCCATAATGTTACATTGAAGAATGCTTCCCCGAATCTAGCAATCAAAACCAGTCATTGTTTTTTCTTCAGCATGCTGTCCCAAACATGAATTATTCTAAGTCTATATCCCCAGTGCAATGGCCAAGTGGGTAGAGTGCTCGCCTTGAATTTGGTAGGTCCCCGGCCGATTCATACCAAAGACTTTAAAAATGGTACATACTGCTTTCTCTGCTTAGCACTCAGCATTTGAGAAAGAGTATGGAAGTTAAACACACACCACTACCAGTGGACTAGCCCCCTGCTGTAGTGATTGCACAACTTTGTGGCCCAAGGGCTATGAAACGGAGATTGGCACCGCCATATGCGACCATGTTGTTGGTTGCAGGAGGGCTTTAACTAACCAATTGTCTGCCTCCTGCAGGTAACATGTTCCTGTCAGCTGGAGGGAACAGTGTGAAGGTTTGGGACGCTTTGGGTGGCGGTCGTCTCCTAGCAACCTGCACAAACCACCACAAGACGGTCACATCTCTCGCTTTCAACTCCACATGCTCACGGCTGCTGTCTGCATCACTGGACAGACATGTCAAGGTGTCAACTTGTTTTACAGACTTCCTTAGAAGATTATACTTCCTCAAAGCCTAGGGAAAAATGTTGTGTTTCCTGTTTCCTGACCAACCCTAGAAATAACTGCCAACCCTAGCCTTTTGTTTTGTCCATGCAACATTAACTTGGAGTTCTTCGAGCTGATCAACCTTTTCTAGCTCCATGATCTGACACCTGAGTGATGAAATGTTGTACTATCAGTTTTTCACTTTCCCCTGAATTTGGGAGTGTCTCCAAAAATTATCCTCTACTAGTATCTTTCTGGGATACACTCCCATACTTGTGTAAGCCATGAATTGAGTACTTCTGTAGTCCATGAATTGAGATTTATTTGTGTTGTTTAGGTGTACGATGTGGGAACCTACCAGTGTGTTGCGAGCCTGACCTACCCCTCTCCCATCCTGAGTTTTGGGGTCTGCCCGAGTGAGGATGTGATGGCTGTTGGGTGTGCCGACGGGATGTTGTCTATTCAGCGCCGAAAACGGGAGGATTCAGCCACAAAACTAGCGCTGAGGCAGAGGAAAAGGAGAGGGGCGACCAATCGCAGGTAAGGACACAAATTAAGGAGAGTGGGTTGACCAATCGCAGGTAAGGACACAATTCAGGGAGGAAGGGGTGACCAATCGCAGGTAAGGACACAAATTAAGAAGAGAGGGGTGACCAATCGCAGGTAGGGACACATGCCAAGGCTGGGATTTCAAATGGGCAGAGTTGGTCCGCTAGGAAGTACAGTTTGGTGCTCCTGTCTAGTAGAGTCTACTCCATGTGCTTTTTTCGAGATTGTAACTTTTTTGCTTGACCAGGTACTACGATGAGCAATGACTACAGACTACAAAATTTATATCATGTCTAAGCTCTTAATCACAAGGCGCCACGAAATGTAAGAATCTCTGATGACTCTATTGTTTTTTTACAAGATTCTTACCTTTTTTCTTGACTATGAAATAGGTGGGGACTACAGCTTGGCATGTCATCTGTTAGTATGTGCAAGATTTCTCTTTGTGATTGTGTTTTTTTACAAGATTGTTACATTTTTTCTTGACCAGGTACTATGGAAGAGGCGGTGACTACAGATTAGTATGCGCAAGATTTCTCTTTGTGTTCATGGTTTTTTTACAAGAATGTTACATTTTTTCTTGCCCAGGTACTACGGAAGAGGCGGTGACTACAGATTAGTATGCGCAAGATTTCTCTTTGTGTTCGTGGTTTTTTTACAAGAATGTTACATTTTTTCTTGCCCAGGTTCTACGGAAGAGGCGACGACTACAGATTAGTATGCGCAAGATTTCTCTTTGTGTTCGTGGTTTTTTTACAAGATTTTAATATTTTTTCTTGCCCAGGTACTACGGAAGAGGCGGTGACTACAGATTAGTATGCGCAAGATTTCTCTTGGTGTTCGTGGTTTTTTTACAAGAATGTTACATTTTTTCTTGCCCAGGTACTACGGAAGAGGCGGTGACTACAGACCCGTCGTAGCCGACTACTCCGTGACTCACAAACAGAAAGAACAGCTCAAGAAGTTTGACAAACATCTTAAGACATTCAGCAGCACCAAGGTACCAATTCGCATTCATGATTTGATGAATTAATTTTGAATTAATTAATTATTAATTAATGATGTAGTAATAAACAAGTGTTAACCCTGTACATGCTTATAGTATACATCTTACATGTTTGTGTACTGAAGGAAAACATATCGTTTTTGCTCTGTTTCACAAAAGGTCAATGACCTGAACCAGGCGTCTGTCACTATGGTAACTGATGTTGGGCTACATCATGTTGCAGTTTCATAGCAGGAGGGATTTAGACTCCTGTCACCATATATATGAATGTGTTTGAATAAGAATAAATAAATAACAGAGCAGACCATATGCGAAGGTAAACATTATGCATTTGCTTTGCAAATGATAGTTTCTAGTCCTTATTCATACATTCTTTCATTCGTTCCTTCATTCACCAAGGCCCTGGATGAAGCCTTGAAGCCGTGTTACCCAGCTGAAGTGACTGTCGGCGTGATCCAAGAACTCATCCGGCGGGGGTCCATCAGGGAAGCACTCGCAGGTCTGTATCTGTATCTGTAAAGCCTCGGTCACAACCCGCTGTGCATGCTGTTTGTCTATACGTTTTATTGGGATGCCACGTCTGCTACGTTTTTCGGAAAACGTTGGGAAGGAGTGGCGTCAACGCACGGTTGCGCAAGGTGTAAAAGTGTGGTCAGCGCGCCACGTCTGGCCGTGAGCAGTTGCGTGCATCGTTCGTTGCGCAAGTGGTGAGTTGTACGTGCTTACAACGTACACTCTCTGTGCAATGGCAACTTTACCGTAAGGTGGCCATACTCACACGTGCTTCTTACGTACGGCACGTAAGGGGCACGCGCGTCGCCCGTCGCCCGCACGGGTGGTGAATCCGCAGACCACACGCAGAAAAAGCTTTACATGCACTTTAAGTTCTACGGCGTATCTGAGTGCTCCCAAATCCGTAGGATTCCGTACGGAGGCGGTACTCACCATTTACGTTCGCCCACATTTTTGCACGTAGACAGCACGCAGAAGCACGTACGGCGGGTTGTAACCAACCTGACTATATCATATTCTTGTCTATTTCTTATTCTAGGCCGGGACGAGAAGGGTTTAGAACTGCTGCTAACGTTCCTCTGTCGTTGGACGTGTGAGGAAAAGTACTGCCGCGTGCTTCTGGATGTTACAACGTTGGTTATCGACATGTACGCATCGGTCGTGGGGCAGTCGGAAAAGGTGGACAGACTGCTGCAGAAACTTTTACGGTCGGTACAACGAGAGACAAATCACCAGGAACAGCTCTTAAACACACTCGGAACACTGGAGACACTACTAGCAGCTGCACAGAGCACAAACTCCAGCTAACAAATCACATAATTATTTTTGCGTTGGTAGAAGTTAAGGAGAATTTTCAGGTTCTTTTGTGTTGGTAGAAGTCATGACTATGTTAAACACTCTGGGAACGCTGGAGACACTACTAGCAGCTGCACAGAGTACAAACTCCAGCTAACAACATCACATATTTTTACGTTGGTAGTTCTCAAGTTCTTTTGTGTTGAAGTCATGACGATGTTAAACACTCTGGGATGCTAGCTGGAGACACTACTAGCAGCTGCACAGAGCACAAACTCCAGCTAACAAATCACATAATTATTTTTGCGTTGGTAGAAGTTAAGAATTTTCAAGTTCTTTTGTGTTGGTACTCAAGTCATGACTATGTTAAACACTCTGGGAACGCTGGAGACACTACTAGCGGCTGCGCAGAGCACAAACTCCAGCTAACAAATCACATAATTATTTTTGCGTTGGTAGAAGTTAAAGAGAATTTTGTGTTGGTAGAAGTCATGACAATGTTAAACACTCTGGGGATGCTGGAGACACTACTAGCAGCTTCAGAGCATAAACTTCAGTTAACAAATTATACATTTTGAAAGTTCATCTGTGTTGGTAAAAGTCAAGATGAAGCAAGTTGGCACTGTAACTTCCAACACAAGAAATTGGACTCACCTATCTATTTCTATGCCTGAATGGGTTAGGTCTAGGATCAAGTACTGTTCTGGATAGCCAAGTATCCAAGAACGCAGATAAAGGTGCACAGAGCTATAATAACAAACAGTTAAATCACATACTTTGAAGGTTCTTTTGTGTTGGTAAGGCCACACCAATTTAATTTCTTGGTTAACGGATTCGCCGCTTCATTTTTTTCTGATTTGCAAATAAAAATAAAAATTCAGAATCAGCTCCAAAATGCTCATATTTTGCCGTGAACAGTTGAAAACAGTCCTTTTCTTACTACTTGTTACAGTCATTCCATCTTTCAATAAAGTGATATCATTAAAAGTTCAAAATTCATTGTTTAAATTTTGAACCAGCCTGGTGTGTTGACTTCATGGCTCCTATCGTACCATTTTGGGCCATAATAGGATGCCTAGGCCTGCTTTTTTTTTTTTTTTTGTCCCGCCCGCTCCATTATTTTTTCTAGAAAAATCCGTTAACCAAGAAATTAAATTGGTGTGGCCTAAGTCATGATTACAAAGTACAACCTTCAGCTAACATTTACAAACAGTCAAACAAACCGGCCATATACATGTGTATATCACTGTATACATGTGCCAACACTTAATAGAGATGGTGGATGATATACATGTACCTTTCCTGGCACCTTCCTAACTCCTGATTTGTTTACCATACATGTACTTACATGTTCACTGTTTTTATAACAGTTTATTCATAAAAACCAGCCTCGCGGCCAGTACAAAAACATGGTGAATAACACTGTTTTTTTACAGTTACTTGTCTGGCAAATACAAATTAACATTGCAATACATATACAAATTAAAACATTACAAAAAGCCTCGCATGGGCACTAAAGTAAAGTCCAGAGAGTCTTAAGAGTCTTATTGCGAAGACTCGTTGTACAGGCATATTGCATTTTATAGTCACTTCTGCATTGTGAACTTTGTGAACTTATCATTACCATTGATACTTAGCAAATTATATTTCTTACACACACACACACACCCCTCCCCTTCTTCTCTGCAATGTCCATTTCCCTCAGATCGTGAAATTTTGCTACGATGACAACAAAGTCAAATACTAGTACATGTACATCCTTAGGCTTATTATGATACACTTGCACATGCCTGCTTTAATTTCTTCTTTTTTTTTTCTTTTTTTTTTTTAGCCACAAAGTGACATGTCACCACTATGGCAGTTTGCAATGCGCCCTAGGCCTACAAGCAATTTAAACAATATAGGGATATATATTTACTTCAAATACAATCTGGAGTGAAAAGAGACTACAAAACGATGTTGGTCCCACATGTACTTAATACCTGTATCTGTATAATTATTTAGGTACAGCAAAAAACAAGTTACTCAAGCAACTGGATATGCTTTTGGAAACGGTCAGATGTTTCAAGTATCATCCACTACCTTTTTTGGTGTATCTTATTAAGTGGATTTCTAACCTTCACTGACGTATTTAGGTACAGGTCTGGACCTGAACATCTGGAGAACCATTTAGTGCACTAAGATTGGTATAGATGTCATCTCAAAGACAACAATTTTGACAATCTACGCGTTACAATGAAATGAATGAGGCTTCCCGCGCCCAGCCTGTGTGGGCTTATACCACCATAACAGTTGATTATACAATATGTATTGTACATTAACAAAAGAGAATCAGTTGTGCAGAGATAACAAAATCAACCATAAAGTGAACACAATTTAGGGCTTCAAGGAAGCACCATTTGCCGTGGGAAGATAGTAACAGTGTTATAAAATACGCTGCTCACAACCAACTCTCCACATGGTCCCATAGCGACATTCTCCGGGTGGCTAATGTCCGCGATGGTGCGGACAAACTTGCCCTGGCTTGTGAACATGTCTACCCGGTGGGTATGAAAGCTCGCCACAATGATGTGACCAGAGGTGTCCAGACAAATACCTCTGGGAGAGTACAGTTGCCCCTCCCCCCTTCCACGGGTGCCGAATTCAAGTATCTTTACTCCGTAGGGATTGTACTTGTAGACGCTTTTATACCCATCCGTTAGCAGGACATTTCCCTCCTTGTCCGATGTGACTCCCGAGATCCCGTTTGACTCAAAAGATCCCACTTCTGAAGTCCAAAGGCGAGAGCCGTTTGGGTCCAACAGCATAATTGTACTTTTGTCTCCCACGATAATTTTATTGTTGCGCACGTCCATCGCGATGACGGAATATAATTGGTTCTTGAGGCTTACGTCAAATTTTTTTATGGGCCGTCCGTTCTTATTGTACTGTACGATATGGTCTTCATAGCGGAACCATATTCTTCTCCTTACCACTACCCACAGGTAGCCAGGCGCCACGTCCAAAGCAACACCATGAGGTTCGAGCATTGTCTTACGTTCACCAGGCAGTACCGTTGGAAAGAGGCGGAGAAAGGTCCCATCCATACTGAAGACCTGGACTCGTTTGTTTAACTCATCAGTCACAAATATCTCATTGTCAGTAGACACGGCAACTCCAGAGATACTTTGGAATTTTCCAGGTTCTGTTCCCTTCCCGCCAAACGTGATCTTCTCTTGCTTAACGTCACCACCTTTTGCCATGAGTGATAAAAAAGTATTTTTCAAACTAAAATATAAACCATGTTCATTTACACACGCCACGCACGCACACAAACACACACACACACACACACACACACCACACACACACATCGGGCCCTAATGCATATAGCTTCTTTCACTCACCATAAGAAATAATCTTGTTCATTGTCCAATCCAATATCCTAGCATTGCCTCATGACACAGAGGGACCAAGTCTAAGGCATTGTCTAATGAGAGAAGCAAAGTCTTTAAGACATTGTCTAATGGCACAGAAGGACCAAGTTTAAAACATTGTCTAATGACACAGAGGGGCCAAGTTTAAGACATTGTCTAATGACACAGAGGGATCAAGTTTCAGACATTGTCTAATGACACAGAGGGACCAAGGTTAAGACATTGTCTAATGGCACAGAAGGACCAAGTTTAAGATATTGTCTAATGACACAGAGGGATCAAGTTTAAGACGTTGTCTAATGACACAGAGGGACAAAGTTTAAGACATTGTCTAATGGCACAGAGGGACCAAGTTTAAGACATTGTCTGATGACACAGAGGGACCAAGTTTAAGCCATTGTCTAATGACACAGAGGGACCAAGTTTAATACATTGTCTAATGACACAGAGGGACCAAGTTTAAGACATTGTCTAATGACACAGAGGGACATAGTTTAAGGCATTGTCTAATGACACAGAGGGACCAAGTTTAAGACATTGTCTAATGACACAGAGGGACTTAGTTTAAGACATTGTCTAATGACACAGAGGAACCAAGATTTAAAAATTGTCTAATGGCACAGAGGGACCAAGTTTAAGACATTGTCTATTGACACAGAGGGACCAAGTTTAAGACATTGTCTAATGACACAGAGGGACCAAGTTTAAGATATTGTCTAATGACACAGAGTGACTTAGTTTAAGACATTGTCTAATGACACAGAGGGACCAAGTTTAATACATTGTCTAATGACACAGAGGGACCAAGTTTAAGACATTGTCTAATGACACAGAGGGACCGAGTTTATGACATTGTCTAATGACACAGAGGGACCAAGTTTAAGACATTGTCTAATGGCACAGAGGGACCAAGTTTAAGACAGTGTCTAATGACACAGAGGGACCAAGTTTAAGCCATTGTCTAATGACACAGAGGGACTTAAGACATTGTCTCTTGAATATTCGTGTTAGACTCACCTTTGTAATGTGGGGTGTTGCAGACTGCCGGGAGCTTGAGGATAGATCCAGTAGTAGCAGTAGCAGCAGCTTTAGTAGTAGCAGCAGTAGCAGTAGTAGTAGTAGTAGCAGTAGCAGCAGCAGCAGTAGTAGTAGCAGCAGCAGCAGCAGCAGCAGTAGTAGCAGCAGCAGTAGTAGGAGTAGTAGTAGTAGTAGTAGCAGTAGTGGCAGTAGAAGTAGCAGCCGTTGTAGTTGTATTCGCTGTCTGCTGTTAATAGAGGATTATATTGTCAATGCAGGCTATCGCAATTGGTTCATGGAGATCATGTTAAATTTTATGTACCCTGTCTGAATTTGATACCTACAGTCAACGTATTATGCGCCAAATTCTAATGGAATAAGTACAATAAGGAATAATTGCCTATTTTAAAAGTATCCAGGAATTGGTACCTCACCGACAAAGCAACAATACGAAAACTTTAAGCCTTGTGTGTATAAGGCATCTGTTGTTTTTGGCAACGCCTAAGGGGGGGCCTAATGGTACAGTATTGTGTGGAGTTTGCAAGAATTCTAGGAATTGTACAATAATTTTTCCACAGGCATGTCTTGAATTTTGCTGACACACATCTATGCCCACAGTCCTACACAGTCCAAATTCTTGAAAACCCTTGGGAAAATCATGCTAGGGGATGACATACATTCCTGGGCTCGTTCACTATACACTCAGAGGAGGGTAGGAGTGATCTACTGAATAGTACTATATCTGTCTAGACTTAAGTTACAAGGTACATGTACAAAATGCATACTGCCAGTGATGCCAATTTGGCTATTACCCGTATAAAGTATACGGGTACAGTAAAGGGATGGCTATCTCAGGAAATGATTAAAACATAGACAAGGCTATAATAAGACAGAGGCGTACCTGTGGCGGCCTGGCGCTTAAGGATAACCACAGAAAGACTCCTCCGACGATGAAAAACCCAAGAATGACAGCCGCTGCAAAGATCACTCGGCAACGCTTACAGCCTGAAATATCATGTTGGTAGTAATCATAGCGAAATGTTGGAACTTTATTCCAACAACAATTAGTACATAGAGATCACATTTTCAACTGTCTCCATTACTAGGATAATTACTGACTAATCATCTGAAATAGTGCAGATAACAGCAGATCTGTTGAAAATACATATAATGATTTGTATTTTAGGGCGTTGTGTCAACAAGGTAATTACCAATGACAATAAAAGAATTCCAAGATTTTTCTCCAGCAAGAGGTTTATGAAGTTGATAAAGTTCTTACCGTGCGCTGCAGGATGCTGGACGTTTGGCACATGCATCGGATTTGGATTGAGTGCGTGTAGGGCATCATTGGCGTCATTGATGCTGTTAGAAGCCGCCGCTGGTTGATTCTGGGAGGACAGGCTTCCTTGAGTGTCTTCTGAAGCTGTGTTCCGCTCCACGTCACCCTGGCACATGTCTGCGGCAGCGTACGCCGGATTTGGATCGAGTGCATGCAGGACATCATTGTTCGAAGCCGCCGCTGGTTGATTCTGATTCTGGGAGGACAGGTCTTCCGAAGTTGTGTTCCGCTCCAAGTCACCCTGGCACATGTATGCGACAGCGTATGGTTGAATGACCTCATCTGGCAGCTGGCCACCATCACAGTTGAGTGAGGGCTCCTGGTCTTCTTGGTGGGTAACTGCATATGGTTGGATGCAGGGATTGCCATCATTGTTTGCTGACTCACCGAATGTTTCATCTTCTTCGTATTGAACAGCAATATCAAGTTCATGATGTGTAAATGCATCTGGTTGGCAGCGTGTTACAGCATATGGTTGAAGACAATGGTTGTCATCGTTGTTAGTCGCTGGCCTGGAGAAGGCTTGCTGATGTGTATCAGCTGATGTCTGGGTGCAGGGATTGTCATCACTCTTATTTGACTTGAAGGTGGGCCCAGGGCTGCTTTGCAGGTACATCGGATTGGGGTTAACGTCGTTTCTGGAGTGCGTCGGAGAAGTGTTCGTAGCGTTAGGTGTGTACATCGGGTTTGGATTCCTGGCGGGACCAGGGCTGGCGATTGGCTCCATGGTGCTTTGCAGGTACATCGGATTCGGGTTAACGTCGTTTTCGGCGTCCATCGGTTGAGGGTTCATATTTTGTGTGTACGTCGGGTTCGGATCCCTGGCTTGTGCGTGCATGTTGCTGTCATTTGCATTGAAAGCTGAAGTTTCAGTATCATTATCATTATAAGTGTTGTCGGGCGCCGTTTTAGTTGCCTGAAAAGGTTTGCTTTTGGTCTCTTCCACGGCTTTCTTCATGCGAATAGTCTGTTCTTTGCATATGTATGCAATGGCGTAGGTATCAAACTCACCAGGGCCGATATCGATTGTCTGAATGTTCTCAGCAGCAGCATCGCTTGTGTCGGACAGATTTTCATCGTCATTGTCTTTATTTTCCTCACATCGACCAGAGATGTGGTGACTGGCACCTTCGGCAGCTTGCCTGAACGTGGATGGCTTTGCCATACCTTCGTTTCTGACAACCGTTGCTTTTGGTTCGGTGTTGGATGGCATATTTTCAGCCATGGCTCCAAGATCTCTTCCTTTGTTTAGTTCTACATGTAAGTAAGTAATAAGTAAGTAATAGGACGGAAACAATCAAAGAGATTCTGCATTCAAATTGTACAACATGTAGATGTAACATAAACATGCATAACTACAAACATTATAACTGTGCTAAAGTCTGCCTTGATGTTCTACGTTGAAATGCAGCGATGGTGATGATCATGTTTAGTCTTTGCTTATTACTATAATTTGATTATCAGAACACAGCACATTTAAACAATTTCTATCCTCAACCTGTATCGCTATGTGCACTGTAAATATCACTGGGAAAAAGTCAGACAGAATCAAAACATCTTCATGTAGATGAAGCAGCCCACGAGTCGTCTTCTGATACCAGACAATTCATGTCAGTGCTGAGATCATGAGTTTGAACTACGTGTTGTCCTGACTGGGGTTGGGTTTTTTTATATTGTTGCTTTTATTTGAAGTTGTTTAGCGGTTCCTCAAATAGTAATATATTACATATTTCTTGGCTAACTTGATGTCATAAATGTTCAGTTATTTCTTGGTTGAAATATAGGGTTGTCTAAACAGTTACTTATTATCAGTGCTTGAAGCACGTGTTGTTCCAGCTGAGGTTGTAGCTGACATGTTGGTTTCACTGAAAGTTATTTTAGCGGTTCCTCGCATATATGTTTACCGATATGAAATATGTTACTCGGTGAACCTGAGGTTGATCTTCATAGATTTCAATTATTTCTTTGTGGGGAACATATAGACGCGCCTTAACAGTTACATTACCATGATGAGTAGTGTCGTGTTTAAATTACAACACACTGTTAGTTCGTAACAGCTGGAGTCATTATAAAAATTACAAATTACATTACATTACCAAACCTATCAACACATTAACAGTACCTACATCTTGGAGTGCTACTGTAAGGTGATATGGAGATATGGAGAATAAAGATTCAGACATTCTGTACTTACAGTAAGACTTTGACGAGCGACTTGTCTTCAGAGAGAACCGACCACAAAAGCGAAATAGAGACTCAGTGCAGGGAGATGATGTAACTATTGAATAAACATATTCCACAGACGTCATAAATTCCCCCGCAAAGGTGTCTTGTCTGGTATTATATAGAAACAACAGGGTGTTTAACGCTGAAGTCCAAAAAATGGCCACATTGTATTGTTCATAAGATAAAACGAAAAATCGGTTAAAGCAAGATTAGCATGAAACGCAAAACGTGTGAAAAAAAGTGGTTTTGAAAAGACTTTTTTTAGAAATGTGCTCATGAATTTAGAATTTTAGACGATAAGCTGTCCCTCCCTTGGGAGGAGTTAAAGTAGACTGATCCAACTTCTTCGTCTGTGGATGTGGGTGTAGGTTTGAAAGCCAGTAGACAATACGTGTGTGATGAACCTTGTAGTAATATTGAGGTTTTTGGAGCTGGTAGACTATTCATGTCTGATGAACTTTTCTTTCTACACCCACGTACTTCTCATCAACGAAGCAGGCAAGGTAGTCTTGTCATTAGGGTTCTTGACTTAGAATAAAGGGGTTAGTAAAGCAACTAGTTTAGATTTCCGAGCAGACCAATCTTTAAAAAAAAAGGCTATGGCAGTGAAATAAAAGATGTGTGAAGAGAAAGTGGTTTCGTAAAGAATTTTTTTTTTGCAGAAACATCAATTTAGAATTTTAGACGTGAATCTGTCCCTCCCTTGGGAGGAGTTTAAGTGGACTGATCCAACTTTTACGTATGTGGTCGTGGGTGTAGGTTTGAAAGCTGGCAAGACTGTACATGTGTGATGTACCTAGTAGTAATTGAGTTTTGAAAGCTGGTAGACTATACATGTACATTTATGATCGTTTCTACACCCTCATACTTCCCATTGACAAAGATGGTCTCAAACTTTTTGTTAGGCCCCGCCTCCCTGTGATTTAGAGTCTAAAGGTATTGGGCTAGAATTCCTGGGAGACCCCAATGTTGTTCCCTTAAGAAAGGTTCTTTACACCTATTTTTTTGCTTGTTGGCTCAACTGAAAGTGGGTGCCTAGCTTTGGTTAGGGACTCTCTAGCAAATCTGATTTTAATGGGATTGGCTGAAAACTCTGTTTTCTTGCCTTTTCGTGAATAACGATAGCTTTATAATTACGTGAAGTTTTTATTCATATTAAACAATGCCCCAACATAACACAGCCAGTTACCGAAGACATGTCAAAATATCCTTATATATCAATGAAACAAAATACATGTATATGTACAACAGTAAGAGAAAGATCCCACAGAATATGTTTATTCAATATAACTTAGCAGAGTTTTAGTGTCTTAGTGTGCTTGGGAGGTCAGATAATTTCATTATACAAATTGATTCATACAATATCAATTCTTATATTCCTTTTTACATGTACTCTAATATACCAGCATTATTGTAGCAGCGAAGTAACTGTTTAGTAGTAAGGTATACATCAAGATGTGAGGAATAAAGCTATATCAGAGGAATCAACTTATATATCATTAGAGATCATATCATCAAAACCTTAACATTTGTAACAGACAGAATCAACTCATTTCTATGCAGATGAAGCAGCCCACGAGTCATCTTCTGAAACCAGACAATTCATGTCAGCGCTAAGATTAAAAGTACGTACATGCGCTTTGTCCAAAATGGGATTATAGCTGATGTTGGTGTGACTTGAAGATGTGTTGCCAATTCACCACATACTGATATGCTACATGTTTCTTGCTTCAAAATTAGGTGCAATTTTCTGTACAATACGTGCAGTTGTTATGCTTCGTTCAAGAAAGGTAAAACGTGGTATATACTCAACAGTGTTCTACTGCAGATTGTTAAAAAAGAAAATCCTCAAAATTAGGAACAATATTGTGTACAATATGTGCCGTTTTTAAGTTTGGTTCGAGAAAGATGAACAAAATCTTCATGGTACATACTCAACAATGTTCTACTGCAGATCGTTCAAAAATCCTCAAAATTAGGTACAATATTCTGTACAATATGTGCAGTTTTATGTTTCGTTTAAGAAAGATAAAACAAAATCTTCATGGTACATACTCAACAATGTTCTACTGCAGATTGTTAAAAAGAAAATCCTCAAAATTAGGTGCAATTTTCTGTACAATATGTGCAGTTTTATGTTTCGTTTAAGAAAGATAAAACAAAATCTTTATTGTACATACTCAACAATGTTCTACTGCAGATTGTTAAAAAGAAAATCCTCAAAATTAGGTGCAATTTTCTGTACAATGTGTGCAGTTTTATGTTTCGTTTAAGAAAGATGAACAAAATCTTCATGGTACATACTCAACAATGTTCTACTGCAGATCGTTCAAAAATCCTCAAAATTAGGTACAATGTTCTGTACAATATGTGCAGTTTTATGTTTCGTTTAAGAAAGATAAAACAAAATCTTTATTGTACATACTCAACAATATTCTACTATAGATCGTTAAAAAAGAAAATCCTCAAAATTAGGTAAAACATGGTATATACTCAACAATGTTCTACTGCAGATTGTTAAAAGGAAAATCCTCAAAATTAGGTGCAATTTTCTGTACAATGTGTGCTGTTTTTCTGTTTCGTTCAACAAAGATGAAACAAAGTCACATTGTACGTACTCAACAATGTTCTACTACAGATCGTTAAAAAAGAAAACCCTCTAAATTACAAGAATCACTATCTCTAAGAGGTTGTGGTGTAAGAATATCACATAATGGAATTCTGTTCAGATGTGAAGAACAAGGATAAAGACATTTTGTACACATCGAGAGACTTGGAGGGTGGTTTGTGGGGTAAAACCGACCTCAGCGGCACAATCTAGACTCAGTGCCCGGAGGTGGTATGTGCGTGGGCGACCATACATTGAATAAACATATCAAGGTTCTTAACATTCTACTCTATAAGACAATAGGCACACTCTATTCTCAAAATCGTGAGGGCAATCGGTTATAGCAATGAAATGAGAAAAAGGATCATTTCTTTTAAATGAATTCAAGAAATCTGGCCATGAATTTAGACTTCCTCGTGGCGTTAAGATGACCCTCCCCTGGCAGAATATATGTGGACTTGACTTATTCTTATGTAGACGTGGGCGTAGACTTGGGAATGGGACTGTACATGTATGATGTACATGCTTAACCTTTAAGAGCTGATAGACTGCACCACCACAAACGACCAGAATGTAAACAAAAATGACGGACAGCTGTATTTTCTAAACAAACTCTTGAGTTAAGGTCATATTTTGGCCCCTCCACTTTCATGAATGGCATTTATTTGCGATTGGGTAGGCTTGATTCAACCTAATTTGTAAAGAAATGACCAGAAAATCTACAATTTGTATCATCATAATGTTACGCAATGCAGCTCTAAAGGAACACCATGTGGCCTGGAAAAATAGAGACCTTTGGGCCACCCCTACGGCAATGTGGACTAGTCACAACCACATCCCCATCCGGTCCCATTGCGATACCCCACGGCTTGGTAACGTTCCCGATAGTGCGGACAAACTCTCCCGAGCGCCCGAACATGTCTACCCGGTTGTTTCCACGGTTAGCCACGATGATGCGACCAGAGGTGTCCACACAAACACCCTTCGGGGAATTCAGTTGACCCATGTTTCTTCCAAACGTTCCAAATTGAAATATCTTCTCCCCGGATGGACTGTACACCATGATGGTTTTAAACCCATCATTAAGTAGGATATTTCCCTCCCTGTCCGAAGTGACACCCATAATCCCCTGTCTTGGAGTTCCAGTGTTTATACTCCGATAGAGAGTCCCGTTGGGATGAAACAACCTTATTGTATCCCCCTCCCCCACGATGACTTTATTGTTGCGCGTGTCCATGGCAATGACGGGATATTGAACCCGATTTCGGTCCAGGAAGCGTACGTCGAACGTCTTTATGGGCCGGCCGTTCCTACTGTACAGCACGACATGCCCGTTAACTTGAACGGGTGTAGGAAACCCCAGAACCCATAAATATTCAGGGTTCACGTCAAAAGCAACACCAGAAGTGTACATTGGTATTCTGCTAGACTCACCCGGCACGACGGTTGGAAAGAGGCGGAGATAGGTCCCGTTTATGCTGAAGACTTGGACTCGTTTGTTGAAGTAATCAGTCACAAATATTTCATTGTCAGCAGACACGGCAACTCCGTAGTTACTCTTAAATTCCCCGGGTTTGTTTCCGCGCTTACATGTACCAATGGTGATCTTCTCCAACTTTCTGCCAGCGATTTCTGCAATAAGTAATAAAAATCGTATCTTAAGTATTTACATTTCGGAACACTTCTTATCAACACAATATAGCCACATGTATCGAAAAGAGCATTGGTTCTTCCCCGTGTGAGTGGTTCAAACCTTACAGTCTGGTCACAGGGTTGACATCTTGAAAAGGTGATATAGCCAGATGTTTTGAATAAAATCTTTTGCTCCAATACAAAGACGCTCTATCACCTAGAGCTTTCGACCAGTCGCTCTGGTCTTCCTCAGTAGACTGACCCAGTGAAGCTTGTCACGTGGCTTCTTTGAAGTGTGAGGTCAACACTGGGTCAAAGGTATCTGATAGTCTACTGATGAGGAAGACCAGAATGACTGACCAAAAGCTCAAGGTGAGAGAACGTCTTTGTGTTGGATCAAACGTTTTAACTTGAAACACGTAACTTCCAGCACAGGTAATCTGATGAATATCAATAAAAAGGTAATACCTTGTGAGCTTTGGGTGCTTGCCGACAGTGTGGTCTCAGCAGAAGTGCAGCATCCAGAGAAACCAGTTGCTGAGACATTCTCCACAGTCTGCTTTGACTGTAGATTGGAAAATGTCTTTGGTTATCAACTCGTTGACCGCATGAAACATTGCCCTAAGAAAATGTTAGTTTTTGCCACAAGCAGTAAAATAATCATTTTCTTTGCCGATTTTTCTCAAGCACCAGGAAGCTACATGGGTGGCAAGGTGGACTTGTGATTTGGGTTGTTAACTCTAATCTAAAGGTTTCGGGTTCAAATCCTTATCATGTCCTGGGTTGAATGTAAAAGTTCTGGGTTCGAGTCCTTAGCATGCACTTGGGAAAGGCCCAGCACTCCTCCTAAAATACTGATACAGTACATATTCCATTGATATACTCGTACAAACATTTGTTCATTGTACAAACTATTTATAAATAGACTAGCAACAGGATAGACCGTCTTACCAACTGAGGACCCCCCATGCTGGCTTTCACAGCAAAGATCCCGCCAACGATTAGTGACACAATCATCCCAACCGTCACGACAACAACGAGCACCTGGATCCACCGACATTCTGAAGAAAAAAATGAGTATCATTACAACTCCCTATCGACTGTAAGGAAAATTGAATACTATTTCATAAAAAAAATATTACTCATAATAGATACAAAACAAATACTATAGATAATTAATTTCTTTTCTTGCCAGGAAACAGCATTCAAAAAGTGATTTTCAAGCAGATTCCGCGGTGGCAATGCAGTGTCTAATTGGGCAAGCAGTGTCCATATATAACTTAGGTGGCCAATGGACCCTGCTTGGCCAATTGGCTACAGCCTTGCCACCGCAGAATCTGCTTGGAGATTACAAAAAGGGCCAATCGAGTTGAAAGAAATGGAGTTTAAGTTAAATGTTGACTTCGTCAAAAGGACTGTGTTTGGTCTGTTGCCTGCTCCTAATTCCCCACGTTCTGCGGTTGTGTCATCATCATCATTGGCATCATTGTTGTCATCTCTCTCGTGCCCCACAGCATATGGTTGGATGTCGTCTTCACCAGAGTTGCTAGGTGTCGTTGGCGAGGCCTCAGCAACTGCAGTACCATGTGCTGTTGCTAGGTGGCTATCATTGCCATCATCATCATCATCATCGTCTTCCTGGTTTTTAACAGCATATGGTTGGATGTCGTCTTCACCAGAGTCGCTAGGTGTCATTGGCGAGGTCTCACCAACTGTATTACCATGTGCTGTGGCTAGGTGGCTATCATTGCCATCATCATCATCATCTTCCTGGTTTTTAACAGCATATGGTTGGATGTCGTCTTCACCAGAGTCGCTAGGTGTCATTGGCGAGGCCTCACCAACTGTATTACCATGTGATGTGGCTAGGTGGCTGCCTTTGTCATCTTCCCCATGTTTCTGATATGCAACAGCATATGGTTGGATGCAGGAATCTTCACTAGCGTATAGCTGGGTGCAGACATCAAAATCAGCAGATTGTTGGATGAATGAATCGCCACTAGCATCACTGCCGTTCTTAGCGGCATCATCGCGAGCATCGTTTTCCTGGCATCTTCCGGGAATGTGGAGATTGACACCTTCTACAGCTTTCTCCATTGCTTCTGCCATACTTTCTTCGGAGGAATCGTTTGTTGGGGGCTTGATCCGCTGTAGTTTGTTGCAGGTTTCACCAATGGTTCTGTTAATGCAAATGGAAGATATACAGAAAAAAATGTACTAACTACGCACGATGCACAAAATGACTTATAACTTGTCATTGGTCAGGCTTCAAGCTTGATGGCAAATACCTCTAAGCCAGGAGAATTGGGAATATCTTAATCCCAGCTGTTCATTTATGCATATGTGCCAACATGGACCAATTTTGTCAGACTAGAGAGTTTGTCACCATAGTGTTTTAAGAGGGAGTGATGACTGGTTTCCATAGTGACAGGGAATCCTGGGCTCTTATTGGACTTATTTCGTAGTAATAAAGAACCCTGGGCTCCCATTGGCAGATCTTGGAATGGGAATGGCTCTCTGGAGTTAGAGATGGATGACAACATGCTCTCAGGGAGGAGGCCCAATCAGGCAGTGACAACGAGAGATTGTGTAAGACAGACTGCGTCATAGGCAGACAAGATCATCCAATTTCCATGTAAATCAAGAAAAGTCACGTTTTGTCGTTTGACACCAGACAATTTGTACATCTGTTTTGCCCGGAAGCGTCAGCTGACTGTAGGTTTAGTTGAGCCTGTTGTTTTCGGGTATATTTCTCTTGCAAATGTTTCTTTTCATACATCTTCACAAAGAAATATATTGTATACAGGAGCTTGGAATCATCTATTATGTAATCACTAATTTCATCACTTTTTCTACGAGATTATTTTTCACAGATATTCATTAGTAAAATATTAGTTGTCTCTATGATATATAATACCAGAGACGCGTGTGGACATTGAAACTAACGGCTGTAGCGTAGTGCTTTTCTAATAAGTGAGCAAGTTCTGTATTAAAAAAACGATATTCGTAATTTTGATGGTTATATCAAGAACTACCAAATAGATGAGCAAATCAAACCATTTTCCACAATTTTCAAGCGTTTTTGCTGAACTTTTCTAATCTTTTTTACGTTTTACTTTCATCTAAATTGTGAAAACCCCGTAAAATATACACAAATATAATAATGGTGTTACGTGAATAAAAAAAATAAGACATGCACTTACGGTACTATCTCTATGAAGACTCCTGATGCCTCTACGTCGGCCCTAACAAGGATACGTGTAAATCATGGTACATATTGAATAAACATCAAGGTATTAACCATTGTGTATTTCCGAGTGAGGGAGCGAATTTTGTGGGAAGATACAACTTAATAAATTAGGTTAGATCTAAAAGTGTCAATGATAGACTCCAGTATTATGAATGACGTCGACTCATAATATATATAGAACACAGGATACAACTACAAAATATAATCAAGAAACTTATGACTAAGTTTTAACACTTCCCCATAAAGTGGTCACTGCCTGATAGTTCAGAGAGGCTCTAGAAGAGTTTTGTGTGAACACATTCGTGACAGTTTTTGCAAATATTTAATAGAGGAATTTTGAGAGATGCTTCGTCTTTCCCGTAGCATAACTGCCTTCATCATAGTATATCTTTATCATCATCATTTCTCGCGTCTCGCCATGACTAAGTCCACTCTTTCTCCCCATGAGATTCTTTCCTCGTTTTAATCATATGTACGCCCTTAGGAAAGAGCATCACCTTTGACATATGAAACATCACGAGCCGAAAATTCAATTTCCAGCAAAAAAAAAACATGTCTGATACCAGACAATCACAAACAGCACACAGGCTTCCTATTGTCAAGTAAGCTCTGAGCCAAAAAAAAGTCGAAATGCAAATTTGACATTGTATGAAAAGTAGAATTTATGATGGTGATTAACAAATCATTATGATGAAAAATGGCAGGTTATGTTTAATTTGTTTATTTCTTTAGTTTATTCACATAGCTTTGAGAGCATTGGACCTCCACCTACGTCTACATAGAAAGAAGTTGGACCAGTCCACTTTAGTTCACTCCCAGGGGAGGGTCAGCTTACCGCCATGAGAAAGTCTAAATTCACGGACACATTTCTGTTACTGTTATTTGTTGAACCGCTTTTCCAAACATTTTTTTTTACCATTTTCGCATGCGCGAAAATGGTAACTCAGACGAGATTGAGATTGGATCAACGGATGGATGGATCAACGGTTCCACCCTTCAACGGCCATGCAGACATGCTAAGTCACCGCATGTCGCTAGATGTCGTTGTTGCGACGGCCATGCAGACATACTGAGTTGCCGCATGTCGCTAGATGTCGTTGTTGCAAGTGCACTTTTTACCATTTATGCCTTGGACGTTTGTATACTTTCCATTATGGTTGCTAATTTCAAAATCATAGTTCTATTAATGTTGCATAACAAAGCTGCTGACAAAACAAACTTAATTTGTCTTGAACAATAACTTGATTTTATTATTTGCCAAAAATGTTGATAAAGACATGTCTATAATCAAGGATTCACAGTAATCAAGGATTTTAATAAACTGCATAAATTATGTCAATGAGCATTAGCAGTGTGGATTAGTCTAGATGTTCAGATTTCCATTAGCCGGCAGTCCAGAGGGTCACACGTCCGACCAATCAAGGCGCTGCAGGCAAAGCTTATTAAAAGCCTCCTTTTCAGGCGTTCCCGGATCGGTGTTTTTGTGTGTGTGTGTGTTGGGGGGGGTGTATTTTCTGACCAAACGTAGATCGCACGCAATAGAAGCTCCGGCCTACATAGCTGTCCGTGGAACTATTGATATTACCTGGGTGCCTAACTTTCACCAACATGTCTTTTGTATTTTAGGAAATTAATTAATTAATGAGTGAGTGTTTAATTAACTTAAATAGGTATTGCATTGTTTGGCAAGGTATTTTCCATTGACAATTTTTAATGGATCAGGTTGATCAAATGATATAATGTAAACAATTATATATGATTAGTAAAAGATGACTTTTGAAGTTCTCTTCGAGTATTATTTTAGGGTTGAATCAGGGTCAACGCGAAAAAAAATCATGATCCGGTGATCGACATCATGCCCCCCCGCACACTTCATGTATTCAGTGTTCTAAATACCCGTCTTCAGTCTGCAATTTGCAGATAGATTTTCAAGATTTCAGGATAAAAATTACACAATCTGCAATTTGAAGAAAAAAAAAAAAACTATGGTCCTCACAACTTCATATTCCCTTTGTTTGACCCGCCCGGCGCCCAAATCCCGCTGCGATTCAAGCCGCGGCGGCTTCCCGAGCCATGCAAATAAACCTAGTCCTGACGCCACAGCCTCCGATTTCCACCGAGCCAGCCCCGAGCGCATGCCGACAGCGAGGGATGTGGCTCAGATTTCCGACGATTTCCTTATTTAGATCATTCGGAAGACTTCGGGTAGCAAACAAAATGGCCGCCATGCACATGATTTTATACTAGTAGCTTCGCTTCTCAACCGAAATGAGGAAGTTTAACCTCATTTGCAGACTTTAGCGGCCATGGAGTTGATTTGGGGAAGTGCTGAGACGCGATTTCGCTACGGCATATGGGATTTTGCCGCGGAGGGAGTTACGTACGCCGGCAAAAACTTGCTTCAGCGATCGGCTCCAGAAAATTTATCTTTATGCTGCCGCTCAAGTCTTCGAAGGTGGTTTAACGAAGTTTATATAAATAATAAAGCCACTTTGCGTAGATCGATCTCCGTTTTCTTGCGATGGTATGAAAATTCAAGTACAGTATATTTTCAAAACGTTTGATATTTCTTTGTTCGTTGCCACATGTTGTTTATTTATCTTATTGTCATGTACAGTTACCAGCGTGAGTCTGAGTCGAGCCATTGTTCTTATGTGGCCGTTAGCACATGTTGTTTAAACAGACAGCAACATTGAAGAAAAGAACCGAGTTAACAGACATCGGCACGTTCCTTGAAGTCAGGTTTCCCGCCGTATTTAAATAAGAAATGTGTGGGCCCGCGGCGTTTTGAAAAGACGCGACGCGCTTTGGAAAGACCCCGCGCCGTGGCTCATTCAAATTCGCTACATTTTTTGCTAAGTTTAATGTCTTCACCCACGATTTTTGACCGTCAATGTTGACGGTAAGGACTTAAATTTTTACCGTCCGACGGGAAAAAATACCGTCAATTGACGGTAAAACGGGCGCTGGCTAAAGCCCTGGTTGAATGTCACGAGGTTTGTAAACTTAGATGTTGGGGACAAAGCCATAGAAGAGATTTTGAATAAAATTATATATATATATATTAACGTTACTTATAATTTAAGTTAAAATGTACTTTTGTGTCTCATTTTTTTATTCTGTTAAAAAGACTCTTAAAAGAGAGAAAACAGGTTATAAACTGTTATATACTTGATTTTTGTAATGTTTTAAACTTAAAGAGTTGAAATATAGAAGTGCATGTTCTCTCATTATATACAATGTTGATGAGAACTAGAACCATTTATATAACTTAGGTAAATTGAAATGATAGGATGGGGAAAATGTTCGTAAAAACTGTAAGCCTGTAAGCGGCGAAAATGGTCAGCTTTTGCAGAAGCACTTGTTTCACTTGACTTCACAGAAATTATCGTCACGTCATACCCATTAGAAATTGCGCATTTCTTATACTAGAGAGTGCAATGTTCAGCACCTTGAAATGTTCATGCAATATTTTATGAAATAAAATAAAGAAATAAATCAACAGAACTGGCTTTTATCACCAATGGTAAATTCCACTTTTCATACTAAGTAGTGTCAAATTTGTATTCTTGTCACTCAGAGCTTTCTTGGTAATAGGAAGCATGTATGCTGTTTGCGATTGTCTGGTATCAGACTTTTTTTTATTTTGCTTGAAATTGAATTCTCGGCTCGTGGTGTTTCATATGTCAAAGGTGATGCTCTTTCCTAAGGGCGTACATATGATTAAAACGAGGAAAGAATCTCATGGGGAGAAAGAGTGGACTTAGTCATGGCGAGACGCGAGAAATGATGATGATAAAAATATACTATGATGAAGGGAGTTATCCTACGGGAAAGATGAAGCATCTCTCAAAATTCCTCTATTTAATATTTGCAAAAACTGTCACTAATGTGTTCACACAAAACTCTTCTAGAGCCTCTCTGAACTATCAGGCAGTGACCACTTTATGGGGAAGTGTTAAAACTCAGTCATACATTTCTTGATTATATTTTGTGATTGTATCCTGTGTTCTATATATTATGAGTAATTCATAATACTAGAGTCTATAATTGACACTTTTAGATTTAACCTAATTTATTAAGTTGTATCTTCCCACAAAATGTCACACAAAATTTCGCTCCCTCACTCGGAAATACACAATGGTTAATACCTTGATCTTTATTCAATATGTACCAAGATTTACACGTATCCTTGTTTGAGCCGACGTAGAGGCATCAGGAGTCTTCATAGAGGTAGCACCGTAAGTACATGTCTTTTTTTTTCATTCACTTAACACCATTATTACAATTTTGTATATAATACCATGGCTTTTACGGGGTTTTCACAATTTAGATGAAAGTAAAACGTAAAAAAGATAAGAAAAGTTCAGCAAGACCCCTTGAAAATTGTGAGAAATGGTTTAATTTGCTCATCTATTTTGTTGTTCTTGAGATAACGCTCCGAAATTACGAATATTGTTTTTTTTTAATCCAGAACTTGCTCACTTATTAAGACAAGTACTACGCTACAACAGTCTGTTTCGATGTCCACGCGCGTCTCTGGTATCATATATTATAGAGACGAGTAACATTTTACTCATGAATATATGTGGAAAAAATTTCGTAGAAAAAGTGACGAAATTAGTGATTACATAATAGATGACTCCAAGCTCCTGTGTACAATATATTTCTTTGTGAAGATGTATAAAAAGAAACATTTGCAAGAGAAATATACTCGAAAGCGACAGGCTCAACTAAACCTACAGTCAGCTGACGCTTCCGGGCATAAGAGATGTACAAATTGTCTGGTGCCAAACGACAAAACGTCACTTTTCTTGATTTACATGGAAATTGCATGATCTTGTCTGCCTATGACGTAACCGGTGTTCCGCAATCTCTCGCTGTCAGGGGCTGACTGGGCCTCCACCCCAACAGCTTTGACTTTGACTTTATTAACAAATTTATTTCTTCTTCAAACATACATTGACAGGGAAATACACACATATACACGTCCATATGCCCTGAATTGCGTAAGGTTGTTACAAAACAATTGTACATACCATATATGCTGAATATCCTGACAAAAATACATATAATAACAAACACTACACCAAGATCCAAGCTCACAGGCTGGTAGTTGGTCTAGGAAATAGAGTTATTATAAAGTCTGACTGCAGTGTGCAGGAAAGACTGTCTTAGTCGTTCAGTTCTGGCCTTGGGAAGAGTGAACGCACTGTTGTTCCTCAGATTCCTGCCAGTGGCTGTGCATTTTTGGGGGGGCACGAGATCGTGCAGTGGATGATCATGATTGGATGTGTGGATGATTGGGATCCACACTTAGCTTGTGGCCATACACTTCTAACACAGCCTGTTTTACACAATCTCGTTGTCACTGTCTGATTGGTCCTACTTCTCGAGAGCTTGTGGCCATGCACCTCTAACATATCCTGTGTTACACAATCTCTCGTTGTCACTGCCTGATTGGCTGAGAATTCTCTGAGAGCTTGTTGTCATCCAGCTCTAACTCCAGAGAACCATTCCCATTCCAAGATCTACCAATGGGAGCCCAGGGTTCTACGAAAATCAGTCCAATAGGAGCCCAGGATTCCCTGTCACTAATGAAACTAGTCACCACTCCCTCTTACAACACTATAGTAACTAACTCTCTGTCTGACACAAATTGGTCCATGTTATACGTTAGCACGTATGCATAAATGAACAGCTCAGAGGCTCTGAGGTGGCTCAGAGGTGTTTTCCATCAAGCTTCAAGGAGCCTGACCAATGACAAGTCATTTTGTGCATCGTGCATAGTCTGTACATTTTTTCTGTATGTCTTTCATTGCATTAACAGAACCATTGGTGAAACCTGCAACAAACTGCGGCGTATCAAGGCCCCAACAAACGATTCCTCCGAAGAAAGTATGGCAGAAGCAATGGAGAAAGCTGTAGAAGGTGTCAATCTCCACATTCCCGGAAGATGCCAGGAAGACGATGTTCGCGATGATGCCGCTAAGAACGGCAGTGATGCTAGTGGCGATTCATTCATCCAACAATCTGCTGATTTTGATGTCTGCACCCAGCTATACGGTAATGAAGATTCCTGCACCCAGCTATACGCTAGTGAAGATGCCTGCACCCAGCTATACGCTATTGAAGAGTCCTGCACCCAGCCATACGGTAGTGAAGATGCCTGCATCCGACCTTATGCTGTTGCATATCAGAAACACGGGGAAGATGACAAAGGCAGCCACCTAGCCACAGCACATGGTACTACAGTTGGTGAGACCTCGCCAATGACACGTAGTGACTCTGGTGAAGACGACATCCAACCATATGCTGTTAAAAACCAGAAAGATGATGACGATGATGATGGCAATGATAGTCACCTAGCAAAAGCACATGGTACTGCAGTTGCTGAGGCCTCGCCAACGACACCTAGCGACTCTGGTGATGACGACATCCAACCATATGCTGTGGGGAACGTGAGAGATGGCGACAACGATGACAATGATGACGATGATGATGATGACACAACCGCAGAACGTGGGGAATTAGCAACAGGTGACAATTTTTGACGAAGTTAACATTTAACTTAAACTCCATTTCTTTCAACTCGATTGGCCCTTTTTGTAATCTCCAAGCAGATTCTGCGGTGGCAAGGCTGTAGCCAATTGGCCAAGCAGGGTCCATTGGCCACCTAAGTAATATATGGACACTGCTTGCCCAATTAGACACTGCATTGCCACCGCGGAATCTGCTTGAAAATTACCTTTTTGAATGCTGTTTCCTGACATGAAAAGAAATTAATTATCTATAATATTTGTTTTGTATCTATGAGTAATATTTTTTATGAAATAGTATTCAATTTTCCTTCCAGTCGATAGGGATTTGTAATGATACTCATTTTTTTCTTCAGAATGCCGGTGGATCCAGGTGCTCGTTGTTGTCGTGACGGTTGGGATGATTGTGTCACTAATCGTTGGCGGGATCTTTGCTGTGAAAGCCAGCATGGAGGGTCCTCAGTTGGTAAGACAGTCTATCCTGATGCTAGCTAATCATGTAATCAAAAGACGTGGTGACGGCAAAAGACGTAGTGACGGCACACTCAAGTTTTTTTAACTTATATAAATGCCGCCACCAACACAGGGGACAATACAATACTCATTTTCACCTGAGCAAGGTGAGGAAAGTCGTGTAAAGTGCCTTTCCCAAGGGCACAAGTTCGGTGGCATGTCAGGACTCGAACCCGGGACCTCTTGGTTCCGAGTCGAGCACTCTGCCGGTACGCCAGACGACTCCAATCTCCAAGTTGATTCAATAAGTTGATTTCTAGGTTTAGTCCAATGCTTGTACATGTATATCAAATGGATATGTAATGCGTCAGTATTTTTAGGAGTAGCAGAGTGAGTTTCCCTTTAAGGGCATGCTAAGGATTCGAACCTAGAACCTTTAGATTCAACCTAGGGCATGATAAGGATTCGAACCCAAAACCTTTAGATTAGAGTCAACAACCCAAACCATCTTGCCACCCATGTACTTTCCTATTGCTTGAGAAAAACCGGCACAGAAAATGGTTATTTTAGTGCGTGTGGCAAAAACTAACATTTTCTTAGGGCAATGTTTAATGCGACATTTTCCCATCTACAGTCAAAGCAGACTGTGGAGAATGTCTCAGCAACTGGTTTCTCTGGATGCTGCACTTCTGCTGAGACCACACTGTCGGCAAGCACCCAAAGCTCACAAGGTATTACCTTTTTATTGCTATTTACCAGATTGCCTGTGTTGGAAGTTTCATGTTTAAAGTTAAAACTTTTCATCCAACACAAAAATTCTCTCACCTTGGGCTTTTGACCAGTCACTCTGTCTTCCTCATCGGTGGACTACCAGATACCTTTGACCCAGTGTTGACGTCACACTTCAAAGAAGCCACGTGACAAGCCTCACTGGGTCAGTCTACTGAGGAAGACCAGAGTGACTGCTATAGCATTAGCTGAGAGAGCGTCTTTGTGTTGGATCAAAAGTTTTAATTTAAAACATCTGACTATGTCACCTTTTCAAGATGTCAACCCTGTGACCAGACTGTAAGGTTTGAACCACTCACATCGGGAAGAACCAATGCTCTTTTCGATAAATGTGACTATATTATATGTTGAAAAGAAGTATTCCGAAATGTAAATACTTACGATTTTTATTACTTATTGCAGAAATCGCTGGCAGAAAGTTGGAGAGGATCACCTTTGGTAAGACTGGAAACAAACCCGGGGAATTTAAGAGTAACTTCGGAGTTGCCGTGTCTGCTGACAATGAAATATTTGTGACTGATTTTTTCAACAAACGGATCCAGGTCTTCAGCATGAAGGGGACCTATCTCCGCCTCTTTCCAACCGTCGTGCCGGGTGAGTCTAGCAGAATACCAATGTACCCTTCTAGTGTTGCTTTTGACGTGAACCCTGAATATCTATGGGTTCTGGGGTTTCCTACAGCGGTTAAAGTTAACGGGCATGTCGTGTTGTACAGTAGGAACGGCCGGCCCGTGAAGACGTTCGATGTACGCTTTGTGGACCGAAATCGGGTTCAATATCCCGTCATTGCCATGGACACGCGCAACAATAAAGTCATCGTGGGGGAGGGGGATACAATAAGGATGTTTCATCCCAACGGGACTCTCTATCGGTGTATAAACACTGGAACTCCAAGACAGGGGATTATGGGTGTCACTTCGGACAGGGAGGGAAATATCCTACTTACTGACGGGTATAAAACCGTCATGGTGTACAGTCCATCCGGGGAGAAGATATTTCAATTTGGAACGTTTGGAAGAAACATGGGTCAACTGAATTCCCCGAAGGGTGTTTGTGTGGGTGCCTCTGGTCGCATCATCGTGGTTAACAGTGGTAACAACCGGGTAGACATGTTCGGGCGCTCGGGAGAGTTTGTCCGCACCATCGGGAACGTTACCAAGCCATGGGGTATCGCAATGGGACCGGATGGGGATGTGGTTGTGACTAGTCCACATTGCCGTAGGGGTGGCCCAAAGGTCTCTATTTTTCCAGGCCACATGGTGTTCCTTTAAAGCTGCATTGCGTAACATTACGATGATATAAATTGTAGATTTTCTGGCCATTTCTTTACAAATTAGGTTGAATCAAGCCTACCCAATCGCAATTAAGTGCCATTCAGGAAGTGGAGGGGCCAAAATATGACATCTTAACTTATGAGTGTGTTTAGAATTTGAAAATACAGCTGTCTGTCATTTTTGTTTACATTCTGTTTTGTGGTGGCGCACCAGCTCTTAAATGACAATCATGTACATCATACATGTACATTCTACCCATTCCCAAGTCTACGCCCACGTCTACATAAGAATAACTTGGGCGAGTCCACCTCCCCTTTTTCTAGGGGAGGGTCAGCTTAACGCCACGAGGAAGTCTAAATCTATGGCCAGATTTCTCGAATTCTTTAAAAAGAAATCAATTCTTAAAATGATCCCTTTTCATTCAATTCCCAATAACAGACTGCCGTCGCAATTTTGACCAACAGAATGTGCCCATTGTCCTATAGAGTAGAATGCTAAGAACCTTGATATGTTTATTCAATGTATGGTCGCCCACACACATATCAACTGCAGGCATTGAGAAAGAATATAATTGTGACGCTGAGGTCAGTTTTATCCTGCAAACCGTCTACAGAAGTCTCCTCGTGAGTACAAAATGTCTTAATCCTTGTTCTTCACATCATAACAGAAATTCATTCTGCACATGTGACGCTCTAACGCCACAGAGAACTTAGAGATAGTGATCATCCTAATTTTGAGGATTTTCTTTTTTAATTATCTGCTGTAGAACATTGTTAAGTATGTACGATGTAAATTTTGTTTTACTTTTCTTGAAGGGAACCTAACAACTGCACATATTGTACAGAATATTGTACCTAATTTTGAAGATTTTCCTTTTTTTGACAATCTGCAGTAGAACATTGTTGAGTATGTACCAGGTAGATTCTGTTCTACGTTTCTTGAACCAAACATAAGAACTGCACATATTGTACAGAATAAGTAACTTTATCTTTTGTGATACCAGAAACAAATTATCAAACCATACTCAACAAGGCAATGTTCAATAAGTAACTGTTTAGACAACCCTATATTTCCACCAGTAAGACAAAACTGAACATTTATGACATCAAGTTAGCAAAGAAACATGTAGCATATCAGTATGTGGTGAATTGGCAAAACATCTTCAAGTAAAACCAACATGTCAGCTACAACCCCAGATTGGACAAAACGCATGTACGTACTTTTAATCTTAGCGCTGACATGAATTGTCTGGTTTCAGAAGATGACTCGTGGGCTGCTTCATCTACATAGAAATGAATTGATTCTGTCTGCATGTTACAAATGTTAAGATTTCGGTTCAGTAGCCACATGTACAGTCAAGCAGGATTCAGTACAAAGATTGTTTAAGCTCCTAAAAACTTACTTACTAGTAACTACTAAGTAATCAAATAACTAATTACTAATCAATCAATTATAGTAACATGCAAGCCATGGATCCAAATTCGATGTACACACATAACACAACGAACGCCGTGAACGACGTTAACCCCAATCCGATCTACCGGCAAAACAACACGGAGCCAAACGACCCAAACAAGGGTGCTGACTTGCCCTGCAACCAATCACCAACTGATACACATCAGCAAGGCGACGAAACCGCATTCGGGCCATCTGACAACGATGGCAACCACTGCCTTCAGCCGTACGCTGTAACCCTCCAGCAAGATGTCCAGACAGCCTCAATCGTAATGCCAGAAGACAATGAGAACAATCCCTGCAGCAAACCAGATACAGTTACACACGGAGAAGAGGAGGGGCCCTCCCTCGGTCCGGTCGACTGTGGCAGCAGCCAGGAAGATGACGATTGTGGCAGTACCCTACACACAACACGTGACACTGAGGGCCATCCCTGCATCCAACCAGATGTAGTTACACCTCATGAAGATGATAAAATTGCCATAGAATCAGGTAACTGTGGTGTCGTCCAGCCCTGCGAAGAAGAGGAAACATTCGGTGAGTCAGCAAACAATGATGGCAATCCCTGCATTCAACCATATGCAGTTAACCACCAAGAAGACCAGGAGCCCTCAAACAACTGTACATGTGATGGCGGCCAGCCTTACGCTGCTAGATACCATAAACATGACGACAGTGGCAGAGAAACAGTCAGTATCGCATCTGATGATGAGGATATTCAACCGTACGCTGCCGCATACATGCACGAGTGCGACAAAACTTCAAGGGAGGCTCAAACAAGCCTGTCCTCCCAGAATCAGAATCAACCAAAGGTGGCTTCAAACAGCATTAATGATGTCTCGACCAGCCCATCGAGCAATGATGCCCTGCATGCACTCGATCCGGATCCGACGTACGCTGCCGCAGACACGTGCCAGGGTGACGTGGAGCGGAACACAGCTTCAGAAGACACTCAGGAAAGCCTGTCCTCCCAGAATCAACCACCGGCGGCTTCAAACATCAATGACGCCAATGATGTCCTGCATGCACTCAATCCAAATCCGATGTACGTGCCAAACGTCCGGCATCCTGCAACATGTGGTATGTAAATAACTTCATGAACTTCATAAACTTGTTTATTCGTCTCTGTAGCAGCCTCTGGAGTTTATGGGGGAAATCTCGAGAGTTGTAATTTTTTTTTGTATTTCTGGCATATCACTGGCATACATGTTGCAAATAAACCATATATTTACTTTTAATTCAATTTCTGCAATCTGCAATATTTCAGGACGTACACCACGCCTGGTCTGCTTAGCAACGGCTGTCGTCCTTGGCTCGTGCATCGTCGGCGGAGTCATTCTCTTGTTCTACTTGAGCACAAGCTCACCGCAGGTACGTGTACGCCTTGTCTCGTTTTTGGCGACGTGTCAGGGAGGAGCCTAATGGTGCAGTATTGTGTGCAGTTTGCAAGAATTATATAGGAATGGTACAGGCATTTTGTCCACAAGAATGGAATGTCCACATGCATGTCTCTAACCCACATGTTCATCTATGCCCATATTTCTGGAAACCCTTGGGAAGACCTGTCTGCCCCAGATAGCCCTACTTTCTGTGACCCCGGGACTCGTTCACTATACACTCAGGGGAGGGGTGCACTGTATCTGTTTAGACCTAGTAAAGTCTTCCTCAAAATCATGAAATGCTGGCAGTGCCATGCAAACAATAACCCTAACAGCAACCACCGTCGCCATGGCAATGTATGTTTTTATTGCCAGTCTTGTTGTTGTTTTTATTCCTCATTTTTTTTTTAGTTTTCGTTACACCCTACCAACGCACCAAGTATGAAACCAATCCATCCAGCCGTTCTTGAGTTATCTTGTTGACAAATAGACAATTAAACACAATGACAAATGCAACTGAAAATATAACCTTGGCGAAGGTAATGACAATATAATCATCTCTCAACAGTCACCAGCAACTGCGGATACTACTACTACTACTACTGCTGCTGCTACTACTGCTGCTGCTACTACTACTGCTGCTGCTACTACTACTGCTGCTTCTACTACTACTACTACTGCTACTACTGCTGCTGCTGCTTCTACTACTACTACTACTACTACTACTAGACCTACTACTGCTACTTCTACTACCACTACCACTACTACTACTACTGCAGCTGCTGCTAGTACTACCACTACTAGTTCTGTCTCCACGTTCATCCATTCATTTATTCATTTATTTCGAAAACTTTTAGCCCCGAAGGGCTAATCTTCCAAGGCTCAAAACAATTAAAATTACATAATTACAACATAGTAGCAACATTTAAAATACATACATACATACATGTACACCGCATCAACAATAAATACACATAGATATTAACAGTTTAAAAGTGGCGAGCAAGGGTCAAGGATCAGGTGACACTACTACTGTTTGAAACGGCTTTCTTAAAACTGATAACATCGCACAGTGTCTTAACGTCAGATGGTAGATCGTTCCAGAGCACGACTGCACGATACAGGAATGAGCGTTTTCTGCTATTGGACTTAGGTATTGGTAATCTAAAGTTATGTGCGGAAGATCTGGTATTATGACTGTGAGATGCATGAGCAGGCAAAAGGGAGTTGTAAATATTTTGTGGTTCGTGACTCGTGAGGATCTTAAAGAACATGACCAAAGTGCTTTTCAAGAATCTCTCTCACAGTCGGCCAACCAAGATCTAGATGCATCTGCCTGGTAGGAGTATCAGGAGTACATTTCAGTAACAGTCTACATGCCCTATTCTACACTACTTGCAGTTTGCGCATGTTGGAGTCTGACATGTTGGCTAAGACTGGTGCGCAGTACCGCACAACTGACAGAACCAGTGCACAAACCACAACCTTGCAAACTGCAAAAGGCATCGCCCACATATGCCTTCTCAATAGGGCAATGTTTCTTGATTGTCTTGACGCAGTGTGAGTAACATGTGAGTTCCATGTGAGAGACCTATCCATGTGTAGCCCCAACAAAACTGTCTCCCTCACTTCCTGTACCCTCTCAGTGCCGATTGCAAGATCTAGTGAATTATCAGGCAAACTAGCGAGCCTACGTGGGGTTCCTAAAAGCATGCATTTAGTTTTAAGAATATTCAACACTAACTTATTCATGCAAACCCAGTCTAGATAAACGTACAAGGTCAGATTGCAAACCAGTATTGATGTCACTAACAGTCCTACCAGCTTTGTAAATAGATGTATCGTCAGCGTACATTTCAGGTGTGCTGTTTAACACCGACGAAGGTAGGTCATTCGTAAACAGTGTGAAGATGAGTGGGCCTAAACAGCTTCCCTGAGGGACACCACACTGAAGTACGGAGTGTTCAGAGAAGTGACCGTTAATGTAAACAACTTGTGATCTGGCCTCGAGATAACTCCTCATCCAAGACATGGCATTGGATGAAAAGCCATATGATCTAAGCTTAGCTAACAGAATATCGTGGTCGACTAGATCAAATGCGGCGCTGAAGTCAACAAACACTGCACCCACCAACTCGCCTCTGTCAAAAGCATTAAGCCAATCATCCGACATTCTAGGTAGAGCAGAGGTTGTAGAATGATTTGGGCGATAGGCATGTTGGTGGGGTGTAATGATGTTGTTCACAGTAACATAGTGCCAGACTTGATTATGCACAATCTTTTCCAATACCTTGCTCAAAGTTGGAAGCAAGCTGATGGGTCCGGTAGTCTCCAACACCCACAAGTGGAAGGTGAGTTCTTTTATTGATCTGTGTGTGTGTGTGTGTGTGTGTGTACATGTGTGTACATGTATGTGTGTGTGTGTGCATGTGTGTGTGTGTGTGTGTGTGTGTGCATGTGTGTGTGCGCGCGTGTGTGCATGTATGTGTGTGTGTGTGTGTGTGTGTGTGTGTGTGTGTGTGTGTGTGTGTGTGTGTGTGTGTGTGTGTGTGTGTGTGTGTGTGTGTGTGTGTGTGTGTGTGTGTGTGTGTGTGTGTGTGTGTGCGTGTGAGTGTATACAATATATCAGTGCGTGTGTTATGGATTTCACATTGCTACGGAATGTTCTAATGTGACTGTAGCACATACAATGCCTATAACTTATTGCAGAAAAGATCACGTTTGGTGGGAGGGGAAGAGAATTCCTTAGTATCTCCGGAGTTGCCGTGTCTGCTGACAGTGAGATATTTGTGACTGATTTTGGCAACCAACGAGTCCAGGTCTTCAGCATAAATGGGGCCTATCTCCGCCTGTTCCTAACGCGAGTGCCGGGTGAATCTAGAAAAATGCACCCTTCTAGTGTTGCTTTTGACGTGGATCCTGGCTACCTGTGGGTACTGGGGATTTTTGCGACTAGGCATGGGGGTGGAGATAGTGGCACTATACACGGATACATGCATGTCGTACAGTACAGTACGGAAGGCCAGGCCAGGAAGAAGTTCAACCCATGGTCCACGACTCTGAGTCGTGACCGAATTCGAAAGCCCGTCATTGCGATGGACACGCGCAACAATCAAGTCATCGTGGGGGAGGGAGATACAATAAGGCTGTTTCATCTGTGTTTCAAAGGGCTCACTGATTATAAAGCTCAAAGGACAGGCATTGGGGGAATCGCGTTGGATAAGAAGGGAAATATTCTACTTACAGATGGGCATAAAAGCGTCAAGAAGTACAGCCCCTCCGGAGTTAAGATTTGTGAATTCGGAACGATTGGAGGAGCTAAGGGCCGACTGCGTTTCCCTGTAGGTGTTTGTGTGGACACCTCAGGTCGTATCATCGTGGTAAACAGTGGTCACAATCGGGTAGACATGTTCACAAGCCGGGGGATTTGTCCGCACCATCGTGGAATGGAAGAGCCTTGCCATCGCTATGGGGCCAGACGGACAGATGGTAGTGACTGGTACTGACACTGTGACTATCTTTCCGCGCCGCATGGTGTTTGCTTGATATAATTCTCTAAGCAACGCCCGACTAGAAAAGAATTAAAACTAGACAGGAGGGACAAAAGTTTTCTGAACTATTTTCTTTTTTTTTAACTTTCTTTGTGTCTAATTTTGAGTATTTTCCTTTTTTAACAATCTGTAGCAGAACATTGTTGAGTTTGTAAGAAAGGTAAAATAAAATCTACATGAGATTTTATTTTACCTTTCTTGAACGAAGCATAAGAACTGTGCATATTGTACAGAGTATTGTACCTAATTTTGAGGATTTTCCTTTTTTTAACAATCAGTAGTAGAACATTGTACCATGTAGATTTTATTTTACCTTTCTTGAACGAAGCATAAGAACTGTACATATTGTACAGAGTATTTACCTAGTAATTTTGAGGATTTTCTTTTTAACAATCTGTAGTAGAACATTGTTGAGCATGTACCATGTAGATTTCGTTTTACCTTTCTTGAACGACACAGAAGAACTGCACATATTGTACAGAATAAGTAGCTTTATCTTTTATGGTACCAGGAACAAATGATCAACCCTGTACTTAAAACACGACAGTTGCCTTAATACTATAACTATACTCAACAAGGCAATGTTCAATAAGAAACTGTTTAGACAACCCTATATTTCCACCAGTAAGACAAAACTGAACATTTATGATATCATATTAGCCAAGAAACATGTAGCATATCAGTATGTGGTGAATTGGCGAAACATCTTCAAGTAGCACCAACATGTCAGCTACAACCCCAGTTTGGACAAAGCGCATGTACGTACTTTTAATCTTAGCGCTGACGTGAATTGTCTGGTTTCAGAAGATGACTCGTGGGCTGCTTCATCTACATAGAAATGAATTGATTCTGTCTGCACGTTGCAATGAAGCAAAGCCGTACAACTAATCAAGTTGTAGTGTTTACTGTTTCTTACAATTTCAAAAATACATTGCCAGGGAAAGACCCGGTGTTTGCTACTGTAACAATAGTGGTGTTCACGTGTAAGTTAATAAGCAATACATTTGATTGTGGAGGTCTATGTACATAGAAATTGAACGTGGAAAAATGTGGAACTTGAAAAATTGGCCCAAGTGCAACACCCTGATCTTGGAATAGCCGTCAGTAAGAGCAATGTGTATTTTACATACACAGCTGGGGCATCATCACTAGAAAGCTTTAAAAAAACTCCTGCAATTAAATGTGCAAAGATTAAGTGTAACAAGTCGTTCGGTGTGGTATATATAGCTGATGCCGCCGCGCCGCGTGCCTGCGAAGCTGGTGTGTGTTACGCCGAAGGGCGGTTATACCGGCTATACTGATACAGAAGCTGGTGTGTTACGCCGAAGGGCGGTTATACTGGCTATACAGATACAGAAGCTGGTGTGTTACGCCGAAGGGTGGTTATACTGGCTATACAGATACAGAAGCTGGTGTGTTACGCCGAGAGGCGGTTATACCGACTTTACAGATACATATACGTTACATTTAAACAATTTCAGGTGCCAGTAAGCGTGCAATTGCAAAGATCGGTCGCGAATCTTGGAGTCTCTATGTTCCACACCAGGGTCGTTACAGTCAGAACTAGCGTTATGGTCGTGCCAAGAACAGACAAAATCCCCAGAAGGTGGTGGATCCATCTAAAAACGCTCAGTTGTACGTGGATTTCGAAGAACTCGTAGATTTTTCTGGTTGTGGGATGTGGCGTGGGGATTTCGTCTGTGATCGGGGGAGAGGGAC
>NW_017804620.1:545828-545973 GCF_001625305.1 Branchiostoma belcheri | reverse complement strand
ATTGCATATAGACAACATAGCCGGCCTGGTTGAATTACCCCCGTTTTAGAACTGGGCTAATCAGAAAACAGCCGAAGACCACCAAACCTCCAGTTCTATAAGCCTGCTACGGAGGCTAATCAGAAAACAGCCGAAGACCACCAAA
>NW_017804620.1:545573-545712 GCF_001625305.1 Branchiostoma belcheri | reverse complement strand
GGAATGTCCGCCTTGATAAAGAAGTACAAACAGACTGTGTAGAAAAGTTAAATTAACAAGCTGGAGTTATTAATCTATTTATAGGTGGCATGAGTGTGTGGTGGGGTGGGGGGTGGAACAGTGTTTCATTGTGTTAATA
>NW_017804620.1:542822-543490 GCF_001625305.1 Branchiostoma belcheri | reverse complement strand
GGTAAGAAGTAGATAAGGTTCCATTCCACCCAACGGACCTTCTCTCGGCGGCTGGTTGTACGATGACAGAAAATCTCTGCTAGTTTCTTTATACAAATTTATGCAAATTAAACAATAATTTCCGTACAGTTACAGGCAGCCAACAGCGAAATCGCGGCCCAGTTTGACACCTACACGCACTTCGCCGTGCCGCTGGTCGTACTCGGCGTTCTCGTCACGAGCTGGGTCGAGAAGGTCCGAAGATTCCCGAACCTGAGCTCGGCGGGCGCGGAAATGACCGAAGGGCCGACTAGCCCTCGGGTAAGTGCCTTCCGATGTAAAGAAAATAAAAACGTAAAGAGGGAAATAGAAAGAAAAAACGGCTGCTTGTTTTTCATGCTTTGTCCAAACGTATCAACTAGTGGATGCTACCTGAAACGTCTGACCGTTTCCCAAATCATATCCAGCTGCTTGAGTAACTGCTTTTTGGCGTACTGGTATGAAAGCTTTTTCCTTCTATTGAATGAAATTAAAGGAAACACAATTTCTCACCATTGACCATTATTGTAGTGACTATAAGATCACGTGACCTATACTGGGTCATTCATTTTGAGAACGGTTTAAGCCAGGCGTCGGTCAAGTCTATCTGATTCTTGACTGTCCCTAGAATAAAAGCTTAGTTTCCAATC
>NW_017804620.1:540596-542673 GCF_001625305.1 Branchiostoma belcheri | reverse complement strand
CTTAAGTCATGACGTCACGTCCTATTTCCTTTCTCACAGTCAATGGTGAATCCGGTTTACACCATCGACGGTGCGGACGGCAGCCAATCAACGGACGAGCAGTCGCCGCGTGACCCGCCGGGCCCGAGCGCCCCGCACACGCCTGTATCCATCCGCCGGAGTTTCCCGATGTCGTTCTCGTCGTCCCGAAGTTCCCCGAGGCCGCGGCCGAAGCTGACGTCAAACGACGACCGCGCCCGAATCCTCTCGGCCGAGTTCTTCGCGGTCTACGACGTCCTCGAGCTGCTATTGGTCACGAACTTTCACGACGTTTGCCGAACGTACTGGATCTTTCCGATCTACGTCGTCGCTTTCTTGAGCATGTTTAAATCAATACTTCGCCTCGACCATAGATTTCTGCCTATAGTATCCATGGCAACGCACGAAATACCGTTTTTGATCCTCCGCATAGCGTTGCTTGCAAAATTTGGCATAGAGATAATGAGCGTGGTGTACCCTTTAAAAAATCTAGCCGTGATCGCGTTTTACGTTTACTATAACTTCATCGTCGTGATTATAAAATCGCGAGCTTTCAACAGAAATAGATACTCTTTCCCAAATCGCGACGACGCGGTTAGTACGACCAGCTTTTCTACCATTTCGTCGCGACCTGGTTCTACCCTTTATTAAGAGTCACGACCGGGTCACGATGGTCGTAAGATTGTCTTACAATCGTCGCACGATCGTAGTACAATCGTCGTACAATCGTCGCACATTCGTCGCACGATAGTCCTACAATCGTCGCACGTTTGTTGTACAATTGCAATACAATCGTTGTACAATCTACGACATCAAAATCGTGCTACGACCCACGTTAGTAAGTTCTAGTGATACAGACAGAGATTTATTGTATATATGTAGGAAACCTTACTAAAATGTATTGCAGTATGTGTAAAATACATTAAGTTGCTCATTCTATCAACTAATGGCAGGAAGATAGTCCGTTCCCTTTCAGTCCTGTAACTTTGTAGCGTTAAAAAGACGTCTAAAAAACAAGTAAGATAAATTATCGATTGTAAATACTCCAAACTCCAAATGTAAATACCAGTAGGGGATGGTGTCAGCGAAGTGTTTATCGGATAAATTAAGTACATAACGTTACGTGACTAAGATGTAGTAAGCTTAAAAATATTAACCTTCCTACCGATCCTTTCCTAAGTCCATGTGTTGTTGTCGGAAAAAGAAACATAAACGTAAACATAAACAGCAAGGTGACTAGACATAGCCCATTCTATCTACAATTATACAAAAGGAAATTATAGGACGATATAAACAAGTTACGTCTAAGCATACCTAGCCTAGGTAAGTAATGTAAAATTATGACACATAAATTCAAACATCAACCCTCGGACCACGAACTTGCTTTATTGATCGTTTCAGACAACAAACTTTGATTAAAACACACGAATCGATAACTCAATACACGCGTGCTTGATTTTTTTTTTACATTTTGTATGTTTTGCTGTCTCTTAATGTTATACTTTGACCCAGGGTTTGCACAAACCATACATATGCACGGTTCTAGATACTATTAAGCCTTATCAGAACGGTTTTTGGAAATTTGTAAAGTTCAGACACGAAAAACAACTAATGGCTCAATCAGTAGTGATTTTTGCGAGCTGAATAAGAATGACCCCCCGCAGCGCTGATAGATCAATACCGATCGATAAGATCGATTTCTCACAAAGTCCGTCCAACCAACGGAACATCTTTACTAGGGACAAATCAGCAAGTATGTACGACATGTATGTATATGTACTTAGACTCCAAAATATAAAATACAGTATGTATATTGACTTACAAGGGATATCTTCCTTTGTAAGTCAATATACATACTGTATTTTGTCCCCACCAGACTATTAAACAAGGCAGTTGAAAATAGTAAAATTTGCTAAATAGAGAGAATATTTGCCAGGGGCTTTGGCCACCATAGAATTCATTTGCCCTAGGGTAAATATTACCTTTACCACGGGTGCACTCTCATATAGCCAATTATTCTAGCCTCCGTAGCAGGCTTATAGAACTGAGGGTTTGGTGG
>NW_017804620.1:540441-540557 GCF_001625305.1 Branchiostoma belcheri | reverse complement strand
TGGTAATTCAACCAGGCCGGCTATGTTGTCTATATGCAATCAGAAAATAGCACATAAAAGCTCCCAAAGACCCTGAAGACCCCCAAACCCCCCAGTTTTTGGCATGCTATGGAGGC
>NW_017804620.1:536730-536836 GCF_001625305.1 Branchiostoma belcheri | reverse complement strand
GTAAAATTGGCCAAGGGAGTCCGGCCGCGGGGAGGTAGTTTCTTTCCCTCCACCAGGCCTTTCTACGGGAATAGGGATCGTAGAATTCGGCAAAAAAGAGAGTAGA
>NW_017804620.1:536315-536403 GCF_001625305.1 Branchiostoma belcheri | reverse complement strand
ACTGTATAGTATGGCATCCCATGACAAACGCAACTATTTTTGGAGCAAATAATCTCTTCGACAAAATTAAAAAAAAATCAGTTATGAG
>NW_017804620.1:535241-535791 GCF_001625305.1 Branchiostoma belcheri | reverse complement strand
AACAAGCTGACGTATCGTTGCAGACGACGGGAGAAGGGAACGACGATCTCCCGGGCAACGGGCGCCATCTTGGCCGTGGTTCTGCCGACCCTGGTGTGGATAGCCTACATGGGCGCTGAACTCTCGGTGAGGTGTTTTACCTACTTTATACAGGGCTCGAAATACTAGGTGCACCCAATTTTTCTCTGTGGGTGCACCCAAATATTTTTGTAGGTATTTTTGTACACATCATATGTAACTTGTTATAATAGTATGCAGGATATTCTTGTCATACAAGTGTCAGAAAAATAATAAATAATAAAATCTTTGTTGTGGTACTTGTTTAAGATTTTTAAAGTTAGCTCCCATTTCAGATTCAAGCTCACACTAGGAGCAGTAAGATCTGTAGTTAGGTTTTGTGCACGAGAAAATTTTTGTGCACCTAATTTTTTTGGTTGGGTGCACCAGTGCACCTATTCCCCAAAATGAATTTTGAGCCCTGCCACTACTTATTAGCATATAGTACACATGTATAAAGCATGTTTCTGGATACAACACTTCTAAAGTAAGC
>NW_017804620.1:531834-534001 GCF_001625305.1 Branchiostoma belcheri | reverse complement strand
TTATAGAACTGGGGGTTTGGTGGTCTTCGGCTGTTTTCTGATTAGCCCAGTTCTAAAAAACGGGGGTAATTCAACCAGGCTGGCTATGTTGTCAATATGCAATCAGAAAATAGCGCATAAAAGCTCCCAAAAATCCTGAAGACCCCCAAAACCCCCATTTTTTGGCATGCTATATAGAGGCTATCTATTAATGTAGGGATTGACTAGTTACAACTTTGGCCTGGTTCAATGGCAATTACAACTTAGCAGATGACAACTCTTCTACATCACAGAGCCAGTATGACAATGTCTCAGGTAGAACTAAGTAAAATGTTAGCATTATTAAACACTTAGAAACTCTAGGGATTTGCTGAATCTAACCAGATATAAGCCTCTAACATGTTCATACACTGCCAAATGAATACACAGTCCAGTTTCCAGTGTTTATAGAATTTAGAACTCAATACATAACGTATACTTTATATACATTGTAGGAGTAAAAGTTCTTTTACACAACCGAACTTGTCCTACCTTGCTGACATTTCGGTGTCTCAGAGCTTCTGACTGGAGTTCTGCTTCTCGTCGCTGTATCTAGCCGATGTAGGTGGCACTTTGGTGGTAAGAACATGATGTATACTTGTACATAATTCTTCAGAAGTTCTGCCACCAAATGTAGAATCATTGTAATATAGATATATTTGACTCCTAAGTTGAATAGATTTTCCAACCTGTATCCTCCCAAATTTGCAGATGTACTAAGACCTCAAACTAACTTACAGGGAATGTGTGTGTGTAGTGTGTGTGCCAAACTTAAATTTTCTTCAACATGAAATAAAAAGTGTGAAAAGCCTCATAAAAAGTGGTGTCCCTTAGTAATAGTCTTTGACTAGTTGGGACACCCTGGCTTCTTTGTAAGCCAAAATGAATGAAAAAAAAGTGGTAAAATCCATCAGTAGAGTTTAGATACGACTATCTTTGCCTTGACTAACCAACCTCTGTGGTACAATATGGATGGTGTCTGGAGTGTAACAATAAACTACATGTACACTTAATGTGGTTGGAAGTCATTTGTTTCTATGGTTATCAACCAAGAATTGACGTGTTTAAAAACTTGTATTTTCTAAGAACTATCATGGAGTGGAACTCATTGCCACCAAGCACAGTTGGGGCATCATGACTAGAAAGCTTTAAACAACTCCTGCAATTAAATGTGCAAAGATTGGGTGTAACACATTGTTTGGTGTAATTATATAGCTAGCTGCCGCTGCGCCGCGTGCCTGCAAAGCTGGTGTGTTACACCAAAGGGCGGTTATACTTTGGATATACTAAAGGACTTTGTAACACTTTGTACTTTTGTGCACTTTTATTTGCATTATCATCATCTTGTGAAATAATCTCATGTTTGATACAAAAAATTGGAAGATATCATCATAATGATTATAAATATTTTGTATAGAAATTGTGCAAAATTAATGTACAAAATGTACACCTTTCATATTGATGTGCATGTGATTTAAAAGAAAATCAACATAATTTTTCAACATGTTGAAGACTAGTGCAACATTGTCAAATATATGGTTGTCTAATTATGCATGTTTTAAGTGCAACAACATCATTAGACAATAACCATAAAATACCATTTGCACAATAAGTGAGCCACCTTAATGTGTAACATGCCATAATTTGTGAAGTTGAAGTGTCATGTTAATGAGTTTTATATTTTTGGTGCTTCAATTGACATAGAATTATGAAAGATTGTATCAAATGTCAAACATTCTAACTTGCATTGCTACAGCTTTGAAAAAGCACAATCAACAAGAATTAATATTGCAACAACAGTGATCATGTCTATTGCAGTGTTCTCACATAAAATATCAAAGTGAAATTGCTTGATGTTTTGTGTAAAGTGGAGATAATCAATATAAAAAAAATTGTTCAGAATGCAAAACTAAAACGTTTCTACATGCGACAACCATGAATCTGTTACCATCACATAATACAACTGTTACAGTAAATGTATTATCACAAATTCTTCCAGCTTTTGACTATGGAAAGCAACAGCCATGAAAAGAATCATATTGGACCCAGTGTTGATGTCACACTTCAAAGAAGCCATGTGACAAGCTTCACTGGGTCAGTCTACTGAGGAAGACCAGAGTGACTGGTCGAAAGCTCTAGGTGAGAGAAC
>NW_017804620.1:524552-527445 GCF_001625305.1 Branchiostoma belcheri | reverse complement strand
AGCGAGTGATGATAACGGGGGAAGAAAAAAAACCGGACAAAAATTAATGACAATAAAATCTTTCNTAATACGTCACACGTAAGTTTGTAGGCATGGAGAATTTGACCTGATTTTTTTCTTGTTTTCCTCCTGATTGATTTGCATATTGCCAATGAAACCAACAAACAAATACTGCACAATTATAAAGCAAACAGCAACAAGCAAAAACAGGCGATGAGAAAAAAAATAAAAGAAAATAAAAATAAAAATTTTGAGCCATGGAAAATTTTACCCGATTTTTTCATATTCATGTTTTGGGTATCGCCAAGGTAACAATTAAAGTAAACAACAATAATAAGAAAACAACAACAAGCAACAGCGAGTGATGATAACGGGGGAAGAAAAAAAATTGGTCAAAAATTAATGACAATAAAAATCTTTCATAATACGTCACACGTAAGTTTGTAGGCATGGAGAATTTGACCTGACTTTTTTCTTGTTATTCTTCTAGCTTGCTTAATATATCGCCAAGAAAACCAACAAACAAATACTGCACAATTATAAAGAAAACAACAAGCAAAAACGAGCGATGAGAAAAAAATAAAAGGAAATAAAAATCGAAAAATTTGAGCCATGGAAAAATTTCCCCAAATTTTTGCCTACTGATTGTTTTGGGTATCGCCAAGGTAACAATTAAAGTAAACAACAATAAGAAAACAACAACAAGCAACAGCGAGTGATAAATAACCTGAGCTGTTTCAGCTGTTGTTGACTGTAGCACGTCCCGGCTAGATGGAACAAGAAACGTTAGTGTCCAGACAGAACAACACACAACCGCTACTCAACCCTCTAGCCTCTTTTGTTTCTGTTTTTGTTTGTTTGTTTGAACAATTTTGTTTGTTTTGTGTTGATGTCACACTTCAAAGAAGCCACGTGACATTATGTCCCACTGGGTCAGTCTACTGAGGAAGACCAGAGTGACTGGTCAAAAGCTGTAGGTGAGAGAACTTTTTTCAATCAAAAGTTTTAAGTCCAAACATTTTGTTTGTTTGTTTGCTTGTTTGTTTGTTTGTTTTGCATAACTTACTTTAGGTGTAACACACCAGCTTTGTACGAGCTGCATAGCAGCGGACTGTAAGGTTGCAAAATTGGCAAATAAAAATCTGGGAGCTGCTTTTGTAAGCAAATAATTTTGGGGAGAGGAAGAGGGTTGAGTTGCTTTAGATGTTCTGCCAATTGCCTCTAAATTTACCAGTAAAACACTACTGGAGGTAATTACTGTAGCTAAAGAAATATTACATCAGAATCTACCTTCAGTACAATCCTGGGTACTGTATCTACAGTTACTGTTGTGATAACTCAGTATTTCTCCAACAGCAGTCAAAAGTACTGTATTTCTTTTAATCATTACACATCTCTCTTAGGGTACTACATTTAGTCTTGAATTTTTACATCTTTACTTTGAACATTAGTCAGTGTTTTCAGCCAGGATTAGATTATGCATCAACAGATGAAGAAAACATTTCATATTTACATGCTCATACAAGTATTGAAAAGGGTAATAACTTGAACTGTTTTTCTATTTTCCCAATTTACTGACAGTATTTTAAAAGTTGTTATACCTCATTTCTTTTTAGAGTCATTATACTACAATATATAGAAAATAGACCTGATTTCAGTCTTCTATAGTACCAGACTGACTACCAGTCAAAGAGCATATTTGCTAATAGCATATATTACCAGCAACTAGCTTGGCAAGATATTCTACTGAATCAGAATTGCAATGGCAGAACATCCATAATGTTAGAGACTTTAGAAAGCAGTCATGCAAGCAGATTTATGCAATAAAGTAAGTAAAAGTTATACATGGCCACACAAATTTATTTTTCAGTACTTCTCAGGCATTTGAAGATGACAGTATAACAAGCTGGACACCATAAAAGCAGAGGGCATATATGTCTGTATTTACAGATGCTTGATAGCAAATCCAAAACCAATTTGTTATTTGGCTGATGGTAACATAAAACTGAGTGCTCCAAGGCATCGCCCTGGTCCTCACTCACTTTGTTTTCATTATATTTTTCTAGTTGAACATATTTTTTGAATTATTCTTAAGTTTGTTTTTATTCTCTAAGTTAGACTATTTCCAATTATGCACATTTTTTAATCCGAGAAACAACAAATTAAATTGGTGTGGCCAATACTTAATGAATTATGTTGGGTTAAATTCTCTTTTTGCAAATGATGCAATGATTCAGTATTATAGTATGTAAATCAAAAATACAATTCTTGAACTACAAATTAAACTAACCTATCATAATGAAGATAATTCTCTATTTCTTAAGAAAATAAAAGAGTCTTTAAGAAGCTACTTACAGGGATTGTCAGGGTTACACAGGATGAGAAGTTTGTTCTTATGAAGCTCGTTACTCTGAAGGGTCTGGAGAAACAGAAATGGGAAAATTATTAGGGTATAGAATTTTTTTCTTACACAACCAGTAAAGGTTCTCTCCTGCTTACGTTTCGATGTCTAACATGGCTGAGCTTGTATCCCCCCCTCGTCCAGGTTCATCACTGGGATTGACTTTAGTGAAAATTATTGTCATAATCATTACCAAAGACTGACGACAAGTATTCTATTCCTGGATTATAAGACTTAATGCAGAAAGTAACAGCTATAGCCTCGTATCACTTCAACTATGCTCTTCAGGTAGCACGTCGGCAGAACGTACTGCACCTGCGCAAAACCCGTAATGTACCGTGCATAGCGCTTCGGCAGAACGTCTCATATAAGGTCGTATTGGCGTATATAAGGTTAACACTCCATCTGTAGTTTTCAAATGTTATGTTGGAAAAAATATCCTCTGCAACAGGCAAAATTCTGATGCAACATTGACCAAAATTCAAACAAAAA
>NW_017804620.1:492663-524532 GCF_001625305.1 Branchiostoma belcheri | reverse complement strand
CATCCATCCATCCATCCATCCATCCATCCCTTACGAATCAGCTCCAAAATGATCAACCCTGTACTTAAAACACGACAGTTGCCTTAATACTATAACTATACTCAACAAGGCAATGTTCAATAAGAAACTGTTTAGACAACCCTATATTTCCACCAGTAAGACAAAACTGAACATTTATGATATCATATTAGCCAAGAAACATGTAGCATATCAGTATGTGGTGAATTGGCGAAACATCTTCAAGTAGCACCAACATGTCAGCTACAACCCCAGTTTGGACAAAGCGCATGTACGTACTTTTAATCTTAGCGCTGACGTGAATTGTCTGGTTTCAGAAGATGACTCGTGGGCTGCTTCATCTACATAGAAATGAATTGATTCTGTCTGCACGTTGCAATGAAGCAAAGCCGTACAACTAATCAAGTTGTAGTGTTTACTGTTTCTTACAATTTCAAAAATACATTGCCAGGGAAAGACCCGGTGTTTGCTACTGTAACAATAGTGGTGTTCACGTGTAAGTTAATAAGCAATACATTTGATTGTGGAGGTCTATGTACATAGAAATTGAACGTGGAAAAATGTGGAACTTGAAAAATTGGCCCAAGTGCAACACCCTGATCTTGGAATAGCCGTCAGTAAGAGCAATGTGTATTTTACATACACAGCTGGGGCATCATCACTAGAAAGCTTTAAAAAAACTCCTGCAATTAAATGTGCAAAGATTAAGTGTAACAAGTCGTTCGGTGTGGTATATATAGCTGATGCCGCCGCGCCGCGTGCCTGCGAAGCTGGTGTGTGTTACGCCGAAGGGCGGTTATACCGGCTATACTGATACAGAAGCTGGTGTGTTACGCCGAAGGGCGGTTATACTGGCTATACAGATACAGAAGCTGGTGTGTTATACCGGCTATACAGATACAGATACATACGTTACATCTAAACAACTTCAGGTGCCAGTAAGCGTGCAATTGCAAAGATCGGTCGCGAATCTTGGAGTCTCTATGTTCCACACCAGGGTCGTTACAGTCAGAACTAGAGTTACGATCGTGCCAAGAACAGACAAAATCCCCAGAAGGTGGTGGATCCATCTAAAAACGCTCAGCTCTACGTGGATCTCGAAGAACTCGTAGATTTTTCTGGATGTGGGATGTGGAGTGGGGATTTCGTCTGTGATCGGGGGAGAGGGACTGAGTAACAGTGTGGTGGACTCGGCATCCTCTATGGGTGCCTGGCCGTGTATGTGTGCCGCTCGTTCTCTCTTCTTCTTCATCATGCCGAAGTGCATGAACTGCGTCGACACGAGAAAGGCAAATCCAGCGAAAAGTCCAAAAAATGTCTGTCCCTTGTTTTTCAAGTCATCTTGTTCTACCAGAGCGTAGTAACAGATTGAACACCCGAGAATTAGACCGAAGACGAGGTGGAAAAGTTCGAAAACGACCTTGGAGAAGGTCGACTCCAGTTTCGAACTCGGCGGGGGCACCAGAGAGGATTCTGGGTGCACATCCGGGTAACTCGCCCTCGCTCTGGTGACGGCGCCGTAGAGCGATGACGTCAGCAGGACCAGCCACACCCAGAAGCCCCACAGGTACTCGGAGCATGCGCTGTGTTGGCACAGCGTCACGTTCCCATGGTTACCGGCGAAGTACACCAATCCCATCAGAGCTCCTGTAAGGTGAGACGACTGTTCAATAAGGTTTGCACTCACGTGACTATGACGTTAGCATTGGCCGCCATATTGGATTGCTTGACTTTGAAGTTGCTTGGTAGATTTAGGTTTATAAATACATTTGTATGCAATTACGGCCATATTAATTATGAAATTACATGTCATCACAAGGTCTGTCTATTGCAGATACAACATACAACTAATATTAGACTATTACGACATGGGAGAAGCTAGAGAGGAGTAGCGCTATTTACCACTCGCGGATGGACACCATCCCAGCCCGAGGTGGTACAGGACGTATCCCTGCGGCGTGGTCCATATCAGTCCGCGCAGAGACATGCCTGTGTAGTCCCTCACAACTCTGCAAAAACATCAAGTGAACGCAAATTGTTTTCTTTGTTTCGTTGTATCCTGGTTGTATTCAAATATCTACTCAAACAAGATCATTATACTATGCCCTTGTTACATGTATGAATAGCTAGGGATTCAACATTGACAATCGAGAGCAGTTGACACTGCAGATGGATACACTAGTGTGTTGTGGGGAGGGTACTAAATGACTCACCTTCTTGGATAAGACCAGTTCTGCATCTGACGGCCCAGAGCCCAGTCAAACACACCGGAACGGCTGTAAAAGTATCAAGCATAAATAAATACACTATTTACACGCAATTCTTTGAGTTGGCCTGACAAGAGTTAAAGCTTCTCATGATACATGTATGTATGTTCTCTAATGCGAATGTGAGTGCATCTTACCTATTGTAGCCAGTGGTATCGTCCCCTATAGACATGTACGTGCCCCACCCCACGTACAAACTAAACCACGTCATCAGACACACCACAAGCCCGGCCCGGAAGTTCTGGGACCCCAACCACTGCAACGGAAACAAATGGCATTTGAAATGGCACCGCCCCTAAGGCGTCACCAAAAATATGATTAACCATTAATTTGGATACTTGGATATTCTATCCATTGCATTAGTTTTCATACATATGCAAATACAAAAATGATATTCCCCCTGGTGTATTAAAAAGGAGCATATGCAATGCTAGTACAAAATGGAATTCGTCCGATCCTCTAGCCTTCTTCATAGACAAATGACCCACTTCAAAGACACGTGACCATTACCATCACTCTTCTGCATGTAACCCCCACTCTGCCCCTATACTTACCACCACCAGTCCTGTAGGTACCCCCCTGTGTACCCCCTACAAATACCCCCTGTAGGCTGTACCCCCCACTCACCACCACGAGTCCTGTAGGAACCGCCATGATGAGCCGGCTGGTCACGTGAGCCGGCCAGTATCCCAACATGCTCATGTCCACATAACCGCCCCGGCATCTGTTCAGGAAACCACCTAGTTCGAGGAAAACATCAAAAAGTTATGAATAGCAAAGTTCTTTGATCACAACCATTTATTTTTCACGAGCCGACGTTTCGATGGTGTGTTACGCCGAAAGGCGGTTATACCGGCTAAGCAGATACAGATACAGAAGACCGTCTGTCATCTTCATCAGGGCAATTCTGACTGGTTTACTGTGCACTGACGCTAGATGTTACTTGGTTCACAGTGCACTTAAGCTAGTTTTTTTTTTTTACTGTTAACAATGCAAGTAACATCTAGCGTCAGTACACAGTAAACCAGTCAGAATTGCCCTGATGAAGATGTCAGACGGTCATCGAAACGTCGGCTCGTAAAAATAAATGGTTGTGATCAAAGAAATTTGCTATTCATTCGTTCACCAACCTGATGAAATTATTTACGGTCAAAAAGTTATGCTTATAGATCTGCTTTAGTACACAAAAAACACAGTTGCCGATCATTCATGCTCGAGTCAGACTAAAGTACCTCAGGCCGGCCTATTTGCCCGAAAATTTTAAAAGATTCTATATGTATTTCCAGTGTAAATTGATCGCAATGTCAGCGGTTTTAGCAAGCAGACATGGAAATGGCGTTTAAAGTCCGAAAAAATCGAACACTGTCGACTGGTCCAAAAGGGCATTTCTTCATGTATACAACTGCGACAGGACGTTTCGTGTTTTTGAACTTAGTCCGGCACTGTAACGGTTTTTAGTGTTCCGATTTAAGACTTGCCAAGACTAGATTTAAGATTTTTCTTTCGCTGTGTCTTTTAACATTTCGCAACTCATTCATTCATCCAATGACGCATAAACTGAACTTAAAATCGTCGCTATGACTTGCAACAAATTTGACCATGTAGCAATTTACAAGTTGAAACAGAACAACAAAGTTTTTCCCATTAGTGACAACAACTTAAAATTGTAGCAATGAATTGTACAAAGAAATCGATATAATTTTAACAATTCACAAGTAGAGACAAAACAAAGTTCTGCTATATACATACCTAACAAGCAGCAGCCGAGCAGAAGACACAGTGTTAGTGAGGTGGTCATGACGCGGCGACATCGCGATTTTTGGCGGTAGAACAGGTAGGATTCGGCCTGTAACATGATACGCCTGTAGAACACACAGTTATGTCGTCAGCTGGAAAACAACTAACCTCGAAATCAGCCTTAGTATAGGGTCAAATCAATAATCCAAAGGGCACCTTTAGCCTCGAATCCGGCCTCTTGGTAAGGACAGCAAGTCACTTAAAAGTCTATCTTAGTCTAAAAATCTAGACTATGGTTCAGAATCTGTACTGTATTTGGCAAATGGGTATGTAGCGGGATGTTAACTGTAGATTCTTACACATTGAGAAGAAAAAATAGCAGTTATTTTCAACGCTGGCGGTAAATATGTACATAACTTTAATGTTTTGTGTCGGCCATATACGCGCCCAAAATTTTATTCGACGTTGACCCTCGCGTCCAAATTTCTAATGTACTTTCTATCTGTAGGAACGCCAAAAGAAAGGAGATTTTGAAAGTTGTAACGCTAAATATCCAGTGGCATGCAATAGTGCGTGAGTTGTAAAATGTTTACCCAAACCTACGACTGGATTTCGAGTCTATCTGTGAGGTACCAAGGGTCGCTGGTTTCGGGACAAACAGTCAACACTGATGACAGGGCGCGACGTGCTCACAAACATTGACCCGACCAGGTGAGAGTCTATTGTACCCAGAACCGTGCCTATCCCTAGCCTCTGTAGCAGGCTTATGGAACTGGGGGTTTGGTGGTCTTCGGCTGTTTTCTGATTAGCCCAGTTCTGAAAAACCGGGGGTAATTCAACCAGGCCGGCTACTAGTATGTTGTCTATATGCAATCAGAAAATAGCACATAAAAGCTCCCAAAGACCCTGAAGACCCCCAAAACTAGTAAAGTATCCAGAACCGTGTCTGAGCATGGTTCTAAAGCACAGTTATCAGAATACAACAATATCACATAAAGAAGTTTGTATACTCACATCTCCGACCCTCTCCTGGTCCCAGCCTCAGTAGTCGGTACCACGTACTTGGTAAACATGTCGAGTCTAGACACAGCGAGTCAACTTATATTAGCAATCTCCGAAAGCTGGAGACTGCATGAATCGGTAAACCGCCTCAATGTCCTAGTAGCTAAGAATCCCCATTGTGCACCGCATGGTCGCTGGTTCGATTCCCGAGCTGGCTGTAGATGTTTTGGACCTGGAACTGGACAGTAGTGACAGAGGTTGCAGTCCTTGGGCAGTCCTTGGGACGGGACGTTGTGCCGTTGGTCTCTAAGAACTTTCTCGATAACTACACGTACACTGTCCGCGATTAGCAAAACCAGTCAAGCTGCCCTAACTCCAACTCAACCCAACATTTGGCTGGTTGGACACTTTAGCTGCATGCTTGTCAAACAAACAAACAAACATACAAACAAATAAAAAAGGGAAAGTCTCAGAAAAGCACTTTCCTCTCTGTTGGTATCGTCCGAACGTTCGAAATGACCTCTGTTCGATCAAGGTACAGGCGTGCCTACAGCTGGTGAAAGGTCGACGCCTTCTTTAGGGTGCCAGAAATATTGACAAACATTGCGCAACGAGTTCTTTCATTGTTGCGCAACCGTACAAAAACTCCCGAAGAAGACAAGCCAAACTGTATCCAAAATTGTGGCCTTGGCCTTAAAATCAACATGCTTTCTGTGTCTTACTGTTACAGTTGATCATCTTACGTCGTAATGTATTGATTGTTTCTCGGTTTTAGAACGTAGGTCTTATACATTGGGTCAGTCTTTGGAAAGTTTGAAAGTTTGGTTATGAAGCAGCGCTACCTAGCGGCGTACATAGAACTGCATCTAACTTTCCGCAAACAGCCCCATCTATTGTCACTGCTGGGAACTGCAGAATCGTAGTAATGTTTTTATTGAGTGGCTTTTTGCGTTTTATCCCTTCGTCGTCCTTTTGCTTCTTTTCATTATAGCTAACCTCGTCCCCACCCTTGCCAGGAAAAAACCGTTACCTATGTGATCATTTCTATCGAAGCGGACGTTGGAAATAAAGACCGTATTGAACCGCGACGGGGGCTGACATCGTCTACCAGATACCTTTGACCCAGTGTTGACGTCACACTTCTAAGAAGCCACGTGACAAGTCTCACTGGGTCAGTCTACTGAGGAAGACCAGAGTGACTGGTCGAAAGCTCTAGGTGAAAGAACATTTTTGTGTTGGACCAAAAGTTTTAACTTTAATCAAATGCCGTAACAAGTTTCCAATAGCTAACAAAAAGACGCATACGGGTGACTGTGCCTGTGGTACGTAATGAAAAGGGGGAAAATAAAAAAAAAGAGGTAGGACATCATGAACAGTGGAATCTTTCCTCCTAACATCTGCTTGGAATTAGGGACCATGTGACACACCTCGCCCTTTGCGCACACACCAGATCACGTGCACCACCGCTTGTTTGTCTGTTTGTGTTTGTTTAAAACTCGCGAGCCCAATCAGAACAGGGCCAGTCGGTGACGGGTCGTCCAAAGTCTGGTCTGAACCCCTCTGGTCGCTCGGAACGTGCTGACATCGCAGAGTGGAGACACTCCACACATTTTTTTATTCACCTGCCGTGCGCGAAACTTCTCACCTTTGTTTGTCGTCTGACCTGAGATAGAGTTTGTCAGATTTGGGGCAAAAATGGCGGGAAGTCGTTGAAGGTGTCGCGCTGTCGTTTGATTTTCTGTCAGAAACTGTGCGTTGTGATTGTGTCGTCTGATATTCTGAGGGAAGTTGTGAGATATGGCGGGAAATGCGTGTAAAAGTCGCGACGTCTGTGAAGAGGACAAATACTGAAGGTCAGTCGGTGAGATTTAAAGGACGTATTCTGACGTCTGCGGAACGCCATCTTGGCCACTGAAACTCTCCTACTTTCGTCATCACTGAGGCATTTTCTTTATCTGCAAGACTGTCGACGAAGTTTCGACTTCAAGTTTCTCAGAAATAATTTTCGTTCTGAATTGCGTCAGACAACTTCTGAGTAGTGACGACCTCAAAGATTCTATCCGACTATCGTCTGCGACGCCATTTTGGTCACCGAAACTGTCCGCACTTCTTTAAATTAAAGCACCGTCAAAACCTCTGAGCATCACGACCAGACGCATCCTTGGCGAAAATCTTTTTATTCTGATTTACCAAAAACAAGGGTCAAGTGGTGTCTATATTGTGATACGTGCGTATCTTAAGAGGTTGTTCCTTTTTAAACATGTATACACCGAACGGGGGCGCAGCCACCATTCCAAACGGTAGAGCGTCAAACGCTAGCGAGTTCCGTCCGCAAAGGATTCGAGTCACCAAGGTCAAGATCATAAACTTCCTCCTAGAACTCTGCCAATGGTCTTCTCTCGCTATCCCGTGTTTTGTGGCCTCCGAGGGAGTTGCCCGAACGGTGGACAGAATCCAGGTGGGCAATACGACGAGTAACGCCGAGGAAGCAAGCAGCAACGACCCGCTACCCTACTACTGGTTGCTTGTTGCCGCGTCCATTGCTTATGTGGCTACAGTTACTTTGCTTATCTACCTGCCTGTGAAATACTGCTTTATGTGGAAGAACAGATTTCTGTTGGAGAATGCGAAATGGTGAGTACAATATATTAAATCTACAGATATATATGATATTACTGATATTACTGTATGGCATCTACTATTACATTTTGGTTAATGTAAGAGTGGGTTACTCTGCAAGCAGAGGTTGTGGGGGAATGATCGTTACCTTTTTATATATGGCCATTTTTTGTCGGTACCCCCACCATATAGAAAGGTAACGATCTTCCCCACCCGAAACCTCTGCTTGGAGAGTACCGATCTTCCACGTTTGCTAGACAAGCGGCCCTCCCCCTCCCCTGTTCCTTAGTAGCTCAACAGGCTAATATATAAATTAGGCACATATTTGCGTAAGGAGGCGGTGCCGCATTTTGGGTGGAACACTGTTGTGGTTCTGATTCAGCTACTAAGTACTACATATCCGCTACTGTGTAGCAATTAGTATCCGCAAGTGTTACAATGCTGGCTGAAATACTGCAACATTTAGTCAAATGAGGAGGATAATTTGGTCACTATTGTGTTCCGAAGTTTCCTTTACCGAGGTTAACTCCCTTGGTCGATTTTCGACCTTACTTTTGTCGATTAACTTTCTTACGGAACTGCCTAAGTGATAGAATGGAGGGGATCTATTTATAGAACTGTTGAAATCTCAACAGAATGATCAAATCGATCGATCGAAAATGACATTTGCGACCTTTACTGTTGACAACCAGTCAAGGTTTTTTTCTTTGGCCGAGCAGACTGCAATCTGTGCACAGCATATCTTATATACACATCCATGGAGGCTAATGTTATCCCTCTATTTGGCAAATTTTTACTCTTTCCAACCGCCTCCCGAAGCCTGGTAGAGGCTACATTAGCCTCACGGTGAGAGATTGTAGCCTCCACAGCCTGCCAAAAACTGGGGGTTTTGGGGGTCTTCAGGGTCTTTGGGAGCTTTTATGCGCTATTTTCTGATTGCATATAGACAACATAGCCGGCCTGGTTGAATTACCCCCGTTTTAGAACTGGGCTAATCAGAAAACAGCCGAAGACCACCAAACCTCCAGTTCTATAAGCCTGCTACGGAGGCTAATCAGAAAACAGCCGAAGACCACCAAACCTCCAGTTCTATAAGCCTGCTACGGAGGCTAGAGAGATTGTGTAATACGGGCTGGTAGTACATGTACACAGAAGTACACACATAGCAGGTGGCGTATCTGTGAGTCGATCTTAATGGAATGTCCGCCTTGATAAGAAAGTCAAACAGACTGTGTGAAAAGTAAATTAACAAGCTGGAGTATTAATCATTTATAGTGGCATGAGTGTGTGTGGGGGTGGGGGGGTGGAACAGTGTTTCATTGTGTTAATATTAGGCTATGGTGCTGAGGCTAGCTTGACCATGTGTATGAGTCAAATTAAAGAAATGATTCATTCACTCATTCACACATTGACTCATTCATTCATTCATCCATTCATTCATTCATGTGTAGAAGTTATTACTTGACCTGTACTTAATCCAGTCTTCATTCATAAAGTCATTCGTTCATTCATTCATTCATTCATTCATTCATTCATTCATTCATTCATTCATTCATTCATTCATTCATTCATTCATTCACTATCGTGCTAGCTTGACCATGTGTAGGCTTATAAAGTGTTCCTTTGTTGTGACCTGTACTTAACCCAGTGGGTATGTGTGTATATGAACCCAAAAGCTCTTCATTCATTCATTCATTCATTCATTCATTCACTCACTCATCCATTCATTCATTCATTTATTCATTCACTCAGCTTGACTGTGTATGTGTACAAGCTATTCCTTTGTTTTGACACATGCTTAACCCAGCAGGTATGTATGTATGTATGTATGTATGTATGTATGTATGTATGTATGTATGTATGTATGTATGTACGTACAATATTGGACTTAATTCATTCATTCGTTCATTCATTCCAGGCTTCCCGCCATTTTGATGCACCTGTTGCTGAGTGTATTACCGTGTATGGCCCTCATGCTGGTCGGGATCGAGGTAAGGACCTTGTGCCGAAAATGTGGCGAGTTCTTTAAAAACTGCCACATAACCTTAGTCTCTACTAGACGGGCTGAATAAATAGTGGAAATCCGGCTAAAAAAGGAATGTAACTGGCCAGGGGAGTTGCCGGCCATAGAGGTAACCTCCCTAGCACGCCAAAAACTGGGGGTTTTGGGGGGTCTTCATGGTCTTTGGGAGCTTTTCTGTGCTATTTTCTGATTGCATATAGACAACATAGCCGGCCTGGTTGAATTACCCCTGTGTTTATAACTGGGCTAATCAGAAAACAGAGGAATACCACCACACCAAACCCCCAGTTCTACAAGCCTGATACGGAGGCTAAAATTGGACCCTCTTTGGTCGGCTAACTCCCGTGGCCAATTACATTCCTTTCTAGACGGATTTCCACTATTTATTCAGCCTGCAAAGGAGTCTGATGGAGTTACACCCAAGGGCGGATATGCTAGTTGATTAATAAGTATACAGATACATATCGGCCCTGAATTCCACCATCTACTAGTACGAAAAGCACACAGTATTGTCTGGACTTCATCACAACGTTTTTAAGCGCTCGTTTGGGTGCCAGGAGTTCAATGTTGGTGTTGTTACGGAACTGGGTATAAAGGTCCCGGGTTCGAGTCCTGACATGCCACCGATCTTGTGCCCCTGGGAAAGGCACCTTCCTCACTTAACTCAAGTGAGAATTAGTATTGTCCTGTCCTGCATTTCTACTCTGTGTTTGTGGCGGCATAAAATAAGTTGATATAATTCGAGTGCGACGTCGCCACACTTGGTCATGAAATGTTGGAATTGGAATAGAAAAAAAATGTTGGTGTTGTTACGGAACTGGGTATAAAGTTCGGGTTGTCAGACAGGGCGTCGGTGACAACGTAGTTTTCAACAGTTGTTTTGTCCAAAAGTCACGCCGCAAATCAGGTTAGACCACAACAAGTAAATTTTATGGATGACATCCTTCGCAGACTCCAAATCTAATGCGAGCGGGCAAAAAAAAAGGTTCTTGCACTTTCAAATTTTGACTAAATCATTGTACAAATGGTTTTACAAATGGCCTTTCGTATTACAACAACTTTCAAACATTGCAATCAAGCTTTAGAAATGAGTCTGGCACGCGCCCCATGGTTTTGACGTTGAGCCACTCAGCATACAATCAAACATGCAACCTTGACAATGAGTTATGATATCTTTACTTAAAGGCTAAGGACGAGGTGTGACTTTTAAACAAAGCAACTGTTAAAAGCAAAGTTTTCACGCCAGTTTTTATGGATCTATTGGGGTGTTGCCGTGTTGACACTAGCTGCGGTCTGACTTGGATTCTGTCTGTCTGTCTGTCTGTTGGTCAACAAGATAACTCAAGAATGGCTAGTTGGATTGGTTTCATACATGGTGCGTTGGTAGGGTGGTAAGAAGTAGATAAGGTTCCATTCCACCCACGGACCTTCTCTCGGCGGCTGGTTGTACGATGACAGAAAATCTCTGCTAGTTTCTTTATACAAATTTATGCAAATTAAACAATAATTTCCGTACAGTTACAGGCAGCCAACAGCGAAATCGCGGCCCAGTTTGACACCTACACGCACTTCGCCGTGCCGCTGGTCGTACTCGGCGTTCTCGTCACGAGCTGGGTCGAGAAGGTCCGAAGATTCCCGAACCTGAGCTCGGCGGGCGCGGAAATGACCGAAGGGCCGACTAGCCCTCGGGTAAGTGCCTTCCGATGTAAAGAAAATAAAAACGTAAAGAGGGAAATAGAAAGAAAAAACGGCTGCTTGTTTTTCATGCTTTGTCCAAACGTATCAACTAGTGGATGCTACCTGAAACGTCTGACCGTTTCCCAAATCATATCCAGCTGCTTGAGTAACTGCTTTTTGGCGTACTGGTATGAAAGCTTTTTCCTTCTATTGAATGAAATTAAAGGAAACACAATTTCTCACCATTGACCATTATTGTAGTGACTATAAGATCACGTGACCTATACTGGGTCATTCATTTTGAGAACGGTTTAAGCCAGGCGTCGGTCAAGTCTATCTGATTCTTGACTGTCCCTAGAATAAAAAGCTTAGTTTCCAATCATTTGAATCGTGTAGTAGAACGACTTAATGATACAAAAATTGCACCCACGTGGCTCTGACGTACCAAGCGTCCGCCATGTTGGTGGTTTAACCACCTGTCGCCATCTTGGATCTACCAACATCTCCAACATGGCGGCGGCTACTCATATTCTTAAGTCATGACGTCACGTCCTATTTCCTTTCTCACAGTCAATGGTGAATCCGGTTTACACCATCGACGGTGCGGACGGCAGCCAATCAACGGACGAGCAGTCGCCGCGTGACCCGCCGGGCCCGAGCGCCCCGCACACGCCTGTATCCATCCGCCGGAGTTTCCCGATGTCGTTCTCGTCGTCCCGAAGTTCCCCGAGGCCGCGGCCGAAGCTGACGTCAAACGACGACCGCGCCCGAATCCTCTCGGCCGAGTTCTTCGCGGTCTACGACGTCCTCGAGCTGCTATTGGTCACGAACTTTCACGACGTTTGCCGAACGTACTGGATCTTTCCGATCTACGTCGTCGCTTTCTTGAGCATGTTTAAATCAATACTTCGCCTCGACCATAGATTTCTGCCTATAGTATCCATGGCAACGCACGAAATACCGTTTTTGATCCTCCGCATAGCGTTGCTTGCAAAATTTGGCATAGAGATAATGAGCGTGGTGTACCCTTTAAAAATCTAGCCGTGATCGCGTTTTACGTTTACTATAACTTCATCGTCGTGATTATAAAATCGCGAGCTTTCAACAGAAATAGATACTCTTTCCCAAATCGCGACGACGCGGTTAGTACGACCAGCTTTTCTACCATTTCGTCGCGACCTGGTTCTACCCTTTATTAAGAGTCACGACCGGGTCACGATGGTCGTAAGATTGTCTTACAATCGTCGCACGATCGTAGTACAATCGTCGTACAATCGTCGCACATTCGTCGCACGATAGTCCTACAATCGTCGCACGTTTGTTGTACAATTGCAATACAATCGTTGTACAATCTACGACATCAAAATCGTGCTACGACCCACGTTAGTAAGTTCTAGTGATACAGACAGAGATTTATTGTATATATGTAGGAAACCTTACTAAAATGTATTGCAGTATGTGTAAAATACATTAAGTTGCTCATTCTATCAACTAATGGCAGGAAGATAGTCCGTTCCCTTTCAGTCCTGTAACTTTGTAGCGTTAAAAAGACGTCTAAAAAACAAGTAAGATAAATTATCGATTGTAAATACTCCAAACTCCAAATGTAAATACCAGTAGGGGATGGTGTCAGCGAAGTGTTTATCGGATAAATTAAGTACATAACGTTACGTGACTAAGATGTAGTAAGCTTAAAAATATTAACCTTCCTACCGATCCTTTCCTAAGTCCATGTGTTGTTGTCGGAAAAAGAAACATAAACGTAAACATAAACAGCAAGGTGACTAGACATAGCCCATTCTATCTACAATTATACAAAAGGAAATTATAGGACGATATAAACAAGTTACGTCTAAGCATACCTAGCCTAGGTAAGTAATGTAAAATTATGACACATAAATTCAAACATCAACCCTCGGACCACGAACTTGCTTTATTGATCGTTTCAGACAACAAACTTTGATTAAAACACACGAATCGATAACTCAATACACGCGTGCTTGATTTTTTTTTTACATTTTGTATGTTTTGCTGTCTCTTAATGTTATACTTTGACCCAGGGTTTGCACAAACCATACATATGCACGGTTCTAGATACTATTAAGCCTTATCAGAACGGTTTTTGGAAATTTGTAAAGTTCAGACACGAAAAACAACTAATGGCTCAATCAGTAGTGATTTTTGCGAGCTGAATAAGAATGACCCCCCGCAGCGCTGATAGATCAATACCGATCGATAAGATCGATTTCTCACAAAGTCCGTCCAACCAACGGAACATCTTTACTAGGGACAAATCAGCAAGTATGTACGACATGTATGTATATGTACTTAGACTCCAAAATATAAAATACAGTATGTATATTGACTTACAAGGGATATCTTCCTTTGTAAGTCAATATACATACTGTATTTTGTCCCCACCAGACTATTAAACAAGGCAGTTGAAAATAGTAAAATTTGCTAAATAGAGAGAATATTTGCCAGGGGCTTTGGCCACCATAGAATTCATTTGCCCTAGGGTAAATATTACCTTTACCACGGGTGCACTCTCATATAGCCAATTATTCTAGCCTCCGTAGCAGGCTTATAGAACTGAGGGTTTGGTGGTCTTCGGCTGTTTTCTGATTAGCCCAGTTCTAAAAACGATGGTAATTCAACCAGGCCGGCTATGTTGTCTATATGCAATCAGAAAATAGCACATAAAAGCTCCCAAAGACCCTGAAGACCCCCAAACCCCCCAGTTTTTGGCATGCTATGGAGGCTAGTATATGTCTAGGTGTGTGTGACTTTTAAACGAGCCTTGAGCCTTCCGCTATACTGCACACATTACGTCATCAAATGATTAGCCCCTAAAGCTATTCATTTAATCAAATAATGGTGGTGAATAATGACAAGGGTGAAAAATCGTCCCATCTGTCCCCCACGAGGCTCTGATGGGGATTTCACATCTCTCACGAGGCTCTGTTTGGGGAATTAAACGCATTTAAGTAATGCATATACATTAGCCCATTTGGGACGGATCTATATGTATCGTTATGGCTGAAAATGGGGGGAGGTGCCGTAAAAATAAAACACAGAATATTTAGAAAAAGAGAGAATAAAATAACCAAATTGATATTCACCAAGCATACGTATGCTAATAAATGATGTCGTTTTGATACAAAATAGATTAATATCATCATTTTTTCCAAATTTGTCTCTCACAAATTTCAATCATGGTCAATCTTCTTAAGTAGCGTTTACTATAATGATTAATTATGATTATCAGAACAGTGACATTTTATCCACGTGTACATAATGTAACGTTACCCAGATTTACACTGACTTGTGCCTGATAAAATTCATTTTCTGCTACGTCCATCATTTTTCCCTTGACGCAATTTGTCGTCTGGGACCCAGCTGAGGTAAATTAGGCGCGATGTCGTCTGAATTTCGCTCAGCTGTCGTCTGAATTTCTAAATTGTCCAAGTATCGTCTGATGTTCTGTCAACTATCGTCTGATTTTTCTCAACTGTCGTCTGTTTTCCTTATATATTGTTTTATTTCTCTCAATTATCGTCTGTTTCTCTTCATATAACGTTATCGTCTGCACCATAGCAACTATTCTCACTCGTCTGATTTCCCTCAGCTTAGAATCGTCCGTTTTTCCTCAGACATCGTCTGAAATTCCTCTCAGAATATCGTCTGCAGCACATCGTCTGTTTTCTCTCAGCTATCGTCTGACTTCCCTCAGCTTAGAATCGTCCGTTTTTCCTCAGACATCGTCTGAAATTTCTCTCAGAATCGTCTGCTTTCTCTCAACTGTCGTCTGCAAGGGAAAGAACAGTGGATCCCGCCAAGGCCTACTACGGGTGGGAAGCCGCCAGGGCGCCTGGCTTGGACAGACTCAGCCGTACACAGCCGCGAACCCTCCAGGAATTGCTGCCGGTCATATTCACATTGTTATTCCTTTTTGTTTTATTCATCATCGTTGTGTCCTCTGAGAGGCAGCGAACAAACCGACCCTGAAGCTTCAATCTTTATTGTTTATATACGCGATTTGCTAGCGATTGTTTCTACTTTACGTTTGCATTGTGATTTTGTAGATGTACGATATTTTAAGCTACTAGCTGAGAGAGGGTTTCGGATCATTTGTGTAGAGAGAATCTCCTCCCATCCGCCATCTTGAATTCGAACACATTTTTCGAGCCGTGTGCAAAAATTGCTTAGCGTCATCATCAGCGCCGATCACTGCAGCATCCCCTCCTCCATCGCTTCTGCAACATCTGGTACCGGGAGCTCAGAGATGGCCTCTGTAGAAAAACCAGGCTTCTGGCCCGCGGAACTCTACTCTGTAGCCGTGGTACAGTTTTCCTATAACATCATGGTGTCGTCCTACCTCGGAGGAGAAATGGCGACGAAGGTCAACGCGAATCGAACGTCCGCCATGATGATCTCTCACGTCGGCGCCATCTTGCTCTGTTCCATCATTACCTTCATATCCAGGTAAGGAAAAAAAAACTAAAAAATAGTCTTTAAAAGGATTTACATTCTATCTTTTACTAATCTATTGTATCGTAAATGATTCCTTATCAAAGAACGTAGCTATAGGTAGCTAAAGAGGCCACAAAAATGTTCGCTCATTAACAAGATAGCAATTCGCTTATTTACCCTCTAGGTACGGAATTTATGTAGAAAACTAACAAATGGAAAAGAAATACATTCTATCATTTACTAATATAATTGTATCGTAAATGATTATCAAAGAACATAGTTAGCTAAAGAGGTCACCAAATTTTCTCTTTATATTGACAAGAATTCAACCGTAGCAACTACAATAAGCAGCTATCAAAATTTGAAAATTTTCTATTCAATTTTTATTGTCTATATAATACGTACTATTAGCTGTTCGCATGCAACGACTCAGCATTCGGTCATGAATTTGCAATAGAATTATCGTCATCGCCATTCAACTGATCAGGTATGAATCTCTATCAATGAAATACAACCTTTTACGTCTAATGTATGTAAAATCTCTTCATTCACTAGCCAGTCTACAGGTCTAGAAATACATAAAGGCTGAGGTCTATGCATTTATTGAAAAGTAGGGACGATATTTTTGGCCTTTTTTGCTGTGATCAATAAACTACGATCCCGTGGACAGTTTTATTCTGATAAATACATGGCGTCAGCAACAGGGGCATGAATATATTGACCTCTTGTGACATATTAGAAACGCTCAGAAAACATAACAGCATGGGCCATAATAACATAATTTCAGGGTTTGCACCTACCTTATCTGCACGTATTTTTTCGGCTTGGTTTTGAGAAACGAAAATCAAACATTAAGAACGAGATTGCTTTTTTTCTGATTGGAAATAATTATAATTGATAATATGCGCACATATCATACACCCAAGAATGTCACAGAAAAAGCAATGCAATGAGAGATTAGCTAGTATTTTTTACATGAATTTATTACAAACAAATCACAAATGTTATAGAATATACACTAGAAATTAGGTAACTTTACTGCTATAACGCCCCTTTATTTTAGCCTCCGTAGCAGGCTTATAGAACTGGAGGTTTTCAGGTCTTCGGCTGTTTTCTGATCAGCCCAGTTCAAAAAACGGGGGTAATTCAACCAGGCCGGCTATGTTGTCTATATGCAATCAGAAAATAGCATATAAAAGCTCCCAAAGACCATGAAGACCCTCAAAACCCCAGTTTTTGGCATGTTATGGAGGCTACATACATCCAAGCATTTCATAGAAAAAGCGATACAATGAGAGATTAGCCTGTATATTTTACGAATCTATTACAAACATTATTAACATTAAATACAAATGTTATAGAATGTACACTAGAAATTAAGTAAATTTACTGCTAAAACACCGTTTTATTTTCGTTCGTATTAGATTTTGTTTCTTCATAAATGCAATAATTCAGCTCATGAAATAAAGATCGGAAAGTCCCAGGGGTGATTGTGCGGTAGTGAATAGTATTGAATCGGGTCTCGGTTAATTGAAATGCGTTTCCGCCATGGAATTGCAAATTTATGTCTCTCTCGGTGTCACCGATTGAAAAATATATTACTGACTGGATATGGAAGAAAAATTCAGGAATTTACCTTTAAAAAACGACGACTTTTATAGCTTTTTCTAGCCTGAATAATGACTAGTATCGAGGAGCTTCAAGTACTTGTATTTGGTAGAATCGTATTGGGTTTCGACTGATAGAAATTCGTTTCCGCTATAAAATTGCAAATTCACGCCTCTCTCTGGTGCCAGAATGTTCATCTCTATTAATGAGGCCGGTGGGCTATACCTAGCCTCCACCAGGCCTTTCTACGGGAATACGGATCGTAGAATTCGGCATAAAAAAGAGAGTATAATTGGCCAAGGGAGTCCGGCCGCGGGGAGGTAGTTTCTTTCCCTCCACCAGGCCTTTCTACGGGAATAGGGATCGTAGAATTCGGCAAAAAAGAGAGTAAAATTGGCCAAGGGAGTCCGGCCGCGGGGAGGTAGTTTCTTTCCCTCCTGCTCGGCCAGTCAAATCCCAAAGGCGGCCAAACCCCCCTGGCAATTATAATTATTCTCCTATATGTAGCCAGCGTAGTTAGTCTGGTATAGACTAGGCTATGTCAATGGGAGAAAGGGGGGGTAGTTTACATGGGTATGAGAAAGAGCTATATACAGAATTAATTCAAGGAATCGTAGAGACCGGATATGGAAGAATAATTCAGGAATAAAAGTTATGAAAATGAATTTTATAGCATTTTAAGCCTGACTACATAGACCTTGTAGCAACCCTAACATTGGTACTGTATAGTATGGCATCCCATGCAAACGCAACATTTTTGGAGCAAATAATCTCTTCGCAAAATTAAAAAAAAATCAGTTATGAGATACAAGATACAACATGTTATGTATTCTATTGCCTGTTAATTTAAAAAGAGATGAGTGATTGTCAACGTCAATTCTATGGGCGAATTGACGTTTGATGCCGTCTTCTTGGCGTTAGCATGCGGTGCCGTAACCAGCTGGTGCTGTCCTTGGTGCTGATTTCGCATCCTGTGAACTCTAATGCATTGGGTAACAGCGTAGGCGCCGTGCAGCGTGTCCAGAACTCTGCCTATCTTTCTATATGCCTGAGTGGGTTTGGGTTAGGACCAGGCACGGTTCTGGATAGCCTCTGCGTGTACAAGAACGCAGGTTTTTCCCAGACACGGTTCTGGATACGCGTGGACTATCCGGAACCGTGCCTGATCATAGTTCTGGATAAAGCACGGCTCTGAATACAACACTACGTTTTCCTATGTATCTGTAGACACTGCTGAACACTATCAGCTAATGCCGTATATTGTAGCCATTGAAATTCCGTAAACATGCTGCCGTTGTAGTACCCTGTAGTAGCCAATGAAATGCCGCTAACAACTGACGTATCGTTTGCAGACGACGGGAAAAGGGAACGACGATCTCCCGGGCAACGGGCGCCATCTTGGCCGTGGTTCTGCCGACCCTGGTGTGGATAGCCTACATGGGCGCTGAACTCTCGGTGAGGTGTTTTACCTACTTTATACAGGGCTCGAAATACTAGGTGCACCCAATTTTTCTCTGTGGGTGCACCCAAATATTTTTGTAGGTATTTTTGTACACATCATATGTAACTTGTTATAATAGTATGCAGGATATTCTTGTCATACAAGTGTCAGAAAAATAATAAATAATAAAATCTTTGTTGTGGTACTTGTTTAAGATTTTTAAAGTTAGCTCCCATTTCAGATTCAAGCTCACACTAGGAGCAGTAAGATCTGTAGTTAGGTTTTGTGCACGAGAAAATTTTTGTGCACCTAATTTTTTTAGGTTGGGTGCACCAGTGCACCTATTCCCCAAAATGAATTTTGAGCCCTGCCACTACTTATTAGCATATAGTACACATGTATAAAGCATGTTTCTGGATACAACACTTCTAAAGTAGCAACCTCCTTCTTCACAGCAATCCGAAACCAAGGCTGTCTCTTCCGGCAAGAAGCCAAAGCGAGAGGGAATGCCCCTCACCATCTTCTCCTCCATCGTCGCTTCTCTCCTTCTGTTCTTCCTCATGTACGTCATGGAAGAGTTCCAGCAAACCAAGTTCCAAGAATATCTCAAGGAGAGGAAACAAGGTGGAGATGTTGTCCCTGACACAAAGGATATGAAGATCCTGCTACAGAACCGTGTGTATGCAGCGCTGTTGGGGATGTTCGATATCCTGCTGGCTGCAGAGTTCACGCGCGCGAACAAACACTACCACAGCCGCGTTATCTATGTCACCTTCGCATTTATCCTCCTCAGTATGTTCCAATACGCTCCCGCCGTGCAAAAAATGCAGCAGGACAAGAGAAAAAAGTTCCAACTTTTCCTGGGAAACAATTTCAAGGATTTGGTCTTGGGTTTGCTCTGTGTTGTGTTGGTATGGAAGTTCGGACTCTCGTCCGGTAAGATCATACTTCTGGCGAAGAGTTTCAGCCTGGTTCTGTATCGGTATGTGGAGCAGGTCAGAGAGGAGGAGGGGTCAGAGGGCGAGGTCATAGAGGAAAGGTCAGAGGTCGTAGAGGACAAGGTCATAGGGGAAGGGTCAAGGTCAGCAGGCCCTGGTGGTTTGAATGGGATACCGGAAGAAAAACCAGAAGAAAACAAAAAGGAGGACTAAACTGTCATCTATACGCCATATACTTGATGACTTTTTGTACCATAAGTTACAAGTAAACTTACCCTTAAGATATCATTCATGTGAAAGTAGCTTACTAATATAACTATTAGGTTCTTTAGCCTTTTTTTAACCAGAGAAAACATTTTTTGAAGGAGAAACAATTAAAATGATCAATTTGTAAGATATTGTTTAGAAAACTGTTTGATAGAAGGGGCAGAACTCTTTCCAAATGTAAACCTAAGCCTTTCTTGAAGTACTAGTAATTAATGAGTAATTAAAGAGAAGACGACCTAAGAGAAAATTCAGTAAACACCCCTAACATATGATAGCTGTAAGCCTTAACCAAGTACTTTGATTAGGTTTTGTACCCCCGTCCTTTTAATTGTACAAAACCCAAGTCTTTCTTGAATGGATTCCCCAAAAAAGTGAGGTGGGACAAATATAGTGTACTAGTAAGTTCTTGATGTAGTGACTAGGGGTAATACAAGTATTGTACCTGAGTGTAAATGTTAGCCTCTGTAGCAGGCTTATAGAACTGGGGGTTTGGTGGTCTTCGGCTGTTTTCTGATTAGCCCAGTTCTAAAAAACGGGGGTAATTCAACCAGGCTGGCTATGTTGTCAATATGCAATCAGAAAATAGCGCATAAAAGCTCCCAAAAATCCTGAAGACCCCCAAAACCCCCATTTTTTGGCATGCTATATAGAGGCTATCTATTAATGTAGGGATTGACTAGTTACAACTTTGGCCTGGTTCAATGGCAATTACAACTTAGCAGATGACAACTCTTCTACATCACAGAGCCAGTATGACAATGTCTCAGGTAGAACTAAGTAAAATGTTAGCATTATTAAACACTTAGAAACTCTAGGGATTTGCTGAATCTAACCAGATATAAGCCTCTAACATGTTCATACACTGCCAAATGAATACACAGTCCAGTTTCCAGTGTTTATAGAATTTAGAACTCAATACATAACGTATACTTTATATACATTGTAGGAGTAAAAGTTCTTTTACACAACCGAACTTGTCCTACCTTGCTGACATTTCGGTGTCTCAGAGCTTCTGACTGGAGTTCTGCTTCTCGTCGCTGTATCTAGCCGATGTAGGTGGCACTTTGGTGGTAAGAACATGATGTATACTTGTACATAATTCTTCAGAAGTTCTGCCACCAAATGTAGAATCATTGTAATATAGATATATTTGACTCCTAAGTTGAATAGATTTTCCAACCTGTATCCTCCCAAATTTGCAGATGTACTAAGACCTCAAACTAACTTACAGGGAATGTGTGTGTGTAGTGTGTGTGCCAAACTTAAATTTTCTTCAACATGAAATAAAAAGTGTGAAAAGCCTCATAAAAAGTGGTGTCCCTTAGTAATAGTCTTTGACTAGTTGGGACACCCTGGCTTCTTTGTAAGCCAAAATGAATGAAAAAAAAGTGGTAAAATCCATCAGTAGAGTTTAGATACGACTATCTTTGCCTTGACTAACCAACCTCTGTGGTACAATATGGATGGTGTCTGGAGTGTAACAATAAACTACATGTACACTTAATGTGGTTGGAAGTCATTTGTTTCTATGGTTATCAACCAAGAATTGACGTGTTTAAAAACTTGTATTTTCTAAGAACTATCATGGAGTGGAACTCATTGCCACCAAGCACAGTTGGGGCATCATGACTAGAAAGCTTTAAACAACTCCTGCAATTAAATGTGCAAAGATTGGGTGTAACACATTGTTTGGTGTAATTATATAGCTAGCTGCCGCTGCGCCGCGTGCCTGCAAAGCTGGTGTGTTACACCAAAGGGCGGTTATACTTTGGATATACTAAAGGACTTTGTAACACTTTGTACTTTTGTGCACTTTTATTTGCATTATCATCATCTTGTGAAATAATCTCATGTTTGATACAAAAAATTGGAAGATATCATCATAATGATTATAAATATTTTGTATAGAAATTGTGCAAAATTAATGTACAAAATGTACACCTTTCATATTGATGTGCATGTGATTTAAAAGAAAATCAACATAATTTTTCAACATGTTGAAGACTAGTGCAACATTGTCAAATATATGGTTGTCTAATTATGCATGTTTTAAGTGCAACAACATCATTAGACAATAACCATAAAATACCATTTGCACAATAAGTGAGCCACCTTAATGTGTAACATGCCATAATTTGTGAAGTTGAAGTGTCATGTTAATGAGTTTTATATTTTTGGTGCTTCAATTGACATAGAATTATGAAAGATTGTATCAAATGTCAAACATTCTAACTTGCATTGCTACAGCTTTGAAAAAGCACAATCAACAAGAATTAATATTGCAACAACAGTGATCATGTCTATTGCAGTGTTCTCACATAAAATATCAAAGTGAAATTGCTTGATGTTTTGTGTAAAGTGGAGATAATCAATATAAAAAAAATTGTTCAGAATGCAAAACTAAAACGTTTCTACATGCGACAACCATGAATCTGTTACCATCACATAATACAACTGTTACAGTAAATGTATTATCACAAATTCTTCCAGCTTTTGACTATGGAAAGCAACAGCCATGAAAAGAATCATATTGGACCCAGTGTTGATGTCACACTTCAAAGAAGCCATGTGACAAGCTTCACTGGGTCAGTCTACTGAGGAAGACCAGAGTGACTGGTCGAAAGCTCTAGGTGAGAGAACTTTATTGTGTTGGATCAAAAGTTTCAACTTTAAACAAGAATAAAATTTCTTTTTTTTTGCTCTTTTCTCCACCAGGGACCTCCGTCACAGCACACTTTGTGTGTTTTCTGTCATCCTTGTTCCTCACTCAGCTTCAAGCTGTGTTTGAACCCACCTCTTGAGAGCCTAAGGAAGAAAAACAACAATTATCATTAATAAAACAGGGTAGACAGTTCAGGTGTTAAAGAGGCAATATATGAAAGAATGTCCAACCCCACCCTCAACAGGGAAAGGGGGCCACGGGTGGATCTTTCCGGCACTTGGGATTTGGCGCTCCCAGCCCCGAGGACAGACAACACTTATATAAGCTCCTGTTCTGCATAACAGGAGCTTTGTTACAAATTTGCATCATCTTGACTTACCTAACTTTTGGTTCTTTTTGGACTTCAAAAAAAAGTGACGTCACTTATTTGCATGTCAATCAATAGGTTGTGCTTATAAACCTGCATTTCTCCTCTGGTCTCTCAGTCACTGACGAAAGCTAGTGGATACTAGCTGAAACATCTGACCGTTTCCAAAATCATATCCAGCTGCTTGTCTGAATGAGTAACTGCTATTTGGCGAATCCCCACCTGAATGCCGTCATAGGTCTGCTGACAGTATTCCTTCACAAACTCCTCAGACAGGGGAACGTCCAGTCCGAGTTTCTTACTCGCCTTCAGAGCGTGGCTTCCTGGGGTCAACAGGGACAGGAAAAACTGAGGGGTGAGTTCATATCCATTCATTTTTCCATTCATTCATTCTACCATTCATTCATTCAACCATTCATTTAACCATTCATTCATTCTACCATTCATTCAATAGCTTCTTCAAACCTCAGCCATTATGACAAGACAAAATTACAAGGTGAGTCTATCCATTCATTCCATCCATCAATAGTTTAAAATCAGATCCAAACAGACATACATTTGTATTGTTACCTTTAACAGGCTTTCTTTCTTATATCGGTATTTTTTTAATGCCAGCCAAACTGTTAGCATATTGGATGCTGCCCTGCCAATCAGGTAGCCACAGAAAGATCTGCTTTGAGGTTATTTTTTTCTGTACTCACCGTCAAAGTCGATGAAGCACAACCTGGTGGTGAACTCGTTTATCGGTCGCAGGAACGCAGGACCTCCTGCCATCAGCTGCAGAATCAACAGATATACTTGTAAAATGAAAATCTCACATAACCACATTCAACACTAACCAAGGCAATAGCCTATTGGGTAAGAGTGTCCACCTTGCATTGAGTTCAATTTCTGGCCAAGTCATACCAAAGACTATAGAAGTGGAGCAATAAATACTGCTTTCTCTGCTTAGCACTCTGGAGTCTGGAGCATTTGAGAAAGAGCATATTAGTTGTTAAACATACACCACCCAGTGGACTAGCCCCATGCTGTAGTGATTGCATGACTGTGTGGCCCAAGGGCTTCTAAACTAAAGATTGGTGCAGCCCTATGCCACTTCTACTGTGGGGAGGACTTTGCCATTTTTTTTACAAAAAAATGGCTGTCACACAAGAATATGCACAATTTTTCAAGAGTTGGATAGGGAAAGGTAGTCTTGTAGGTAGGGTTGTTGACTGACCCTTAGGTTAGTGCACCCTAAAGGTTCTGAGTTTGAATCCCTACTCTAGCAGAGTAACTTTTGTACTCACCGCAACTCTGGCCTCTTCAAACAGTGCTTCACACATCTGTGTACAGGTGGTGATGCCACGTTTGGACAGGGCAGTCCTCAACACCTGGGAATAAGAAATAATCATATGAAACAGACCCCAAAAGGCCTGTGACAGGAGAATTTTGCATTCAAAATAACAAGAAAAGCAACAAAAGTGGATGCAAAGAGGGCAGAACATCATGCAAAGAAGAAAAATACAATTTTAAAGCACTAAGAACACAGACTGAAGGTCTTTCAGCACTAAGGACAGGGCCAGCTGCAATTTTTCTATCTCTCCATCAGTAGCTTACCTCAAAGTTGGGGAGTATGTAGTACCCAGATGTAGGTTGTACCAATTCCCTACAATTGTAGGTCCCCACAACCTCTCTCCCTCTCTCTCTCTCTCCCTCTGTCTGTCTATCACTCCATTAGTACAAAATGTAACTCACCTCAAAGTTAGGCAGTATGTAGTACCCAGATGTAGGCTGTACCACCTTCACACCTACAGCCCTGAGTTCCTTACAGCTATAACTCCCCACCGCTTGTAGAATTCTGGAACAGTGTGCCCTGTACTCCTGTACCTCATCAGTGTAGCTGAACAACTGAGGAGAAGGGGGGAGAGGGGGTCATAGAAAATATGAAAATTGAGAAAAACTTGAACAAATTTCTGCTGCTGCGTGTTATGCACAAGGGTAGTTATATATACCAGATAAGCGTCGGTCACAACCCTACGTGCTTCTGCGTGCTGTCTACGTGCAAAAACGTAAGTGGTGAGTACTGCCTCCGTACAGAGGCTCAAGTCAGCAAGGCCGGAAGGTTTGAATGTTCCTAACAGATGACAACCCTACTTTCACTACCATGTGACAAGGTTAGAAAACAACCCTTGCCAGAAGGAGTTTACCAAGAAAAAATACAAAGAAAGCAACTGTCTATGCAATGCAGGTGGGCTGAGAGCAGCATACTGTATCAGTGCAGACGCACACCTTACACTAAACTTACACCAAGTTACAGATTCAGAAAGCTAAACATACTCACAGCCAGAGCGGCATACTGTATGGGTGCAGAGGCACATGAGTAGGTGTGGCTGGCAGCAGACTTTACTGCACACCTCAGAGGGTCCAACTCACGAGGGTACACACAGTACCCAAGCTGGGGGGGAAGGAGGTGTAAAGATATGATAAACTTTACTTATTGTTTCTTTCAGGCATCCATGGTGCATATAGAAGAAAACATACATACGTCAAATAGCAGATTTAATAAGTAAACTCACCCTCCAGCCTCCAGCACTGGCCCACTTGGACAGACCTGAGCACAGGATGGTCCCTTCTGGGTAGTACTGGGAGAGAAAAATCATTTACATGGTACAAAGTCATGATGACGCAGTTCTACCAGCTATGGAAGCAACTCTGCAACTGGATGTCACAAGGACAAAGGCAGTACGTTCTGCCAATGTGCTAGAGGCACATACCTTTACCATGGTCTCAGGATTGTCAGTGTAGTGCAGCCTGGAATAGATTTCATCGCTACATCTGTAGGTCCCCCCTTCTTTCTCTCTCCCTCCTTCTCTCTAGCTCCCTCTCTATCTATCAATCTATCTATTATTATAAAGTACCTATATACCTAAGACTTAAAAAATTTAACTTTAAAACTGTACATATGAGAAAGAGTGAGGGAAGGTCAAACACACAGCACTACCAGCAGACCAGCCCCCTGCTGTAGTGCCTTGCACAACTGTGTGTCGCCCAAGGGCTACAGAAATGGATATGGGCACCACCCTACGCTCAGCAGAAGAGCACGGGAGACCTTCTTCTTCTTACCTTTGCGATGGTCTCATGGTTGTCAGTGTAGTGCAGCCTGGCGTAGATTTCATCGCTCAACACCACGATTCCGTGTTTCCTCAGGGTCATACTGAAAACAGAAAACAGAAACATGTCACTGACCTACACCAGGATGTACATGACACATCAACACAACTTATATCCATCAAATATGATTTATATTATAGTAAAAACTTAGAACATCAGTGGTTGGATGCACTTGTAGCAATTATTTTGAACTCAAATCAATTTGGCCCAAACATAGCAAGCTAGCGTTGCATTCTATTACAAAAAAAAGTAATAAAAAAAGCAGCACAATTTGATCCACAGCATGATATAAAAAATCAGGAAAAATATGACCCCTCAAAATCAAATACAACAGAAAAATTGAAAACAAAATTCTAAAATTTTAGAACATGACATACACCCCAGAATTTGGGCAATTTGATTAAAACACTTACTGTATCTTTTGGTTGTCTTAAGTCTTTATAAAGGAACCCCTTAAACCCCAAAAAATTTAAATTAAAATGTCCAATCCAAACGTTTTGGGGATTGCTTTGTCAAGATAGTCCTTGAAATTTAAAAAAAGATAAAAAAGACACAAATGAAAATCTTTCATACATCTCATAGGTTTCGAGCAATGGGAAATTTGACCCAGTTTTTTCCTGTTAACTGTTTTGACAATCACCAAGGTAACAAACACTTTTAAGTAAACAACAAGTAAACAACAACAAGCAACAGTGAACGATGAGAAAAAAATAAAAGGAAATAAAAAATCTCTTAAATTTTGAGCCATGGAAAATTTTATCCAAATTTTTGCCCATTGATTGTTTTGGGCATCGCCAAGGCAACAATTTAAGTAAACAACAATAATAAGATAACAACAACAAGCAACAGCGAGTGATGATAACGGGGGAAGAAAAAAAAATCGGACAAAAATTAATGACAATAAAAATCTTTCATAATACGTCACACGTAAGTTTGTAGGCATGGAGAATTTGACCTGATTTTTTTCTTGTTTTCCTCCTGATTGATTTGCATATTGCCAATGAAACCAACAAACAAATACTGCACAATTATAAAGCAAACAGCAACAAGCAAAAACAGGCGATGAGAAAAAAAATAAAAGAAAATAAAAATAAAAATTTTGAGCCATGGAAAATTTTACCCGATTTTTTCATATTCATGTTTTGGGTATCGCCAAGGTAACAATTAAAGTAAACAACAATAATAAGAAAACAACAACAAGCAACAGCGAGTGATGATAACGGGGGAAGAAAAAAAATTGGTCAAAAATTAATGACAATAAAAATCTTTCATAATACGTCACACGTAAGTTTGTAGGCATGGAGAATTTGACCTGACTTTTTTCTTGTTATTCTTCTAGCTTGCTTAATATATCGCCAAGAAAACCAACAAACAAATACTGCACAATTATAAAGAAAACAACAAGCAAAAACGAGCGATGAGAAAAAAATAAAAGGAAATAAAAATCGAAAAATTTGAGCCATGGAAAAATTTCCCCAAATTTTTGCCTACTGATTGTTTTGGGTATCGCCAAGGTAACAATTAAAGTAAACAACAATAAGAAAACAACAACAAGCAACAGCGAGTGATAAATAACCTGAGCTGTTTCAGCTGTTGTTGACTGTAGCACGTCCCGGCTAGATGGAACAAGAAACGTTAGTGTCCAGACAGAACAACACACAACCGCTACTCAACCCTCTAGCCTCTTTTGTTTCTGTTTTTGTTTGTTTGTTTGAACAATTTTGTTTGTTTTGTGTTGATGTCACACTTCAAAGAAGCCACGTGACATTATGTCCCACTGGGTCAGTCTACTGAGGAAGACCAGAGTGACTGGTCAAAAGCTGTAGGTGAGAGAACTTTTTTCAATCAAAAGTTTTAAGTCCAAACATTTTGTTTGTTTGTTTGCTTGTTTGTTTGTTTGTTTTGCATAACTTACTTTAGGTGTAACACACCAGCTTTGTACGAGCTGCATAGCAGCGGACTGTAAGGTTGCAAAATTGGCAAATAAAAATCTGGGAGCTGCTTTTGTAAGCAAATAATTTTGGGGAGAGGAAGAGGGTTGAGTTGCTTTAGATGTTCTGCCAATTGCCTCTAAATTTACCAGTAAAACACTACTGGAGGTAATTACTGTAGCTAAAGAAATATTACATCAGAATCTACCTTCAGTACAATCCTGGGTACTGTATCTACAGTTACTGTTGTGATAACTCAGTATTTCTCCAACAGCAGTCAAAAGTACTGTATTTCTTTTAATCATTACACATCTCTCTTAGGGTACTACATTTAGTCTTGAATTTTTACATCTTTACTTTGAACATTAGTCAGTGTTTTCAGCCAGGATTAGATTATGCATCAACAGATGAAGAAAACATTTCATATTTACATGCTCATACAAGTATTGAAAAGGGTAATAACTTGAACTGTTTTTCTATTTTCCCAATTTACTGACAGTATTTTAAAAGTTGTTATACCTCATTTCTTTTTAGAGTCATTATACTACAATATATAGAAAATAGACCTGATTTCAGTCTTCTATAGTACCAGACTGACTACCAGTCAAAGAGCATATTTGCTAATAGCATATATTACCAGCAACTAGCTTGGCAAGATATTCTACTGAATCAGAATTGCAATGGCAGAACATCCATAATGTTAGAGACTTTAGAAAGCAGTCATGCAAGCAGATTTATGCAATAAAGTAAGTAAAAGTTATACATGGCCACACAAATTTATTTTTCAGTACTTCTCAGGCATTTGAAGATGACAGTATAACAAGCTGGACACCATAAAAGCAGAGGGCATATATGTCTGTATTTACAGATGCTTGATAGCAAATCCAAAACCAATTTGTTATTTGGCTGATGGTAACATAAAACTGAGTGCTCCAAGGCATCGCCCTGGTCCTCACTCACTTTGTTTTCATTATATTTTTCTAGTTGAACATATTTTTTGAATTATTCTTAAGTTTGTTTTTATTCTCTAAGTTAGACTATTTCCAATTATGCACATTTTTTAATCCGAGAAACAACAAATTAAATTGGTGTGGCCAATACTTAATGAATTATGTTGGGTTAAATTCTCTTTTTGCAAATGATGCAATGATTCAGTATTATAGTATGTAAATCAAAAATACAATTCTTGAACTACAAATTAAACTAACCTATCATAATGAAGATAATTCTCTATTTCTTAAGAAAATAAAAGAGTCTTTAAGAAGCTACTTACAGGGATTGTCAGGGTTACACAGGATGAGAAGTTTGTTCTTATGAAGCTCGTTACTCTGAAGGGTCTGGAGAAACAGAAATGGGAAAATTATTAGGGTATAGAATTTTTTTCTTACACAACCAGTAAAGGTTCTCTCCTGCTTACGTTTCGATGTCTAACATGGCTGAGCTTGTATCCCCCCCTCGTCCAGGTTCATCACTGGGATTGACTTTAGTGAAAATTATTGTCATAATCATTACCAAAGACTGACGACAAGTATTCTATTCCTGGATTATAAGACTTAATGCAGAAAGTAACAGCTATAGCCTCGTATCACTTCAACTATGCTCTTCAGGTAGCACGTCGGCAGAACGTACTGCACCTGCGCAAAACCCGTAATGTACCGTGCATAGCGCTTCGGCAGAACGTCTCATATAAGGTCGTATTGGCGTATATAAGGTTAACACTCCATCTGTAGTTTTCAAATGTTATGTTGGAAAAAATATCCTCTGCAACAGGCAAAATTCTGATGCAACATTGACCAAAATTCAAACAAAAATGGGGGGTTTGCACATGCAGGCGCAGTACATTCTACCGAAGTGCTGCTCTAGGTTACCAAACAAGCGCCACTTCTATATGTAGAATTTTTTAGCATACGGCGTCGCGTAGATAATATTTATTCATTCAAAAAATCTACTTGCTGTGACCTTACCTCTTGCTGCTTGCAGATGGCAAGGTGACAGTGGTAATAGGTGGTACAAACAAACAAACAAACCTGCTCCAGTAGTTCGGGTGTCAGCCTCCACTCGTCCTCCATGTTTGTCTGCATCACCACGACCTTGTGTCTGGTCAGGTGACATTGAGGCTTGTAGGTTGTCCAACAAGGTGACAACAAGAGGACATCTGAAAACAAGAAGCAAAAATAATAGTGTTATAGAAACAGGGCCTGGCTTAAATACAACTGTTTCCCTGTCCTTGGCGCTGAAGAATTGTTCAGAATGATTTAATGTAGGTTGTCCAACAAGGTGACAACAAGAGGACATCTAGAAAAAAGAAGCAAAAATACACAGTCAAGTCTTAGGGTGTTATTAGAAACAGGACCTGTCCTTGGTGCTGAAGAGTTGTTCAGCAAGGTGACAACAAGGTGACATCTGAAAAAAGAAGCAAAAATACACAGTCAAGTCTTGCAGTGTTAGAAACAGGGCCAGGTTTAAATAAAATTGTTTCCATGTCCTTGGTGCTGAAGGATTGTTCAGCAGGGTTTTATCTTCCTGGTTTAGAATGATTGACATTTTTTTGTTGTATTTTGCCTGTCTGTAGTTCCCTGTTGTGTTTCATCTTTAGGCTATCTAGGTTTAATTTCAAATCAGAGAGAAGTTCTCTCACTGATGGTAAGTGATTTCATGCATGTTTAAAACCATGCCTGGGGAAATTCTTTGTTCTTGGACTTCTATGCGAAGACTATATCCAGAACCATGCCTAACCCTAACCCATTCAGGCATAGAACTATATCAGGTGGTTCTGGATACAATAGAGACTATTAAGGAATACACGTGGGACACAGGCAGCTGTTGCTGGTGTTGTGTCCTACACATAAAAACAAATACAGGACAGACAATACTCATTTTCACTTGAGTCTAGTGGGGAAAGTCGTGTTAAGTGCCTTTCCCAAGGTTACAAGATCGGTGGCATGTCAGGACTCGAACCCGGGACCTCTTGGTTCCGAGCTGAGCACTCTGCCATTGCCCCACCTCTTAAGAAACCTTCAGGTGTTCCTTCAGGTGTTCTCCTCACCTCCATGAAACACCTCTAGCAGCAGGTAGATGAGCTCCTTTGACCCCGGCCCGACGACCACCTGCTCAGGGTCAAGGTCCTGCAGGTCGTCTGTCTTACAGTGGAAATCACAGATGGACTGACGCAGCTCCGGGATACCTGCAGAGCAATGGATTGATTGATTTATTGATTGATTCAGATTCCATCCATCTACCAATCTATCCATCCATCAATCCATCTACCAATCTATCCATCCATCCTTCCATCCATCCATCCTTCCATCCATCCATTCACCTATCCATCCATCCATCCATTCATCCATCTATCCTTCCATCCATCCATCCTTTCATCTATCCATCCATCCTTCCATCCATCCATCCTTCCATCCATCCATTCACCTATCCATCCATCCATCCATCCATCCATCCATCCACCCATCTACCAAGGTATCCACCCATCCATCCATCCATCCATCCATCCATCCATCCATCCATCCATCCCTCCATCCATCCATCCATCCATCCATCCATCCATCCAACCATCCATCCATCCATCCATCCATCCATCCATCCATCCATCCATCCATCCATCCATCCCTCCATCCATCCATCCATCCATCCATCCCTCCATCCATCCATCCATCCATCCCTCCATCCATCCA
>NW_017804620.1:412885-492462 GCF_001625305.1 Branchiostoma belcheri | reverse complement strand
TACCTACCGAACGAACTACCTACCGAACGAACTACCTACCGAACGAACTACCTACCGAACGAACTACCTACCGAACGAACTACCTACCGAACGAACTACCGAACTACCTACCTACCGAACTACCTACCTACCGAACTACCGACCTACCTACCTACAGAACTACCTACCTACCGAACTACCTACCTATCTACCGAACTACATGTACCTACCTACCGAACTACCTACCTACCTACCTACCTACCGAACTACCTACCTACCGAACTACCGAACTACCTACCGAACTACCTACCTACCTACCTACCGAACTACCTACCTACCGAACTACCTACCTACCTACCGAACTACCTACCTACCGAACTATCTACCTACCTACCGAACTACCGAACTACCGAACTACCGAACTACCTACCTACCTACCTACCTACCGAACTACCTACCTACCGAACTACCTACCGAACTACCTACCGAACTACCTACCTACCGAACTACCTACCGAACTACCGAACGAAAATCAGCCAAAACTAAGAAAGGTGTTACATTTGCAAAGCAAATGCATAATGTTTACCTTCGCGTATGGTCTGCTTTCATTCTTACTAAAAGGCATTCATATATGTGGTCAGATAGGGGTCTAAATCCCTCCTGCTAAAAAATTGCAACATGATCCAAAACTAGTAAAAGACAGTCTGGTTCTGGTCATTGAACTTTTTGGTTTGGAGGAAAAGAAGAGGAAGAAATTGAGCAAAAACAATATGTTTTCCTTCGGTAAACATAAAAAGATAACAGAGAGATTAACCCACCGGCCACAGGTAGGTAGGCGTTCTCCCCTGCATGTTGACACAGAGCTTTGGTCGCTCCCTCGTAGATGGGGAAGGGAGACTGCCCAAACGCCAGGTGGTAGACCTACAGGGGAAGAAGTAAAGAACAGGTAGAATGAATGAATGAATGAATGAATGAATGAATGAATGAATGAATGAATGAATGAATGAATGAATGAATGAATGAATGAATGAATGAATGAATGAATGAATGAATGAATGAATGAATGAATGAATGAATGAATGAATGAATGAATGAATGAATGAATGAATGAATGAATATTATTGACTTGTTACATCTAACCCTTGAACATCTAACTCTAGACAGTTTAAAGCTATCTAATGACAATGCCCCTACTGTACGTGTTGACAGCGAGTTCCACTCTGCGATAGTTCCAGGACAGTACCTTCTCTCCACCCTACTATACAATTATCGTTTACAAGTCTCCTCTCTCTTTTATTAAAGAAGTGTAACGTTATGCAGAAGTTGTGTACCTTTTCTCCAGCCTTGCGTAAGTTGCGTATTTTCTCGTTCATCATGAGATTAGAAGCGGGGCAGTAGTTTGCCAGGTCAGGCCGCAGCAGAGAGGAGAAAACTGGCTCCATCTTCAGCAACTGTCTGCTCCTGCTGTTCTGGAGAAAGATAGCTATTCATGAATGTTGTAATCTCCAAGCAGATGGAATGAATGAATGAGGTAATGAATGAATGAAGAAGGGAATGAATGCATGAAGGAAGGAAGGAAGGAACAAACAAACTAATGAATGAATGAACAAACAAACAAATGATCTGGCCCAGCCTCTGTGTAAAGCAAGTACTCTAAACTTCTATGGCTGCAATTCTCCTCTCTCTTACCTTGAAGAACACAATCATGCATTAGTTGAGCAATTTATTAACAAGCATCAGATTGGTCGACGTCACAAAAGGTCAGATTCCAAAAAACAAGCCTGACGTTTCTCTAACACCTAGTTAAAGCCTACTACAGGCTGAATGTGCTCTAGACAAAGAACATCCCTCCTGGAGCCTTGGATATCATTCTACCCTAAATTCACTCATCCATTCAGCTAAAGGGACTATTACTGTGGTATTACATGTACCCATATGGGCTAGTATCAATGATTGATAAATAAACCACTAAAGATAAGATAATGGCATGCTCAGAGGTTAGTCTGGCTAGAAAGTGTTGAAGACAAAGACGGGACATATCCTCCAGACAACATTCTTGAGATAAGTGTAGAACTCACACCCCTCTAAATGACACCAAACCTGAACACCTGGGCCCAACCCTTGGGAGCGGCAGGTTCTAATTATCACTTACGCAGACGGGTCATCTTTAGGACAAAGAAATTAGCCATTGCTTTAAAGACTAGTTCACATCTGGGCTGTGACAGTTTTTGTCAGTCATTAACCCTGGTGCTTGAGTTGAGGTGTTCAAAAGTGTTTTCCTATTAAAGATCAACAAAAAAGTTTGCCCATCGCCATCAAGTATATAGGGCCTGGTGAGTCAGACTACAGGTTAGGTTAGTATGTCAGGTATTATAATTACTGTCTCCTGTTGTGCTGGTTTGAAACTGGGGTGTGTTACGCCAAAGGGGGTTTGGCTTTTTAGGCTAATAACACAAATACAGACAGTTGTCGTAATAAGCTTGCCATTTTCTTAGGTTCTTTACTGATCATCCTGAAAAACTAAATGGAGGGCACCATTAATTTTGAGCAACCAATTCCCAAGGGACGTAACCACCACACTTAAGGATATTTTTGTCATGAAGTCTTTTCTGGAATATTACTGGAACATTACTCAGACTCTCTTGAAACAATGCATTTTCCACGGAGACATTGTAAGTAAAATTAGATCTAAAAAATCATCAAAACTGCTGATGTGTGGGGAAAATGCCAGATGTGCAGCAGCCTCAAACTGTAAATAATTTATGTTTTCATACATTTTTAAAAGAAAAGGGAACATCTGCGTTCATATCAGCTCTATGTACCTAAAAGCTCTTCAGATGTCTAGCTAAAAGATCAATTCAACTGGAAAATTTCCTTTCAGTTAATTTGACTCGATCTCCTCAACATTTAGCCTGTACTTTCTGATTGCATCATCCTAGTAGCCTCCTTGATCCAAGGTTGGCTTCTAACCAAGGACATTCTACCAAAACAACCGTAATTTTACAGCAAAAACACATCCCCGCAACTGTAACAAGACTTTTCTATTCTCTAGATCGTCCGAAAATACGAATATAAACGCAAAGGCAGCCGATCGTAATAATCAGAAATGCTTACCTTGGTTTAAAGGCTGTCTAGTAGGACCCGGTCTGGGAAAATTATAACACAAACACGCGCATTAAAAACCTATGACGACATCGAATCGCCAGACCCACCATGTAAACAAATCTCGACCAATCAGTGACCAGGATTCGGGGAACGCCCTCCTCATTATGCATGACGTATCGCCCAGAGACGTGCTCGAATTTGAAGGTCAAACCACTGGCGTGACCTTCGTGTTAGAAGTTTGGAATTACCGATGTTTTGTCGAAATTTACGCCTGAAAACTCGCCAGCCATTTTAGTGTTATTAGTGTTCGCGCGTTCACTAACCTTTGAACTTTGAGAATGTCCCATTCACAGAGAGGGGTGAATAGTCCACTAGCCTTTCTGTCAAAAAGTGTAATTTTTACGCACATATAGGCAAATTTTGGCTCAAATTACTTTACAGCTAGCGCCAAAAAAGTTTGTATGTTAAATTATTTTGCAGTAAATTTTGCAGCGTTATCTTCTTATTTTCATTTTAAAACTTACCAACACACCCCTAGGTCTCTACTGTAATCTTCTACCATGGTCAAAGGTCATAGCTTGAGTTTGGAACTTTGGACCAAGAGACAAGACTTTTAGCGGAAAAGTGTTCTTTTTCCCACGTTTAAGTCAAGAAGGGCGTCTTTTAGGGTCTCTAGCTGCCGTTTCAGGTAATGCACACACTTTTTACGACGTAGTTTTCTTCAAACCAAACTCTAAAGCCGTTTTATTATACTCCCAATAATAAGAGTTGGGGGCGTGTACAATATAACGTTATATAACGTTACATCATATAACGTTTAGATTTTGGGTCTGGGGTTAGTTTTTTAATGTATAACGTTATGCAAAAATAGGATAACTAATCGTTGTCGTTAGATCAGTGTTAGCATTGTGTTGGGTCTGTCTCTTTTTTTAAGTAAAAAGATACAAAACAGTCTCATAAATATAGCCTCCACTAGCCGCGGCGACTGTTGCAGGGCTTCTCTTGCTTGCAGTCTTTTACAGTAGCCCTAACAACAGTCGCGGAGCGGTGCATTGGGCCAAATGAACAAACATGCGTTTTACCGTGCCGGAACACTTTGAGACCGAAGTTTGCACGCCCCTAGATTCCTAACAGCCTCACCTAACGTGCCGGGGTGTTTTGCGCGTCAACCGGCCCCTGCGCGACTCGTATCGCCACTATTTGCGATCGTTCCCCACGTAAAACATAACAGTTGGCCGCCATTTTTGATTTGAATCAGCCGCCGGCAAATTTGCCGCTATGTTTCTGATAAGCTATTTCTATGGATCAGAAAAGTAGCGGCACATTTGCAAGTAGCTGATTCAGCGCGCGGCTGACCAAGATGGCGGCCACTCGGCTTATGAATACATGGGGAGCGATCGCAAATAGTGGCGGTACGAGCCGGACAGGGGCCGGTTGACACGCAAAACACCCCGGCACGTTAGGTGAGGCTGTTAGGAATCTAGGGGCGTGCAAACTTCGGTCTCAAAGTGTTCCGGCACGGTAAAACGCATGTTTGTTCATTTGGCCCAATGCACCGCTCCGCGACTGTTGTTAGGGCTACTGTAAAAGACTGCAAGCAAGAGAAGCCCTGCAACAGTCGCCGCGGCTAAGCCTCCACTACTTCTACGGGAATACACATGGGTCGTAGCATTTGGCAAAATGGAGAGTAAAATTGGCCAAGGGAGTCCGGCCGCGGGGAGGTAGTTTCTTTCCCTCCTGCGCGGCCAGTCAAACCTACAAGGCGGCCAAACTCCCCTGGCAAATATTCTCCTGTATATAGCCAGCGTAGTTAGTCTGGTAGAGACTATCATAAGTCGCTGACCAATAGGTCATTGACCCTTGGACCTGTGGTAACATTTCCAGGAGTGAAGATGAAGACCAGACTAAGTGAAGACGGCACCAAACTTGTGGCAACCTACGAGCTGCATCCTTTTGACTTCGATCGATCAGGTAAGACTGGAAGGTGTTAGCCTCCATAGCATGCCAAAAACTGGGGGTTTTGGGGGTCTTCAGGGTCTTTGGGAGCTTTTATGTGCTATTTTCTGATTGCATATACTAGTAAACAACATAGCCAGCCTGGTTGAATTACCCACGTTTTTAGAACTGGGCTAATCAGAAAACAGCCGAAGACCACCATCTCTAAACTAAACTCAAAGTTATTGTAAACAGCAGCAACAGTAGGCCACACCAATTTGATCAGTTGTCTCTTGGATTTGACACACTTGATAATTTAAAAAAGTTGGCTTGCATTACTGAAATCCCCAGTAGGGCATGTTTGTAATCCACAGTGCTCTTTTTGGCTCCATTTTCACTTTTCAGTTCTATTTTGACCATAGTGCTACATTTTTATTATTTCTCAATGCGACAACTGCAAGAAACAAACAATTGAATAGGAGTGGCCCTCTGTTGCTGCAGGTAGGGTGCAGGTGTGGACTTACCTGAGAATGCTGGAGTTCGCCAGAATCGCCGCAATCCAGCCTCTGATCAAGGAACACACCGGGACTCAGAACGACGGGTCAACAGCTTTCGTGCGCTACCAAGAAGTGGAATTTTCCCCACGATTCTATACCATTGTAAAACCCAACACTTCCTTGGTTATGGCTGTTGGGATCAGCTATGTCGGACGTTCTTCGCTAATCTACGATTATGGTATCCGTAGCAATGCAAGCGATGACATCATCGGTCGCAGCTTCACTCAGATGGTCCGAGTGAACCGAAAAACGCGTCGACCAATCGCGTGGCCCGACGCATTGATCGACAGGTTTAGTAACGAAGGCCAGGATAGGCCAGTTGTTCCTGGACCATTTGAACAAATCCCCGAGCCAGCATTTGTGTGTAAAGTAAGAGTGAGTAACAGTGATATAGATGTGAGGAAACACACCAACCAGTCTGTGTATCTGAGGTACTGTTTGGATGCAGCCGCTATTGCTGCTCGTAGGAACAGTTTTTCTGTCATCAAAGACATAGCTCTCTGTCCAATCAGAAAAGTTGGTATTTTGTACCAGAGAGAGGCTCTGTTAGGGGATGAGCTGACACTGGAAATGTGGGAGGATCAGGGTTGTGCGGAAATCCTTTGTTTCCAGATTAAGAGGGGAAAAGAACACATCACCCAGGTGACAGTGCAGTTTTATGTTGAGAAGGCCAAACTGTAAGATTTTAGAAGAACCAGAATAACTAAAAAAGATAAGGCTGAGGTGGCAAACAACTTATATCTACTTCAAGTACAACTTGACAACACCAAGAGAATTTGATAATGCACATGGGTACAGTGAGCTGTATCAAATGAAATATGTTAAGTTACAACTATTTGTAGATTAGGATTGTTCAGATCAAGATGTAGATTATGATAAGAAATAAAGGTACATATTTTCAACAATCTTCGTGAATGAGACTCTGCTAAGCAGTTTGACTGTATTGTACATGATCTACTTTAGATGCTGTTATATATGATATGAAGAAAAGCTGCAATAAATGTTTTCATATTCAGCAGATGCTGCATGTGTCAGTTCATTTGTTTTCCCTTCCGCTCTTAGCAAAATTAGTATATTTCTGTCCTGCCTTTTATAGTAAGAAGGATGGCCACAAGTTTGTTATTTGATGTTATATAACTGAATTTAGATGCATGCTTTTTTTAGAGAATAAAAGATTGTCTGTGGTGTAAACAGTGAAAATTCTGCAGTCCGATTATTTTCACAGGTCACCTGACACCCTGGGTGCTCGCTCTCCTGATTGGCTACGCCCGTCTGGCCACCCTCACGGAAAAATCCGTCTTCCTCCTTCCGGGCTACTTAAAGACGATCACCAGTTTCTTGCGTTACCAAGAGTTTCACATCCAACCCGGATTCTACACTGACGTGAGGCAAGACTCGACTGTGGTGGTGACTGTTGGGGTCGGCTATGTCGGCAAGACGTCGTACGAGTTAAAGGGAGATGTCAGACTTGCAGGTTTGTTTTCTTACGTTAACGAGTATAAAACATTAATTTCAGTTTCAACACCAGTCACCATGGTGACTGGTGTTGGGTTACATAATGTTGCAATTTTATAGGAGACTCCTGACTGACCAAATATATGAATGTACATGTATTTGAATAAGAAGAGCAAACCATATGCGAAGGTAAACATTATGCATTTACCTTTCTAGTTCATTTATTCATCCATTCATTCATTCACTCATTCCTGCAGGTTCAGCGGTGTTGCTGTGCCGGTTCTCAGTCACCAGTGTTGTAGTCGACATCACAACTCGGCGGCCGGTCGCCCTCCCCGAATCCTTACGACAGAAAGCGACAAGTCCCCGGCCAAACCCCAGCCTACCCTTTCCATCCACATTACCTTCTGTGCATTCGCAACAGTTCGAAGTGCGGGAGAGCCACTTGGACTTTAACGGTCACACCAACCAGTCCAACTACATCATGTTTTGCTACAATGCGGCCGCATTCGCTACAAAGGCCGGGAGATACCATTCGCTTAAGGGGGACCTGTTTTCCGACTATCGGGTGAAGAAAATCGCCATGTTGTACCAGAATGAGGCTCTCTTGGGGGATTTGTTGAACGTGGAATCGTGGGAAATACCAAAGTTGGTGACCTTGGGTTTCAAGGTCAAACGTGGGGAGGATGAGGTAGTCCAGGGTTTGTTTGAGTTGTATGGAGAGCAGAGGGCAAAACTGTGAATGGGATAGGGAACAGAACTATCGCAGAGTGGAACTCGCTGTCACCAAGTACAGTAAGGGCATTGTCATGAGATAGCTTTAAACAGTGTCTAGAGTTAGATGTTCAAGGTTTAGGTGTAACAAGTCGATCGGTGTAATTTAGCCAGCTGCCGCCGCGCCGCGTGCCTGGAAAGCTGGTGTGTTACGCCGAAAGGCTGTTATACCGGCTATACGGATACAGATACAGAGCTAGTATTCTCAAGAACATGACCGAATGAAAGAACATTTACCTAATGAAAACATTTGGAATACACCAGTTTTCTTTAACACAACCAAGATAGTTTTCCTTCCTCAGAGCTTCTGTATCCTATAGTTTATCAACCTTATGAAACTATTTTCAGAAGGAAAACATATCGTTTTTGCTCTCTTCTTCCTCTTCTTTTCCAAACAAATAAGGTCAATGACCTGAACCAGAAGTCTATACCATGGTAACTAGTGCTAGGTTACATTATGTTGTAATTTCATAGCAGGAGGGATTTAGACTCCTGTCACCATATATATGAATGTGTTTGAGTAAGAATTAACAGAGCAGACCATATACCACTGTACGAAGGTAAACATTTTGCATTTGCTTTGCAAATGTTACCTTTCTATTCACTTCTTTTACATAGGCCGACAGGGCATTTCCAGTATAAATAAAGGCTATTGATTGATTGATTGAGTGACAGTTTTCAGAGTCAGACAAAAATATAACATGAGTGGGTTACGTAACTGGAGTCCAACCAAATGTTATTCTTGAAGGCATGGCAAGAGCCTTGGGACGGTGCCTTGAACATGTGTGACGATTTTACACAAATAAAAAAAAAGACAAACTAAGATAAACTTACGGTATCATTTCAACGAATTCCGCATGTTATGATTTTATGGATGACATCCGCGCGCGCATTGATTTTCTTTTCCTGCTCTCAAAAAAAAAAGATCACGTCCTCCGAGGCTCTGGCCTGGGCGCCATGTGCCGTAGTCCATGGTAGCGACAATAGCGAGCCGGCGGTAAGTACGTAGGACGGCACCCAGGCTGCCGACGCTCCAACGAACTCAAGAACTCAGTACAGTTCGGACTCATTAATTCTACAAAAAGAATGGTGGGAGCACTAGGACAGTAACCTGTCGTGGGTAGCTTGACACATCCTATTCTGTCCCCTTTCCTTTATCTATGTCTCAGTAACGTCCAAAAATAAAACAAGAAAAGAAAATAGTTAAGAAACCTCTTGTCTCTTTATTGATTTTGTTATATCCCAATTAATCTTCGGACACGAAGCCAAGCCAAGATACCCCAAGTAAAACGGGATGTCATCCACAAAATCTAGTCAGTGTCTGTACGAGTTAATTGTGACGCTCCGATATTTTGCAAACAAACTTCGTGTCGCATCAGGAGCCGGATGCGCGAGCCATAATAATAAACAAATGTTGAGAGATTTGCGATAAGTTCCGGGTGTTCAAATAAGGCCACAGCAAGTAGTTTTTATGGATGACATCAGCGTGCGCGTTGATTTTCGCCTGATTTTTTGGTGAAAAACAAGATATTTTGTTGCCCTCTGACAATGGTCAACATGCCGAAAATGGGTAAATATGTCTGTTGCCATGTCGGAACGTGGATGACAGATAAATGTGAAGAGAGGAGACAAGAAAAGACTCTGGTTTAATGTTTTGTCTTTTACTTTGTTACAGTGTTGTATTTCATTCCTTTATATGTGATGTTGCCACTGAATAAAAAAAATCTTGTTCAACAAGATTTATGATCTAAAAATTTGAAGAACTGATATAGAATTTTTTTTGGCCCGCCTTGTTTTTTTTTCGCCCTATCGCATTAGATTTGTAGTCTGTGGAGGATGTCATCCATAGAATTTACTTGCGGTGGCCTAAAAGCCACTTCTGGGTGAGTGAGGAAAAAAACACAACGATTTGCAGACAAACTTGGGAGGTGCGTCGCTAGAGAAGTGTCTGTTGGGTAAGCATTTTTACTTAATAGGTAGGTATTTTGCCATAAAGTGCATATGACAAACACTCTCATTTATTTACTTCACCAGCAGTGAAAGGGGTACTAGTGTCACGGAAATGAAAAGTAACCTATAGTAGGTGTCACTGGAAGACAGAAGAAAAATGTCCAGACTATGCATGATGTACAAAATGACTAATAAACTGGTGGACGTACCAACTACTAAGTACCTAATACCAGCCAGAGAACAAGAAACAGTCATGCCTTCAAGCACCAGAGTTATCAACCAAGGATTGAGATGTTCAAAAATTCATTATTTCCTAGAACTATCGCAGAGTGGAACTCGCTGTCACCAAGTACAGTAGGGGCATTGTCATTAGATAGATTTAAACAATGCCTAGAGTTAGATGTTCAAAGATTAGGTGTAACAAGTCGATCGGTGTAATGTAGCCAGCTGCCGCCGCGCCGCGTACCTGTGAAGCTCGTGCGTTACGCCTTAGGGCAGTTATACCAGCTATACAGATACAGGTACATCCTGTTTTCAGGCAATGCTGGGTATACAAAGCACGAATAACAGACTATACAATAATACGAAATCATATGTATAAAACTGTATGTTGTGAGGTTGATATGATGCATCGATATAAGCAAAGGGAACAGTTGTCATTTTGCCAACTGTAAATTGTGTGTGTGCGTGTGTGCGTGTGTATATCTGAGTGTGAGTGTGTGTGTGTGTGTGTGTGAGTGTGTGTGTGTGTGCGTGTGTGCGTGTGTATATCTGAGTGTGAGTGTGTGTGAGTGTGTGTGTGTGTGTGTGTGACTGTGTTCGTCTGTAATTTGTGTGTGTGTGTGTGTGTGTGTGTGTGTGTCACTGTGTGTGTGTGTGTGAGTGTGTGTGTGTGTGTGTGTGTGCGTGTGAGCGTGTGCGTGTGTGTGGTGAGTGTGTGCGTGTGCGTGTGTGTGTGAGCGTGTGGGTGTGTGTGGTGAGTGTGTGTGTGTGTGTGTGTGTGTGTGTGTGTGTGTGTGTGTGTGTGTGTGTGAGTGTGTGTGTGTGTGTGTATGTGTGTGTGTGTGTGTGATTGTGTCTGTGCGTGTGTGTGTGAGGGGGGGGGGCTAAATAAAAAGTTTTGTGTTGTGTAAAAAATAGTCTCTTTACTCAGACCCGTCTCATATTACAGAACCCTCCGACGGCAGCATGGTCAGGCTTACTCTGAAGAGATTCTTCTTTCTCGTCCTTCTGTGCGCCATCGCAGGGTTTTTATATATCAGCAGGTTGCTGGCCACGCGTCGGAATACTACAGAAGGTAAATGTATGATGTTTATCGAAGGAAAACATATTGTTTTTGCTCAGTTTCTTCTTCTTCTTCTCCAAACAGTGACCTATGACCTGACCAATGACATGATTTGTTGTCGTCTGTCACCATGGTGACTGGTGTTGGGTTACATAATGTTGCAATTTCATGGTCTGCTCTGCTCCTGTCACCATATACTAGTAGTACATAGTGTGTTTGAGTAAGAATTAACAGAGCAGACCATATCCGAAAGTAAACATTATGTATTTGTTTTGCAAATGTTACTTCTCTGGACCAGACGGCGGTCACTATGGTAACTGGTGCTGTAGCAAACGCACTCTGGTGTTGGATTACAATATGTAGCAAGTGGCAGGACAGAGTTTGAGGGGATGGTCACCACACATATATATATATGTGTGTGTGTGTGTGTGTGTGTGTATGTGTGTGTGTGTGTGTGTGTGAATAAACAGAGCATGTAGTTCGTTAGGACAGACCATGTGAAGGTAAACATTATGTTGCCGTTCTAGCTTGTAATGTCAATTTGTTAACGTAGTCTTTATTCATTCATGCATTCATTCATACAGCTACCCATTCAGCTAACATCACACCGATGAGACATGTATACAACCGAAAGCCCTTCAACCTACAACCCAACAACCCAGAACCCACCAACTTGGAACCCACCAACTTGGAACCCACCAACTTGGAACCCTTCAACCTGGAACCCACCAACCCACAACCCTTCGACCCACAACCCTTCAACCCACAACCCATTGACCTACGACCTTTCAACCCACAACCCTTCGACCCACAACCTCTGAACCCACGACCTTTCAACCCACAACCTTTGAACCCACAACCCTTCGACCCACAACCTTTGAACCCACAACACTTCAACCCACAACCCCAAAACCCACAACCCATTGACCCACAATCTTTCAACCTACAACCCTTCGACCCACAACCCTTCAACCCACTACCTTTCAACCCACAACCCTTCAACCTACGACCCTTCAACCCACAACCCTTCAACCTACCACCTTTCAACCCACAACCCATTGACCCACAACATTTGAACCCACAACCTTTGAACCCACAACCCATTGACCCACAACATTTGAACCCACAACCTTTGAACCCACAACCCATTGACCCACAACCTTTGAACCCACAACCCTTCAACCCACAACCCTTCAACCTAAAACCTTTGAACCCACAACCTTTGAACCCACAACCCTTGAACCCACGACCCAGCAACACAACAGAGGTCATCAACCCACATCCTTACAAGTTCACCATCAACAACCCTGGCAAATGCAGCAAAGGTAGAGACATTTCATTTGTTTTCTGAGGAAAAACGTATTGTTTTTGCTCTGTTTCTTCTTCTTCTTCTCCAAACCAATAAGGTTAATGACCTGAACCAGACGTCTCTCACCATGGTAACAAGTGTTGAGTTACGTCATGTTGCAATTTTATAGCAGGAGGGATTTGGACTCCTGTCGGACCATATACTGTATATATAAATGTGTTTGTGTAAGAATTAACGTCGTATTTAAGCGTACTGAAAGGTGACGAAAAGGCGGAATTTGCCTTTCAGCGGCCTTTATGAAGTCGTTAAGTCTATTGAAATATTTTCCCACCTTTAATAATTCGTAACATATTGCGGAAAGTTTGCTTAAATATCGGTTTTCGTGCTGTGTAAATAAATGGGATAAATAACCAAAGCTGTCCTTTTCTAGACGTGTTTCTTCTCATTATGGTGATCTCTGCGCCGGGAGACGCTGATTTGAGACACGCGATCCGCAAGACGTGGGGGCAGGAAACGATTGATCCCGACATTGTCATGAAAACTGTCTTCACGGTGGGGATACCAAACAACGCTTCCGTACAGAAGAATCTGGAACACGAAAACACGCTCAACCAAGACATCATCCAGGAGGACTTCGTGGACTCGTACCGGAATCTGACCCTGAAGACCGTCATGTGTCTGAAGTGGGCGTCAGAATTCTGCCCCGGGGCCAAGTTCGTCATGAAAGTTGACGACGACACGTTCGTGAACATCTACAGTTTAGTCAGACATCTGAAACGTCTGTTTGCAAACAAGACCACCAGGCTGGTCACCGGGCATGTCAACTCGGGCGTAGAACCGATTAGAGACTCAAATGCGACGGAAAAATTTAGACGATGGTACATCAGCACGAAAGACTACCCATGGGAAACGTTTCCAGACTACGCTAGTGGACTCGCTTACGTGATGTCCGGCGACGTTGTACGGCCGCTGTACGAAGCGTCGTGGACTGTGAAGTACCTCTTCTTAGAAGATGTGTTCTTAGGCCATTGTATGGAAAAGCTTGGGATCAAACCCGTGCATCACGGTGGCTTCATACCCTACCAAGACTGGACGACACCGTACTGTACATCTGTTGAGCTGCTGGCTGCTCACTGGTCCAAAATTCCTGGCTCTATATACGCCGCATGGAGCAGACTTAGCAACATGTGTGTGGGGGTTGCAAGCATTAATGACGACAAACTCTACGAATGGCAAAATCTTATAAAACAACAGCAAGCAAAAAAAGCACGTCTAAATCTTTGAGACATATTTATGTTTACAGAGGGAAAACATATTGTTTTTGCTCAGTTTCTTCCTCTTCTTCTTCTTCTCCAAACATTGACCTCTGACCTGACCAATGACATGATTTGTTGACGTCTGTCACCATGGTGACTGGTGTTGGGTTACATAATGTTGCAATTTCATGGTCTGCTCTGCTCCTGTCACCATACATGTATGTGAATGTGTCTGAGTAAGAATTAACAGAGCAGACCATTTGCGAAGGAAAACATTTTGCATTTGCTTGCAAATGTTACCTTTCTACTTCATAGTTTTGCGTCTAGCAGCTGTAGGAATGACATCAATCGCTAGAGGTCCTCATTGATACGTGGAGATGAGTCATATAGCCACTGCGGTTATCAGGGGTGCAAGAGTATACAGTGCAATTTTACGGAATACAGTACAAGTTTACTAGACTACAGTGCAATTTTACGGAATACAATGCAAGTTTACTAGAATACAGTGCAATTTTACGGAATACAATGCAAGTTTACTAGACTACAGTGCAATTTTACGGAATACAATGCAAGTTTACTAGAATACAGTGCAATTTTACGGAATACAATGCAAGTTCACTAGAATACAGTGCTATTTTACGGAATACAATGCAAGTTTATTAGAATACAGTCCAATTTTACGGAATAAAGTGCAAACGTATTAGAATACAGTGCAATTTTACGAAATACAGGGCAAAAAAAAAAAATTCTTACATTTTCAAAATGTATATTGTGCAAACTTTACTGCCAACTATTACAACATCCATTTGTCACAGCTGAAACAACTTTGAAAAATAAATATTTACAAATGGGTTTGATTCAGTAGGAACATCACTTATAAAAGGAATGAAAATACATCGATGCTTCAAAGTAAAAGACAAAACAATAAATCAGAGCCTTGTCTTGTCTCCTCTATCTCTTCATAGTTATCTGCCATCTACATTCCGGCATGGCAACAGACCTCTTTGTACAATTTTGGCGTGTTTACCACTCAGATGAAAACAGTATTCTTTTTTTTTTTTCAAAAGCAGGCGAAAATTAATGCTCGCGCAGATGTCATCCATGAAATTACTTTCTGTGGCCTAACCAAAGCTAAGTACTCCTTTTCACCTGAGTGGACTGAGGAAGGTCGTGTAAAGTGTCTTTCCCAAGGACACATTGACAGGGTAGGATTAATAGGATTCGAACCCGGAACCTCTTGGTTCAAGGCCTAACACGCTGCGGTTACGCCACACGACCCCACTTTTTATATCTCATCTTTGTGAGGTCACGGCATCTCAAAACTGTGTGCTGGTCTTACACAAATAAGAAGGGCAGAAATAAACATTAGTGGTAAAATTGTCCACCAAATTCTACATGCTAACGTTATACGGCCGGTACTGATACTCTAATAGGTCCCACTGATGTTTTGAAAACAGCCACTACACACGGATGCGGAGGAATATCAAAGCAAACAGATATTTTCGGCGATTCCACGTCTTGTCGACCTGTTTACATCCACTTTCTTCTGCTAATGAGAGATAACCTGACCTGGGAGCCTTGGCCAGTAAACAGGTAGGTGAAGGTAAGAATGTTATACCAACCTCCTTAAGGTTATCCAGTCTTCTGGAATCGGCTGGGAAGAGTAGAAATTGGGCAGATATAGAGAGTGATAACATGTAACATGCCAGGGGAGTTGGTTAGCTACTAGAGAGTACAGCTTGCCACACTGTATTCCCTAGCGGACCAACTCCCTCTCTTATTTTCCCAATTTCTACTGTTTCTACTGTAATTTTCTGAGAGCCTTGGCCAGTAAACAGGTAGGTGAAGGCAAGAACGTTATGTCATTGTCAAGCTCCTTGATTAAGGTTAAGGTTAGTCTCTACCAGGCTTCTGGAGACTGCTGGAAAGAGTAGAAATTGGCCAGACAGAGAGAGAACATGTAACATGCCAGGGGAGTTGGTTTGCTACTAGAGAGTACAGCTTGCCTGGTAAAGGCTAGGTTAAGAATATACCAAGCTCCTTGGTTAAGGATAGCCTCTACCAGGCTTCTGGCGGCGGCTGGAAATAGTAGAAGTTGGGCAGATAGAGAGATAACATGTAACATGCCAGGGGAGTTGGTTTGCCACTAGAGAGTAGAGTTTCCTACACTGTATTCTCTAGCGGACCAACTCCCCTGGAATGTTATCTCTCTATTTGCCCAGTTTATACTGTTTCCAGCCGCCTCCAGAAGCCTGGTAGAGGCTAGCTATAGGTTAAGGTAGTCTTTTTGAGGCGGTAGGGGCAATGGGTTGTTAATCCTCTGTGCCTAGGACACAGTATTGGAAGGTAGAGCCCATCCCTCTCCTTCCACTGTGTAATGAATGCATCTCTGTGTAAATGTGTGTGTGTCTGTGTGTGACTGAGTGTGTGTGTGTGTCTGTGTGTGTGTATGTGTGTGTGTGTGTGTGTGTGTGTATGTGTGTGTGAGCGTGTGTGTGCGTGTGTGTGTGTGTGTGTGAGAGAGAGAGAGAGAGACAGAGAGTGTATGTGTGAGTGTGTGTGAATGTGTGTGTGTAATTCTTGTAATCTAAAGCCTATAACCCACTCAGCCATAGAGCTGGCTACAGATATGCATAGTTCCGGATATCATAGCATTTCTCATATTACATTCTAGAAGGTAATAACCCTTAATGTGTACAAATAGGTACATATATCAAAGAACGTTTAGACCTTAGAACAAGTTGATTCATCTATTGTTTTGTACGTAGGTCAATTTTGTTGTACCCACGTTTTTTTTAACGGAGTAGTGCAATGCAAAGCCTATACGACCACTTCTCGGCATTGAACTAGAAATATAAGAGAGACATGTTTTTGTCAAGAGATGGCGGTGAACGTTTGATTTGAAGGCCTGTAGATTGTAGGTTGGTGGGAAACAATTTTCAGGGGAGGGAATTCCTGTCTGTATATTTACATGTAGATACGGACGTCACGAAGGCCGCTGTACTTTTGTTGTGTCAATAAAGTATTACGTATTACAGAGCGGCTGTGTGTGTGTGTGAGAGAGAGAGAGAGAGAGAGAGAGAGGGAGGGAGAGAGTGTGTGTGTGTACGTGTCTGTGTGTAAATGTGTGTGTGTGTGTGTGTGTGTGTGTGAGAGAGAGAGAGAGAGACAGTGTGTGTGTGCGTGTGTGTGTATGTGTGTTCAAAGAATACCTTAGAACAAGTAGTATAAGTTGATTTATCTATTGTTTTGTACGTAGGTCAATTTTGTTGTACCTACGTTTCTGTCTGTATGTTTACGTACCTTATGAAGGTCGCTGTACTTTTGTTGTGTCAATAAAGCTTTTACGTACGTTTTACAGACCGGCTGAACATCAGGCGTCAGTATGGCTCGCGTTTGGGCCAGGCTGACTCTGAAGAGATTCGTCATTCTGTGCACAATCGTGGGGTTTTCCTATGTCAGCAGCTTGCTGGTTACGCGTTGGAACACTACAACAGGTAAATAATTATGACTTCACCACTATGTGGTAGGTATGTCAAGCTTTCCTGCTCCAGCATTGGAATGCGGGGCATAAACGCTTCTTTTTATCTTGAAAATCAACAGTTTGCATTATGCAATTGAAAATCCCAACCAATAATGTAAGGGATAGCTATTCAACTGTTGTCACTTCATACTATATAAAGAATTGTTTTCCCTTGTATTTCTCCTTCTTTCCCTGTCATGTCGTGAAATGTGGTGAAGTAATGCTGAATATTTGCTCCAAAGCAAATGTCGCCCTTTCTAGTTATGTTTACCATCGCAGAAGGAAAATGTCGTTTTTGCCCTGTTTCTTCTTCTTTTTCCTATTTTCCCGTTCCAAACAAATATTACATAATATGCCTGACACATACACTGAATTCACTTGGCAGGGAACGAGAAGGCGATAGCATGGAAGCAAAACTCCGATGAGATACCTAGAGCAGATGGGCATCACTTTGAAACGAGAGAGAAGGCAATGGCATGGTGGGAAAACACAAATGAGAGACCTAGAGAAGATGGACATCATTTGGCAAGGAACCAGAAGGCAATAGTATGGAAGGAAAACTCCGATGAGAGACCTAGAGCAGATGGGCATCACTTTGGAGGGAAAAAGAAGGCAAGAGCATGGTGGGAAAACTCTCATGTAAGACCCAGAGAAGATGGACTTCAATTGGAAGAGAGAGAGAAGGCAAAAGCATGGAAGGAAAACGTCTTTGAGAGACCTAGAGAAGATAGACTTCACTTGGAAGAGAGAGAAAAGACAAGCACTGAACAGAAGATACTGGAAAGCAGTGGTGAGCCGCACCGTCTACAGAGGGCAGCGAAGATGGCGATGATGGTAAAGGAAGATCCCAATGTTCAATTGAACACCGAAAAGCAAGCAAATGGGCACACTGGTGCAGAGATCATCAACCCTCATCCTTATACCTTCACTATCAACAACCCTGGGAAATGCGGCAGTAGGGACATTTCATTTGTTTCATTATGATTATATTTACCTGTAGGGTTGCGTGGCGCAGCGGCAGAGCATTCGGCTCAGAACCAAGAGGTCCCGGGTTCGAATCCTGCCAAGTCGCCAACCTTGTGCCCTTGGAAAAGGCACTTAACACGACTTTTCTCACTTCGCTCAGGTGAAAATGAGTATGCAAGAATGATCATTATCATGATAGTATTGGGCATCGGAATACATTATGTAGCAAGTGGCAGGACAGGCGCTGTTCACCATATGTATGAATGTGTTTGAGTCAGAATAAACAGGGCAGTAGTTTGTTTAGGGTAGACCATGTAAAGGTGTAAAGGTAAACATTAGTAATGCATGCTAATATACGGGACTTCTTTTCATATATTTTTGGATACATAAAAACAAACAGACAAATCTAGTTACTTCAAAAATGTTCCGTTTCTAGTTTCAGACGTGTTTCTCCTGATCATGGTGACATCTGCTCCTATGAACACAATCCAAAGATACGCCATCCGGCGGACCTGGGGCAACGAGACCAACTCCGACCCGGGAACTGTCATTAAAACGGTCTTTACGGTAGGAAAACCAGAAAACGCGCGGGTTCAGACCAGACTGGAGCGAGAGAGCATGGTTTATAGAGACATCATCCAGGAGGACTTCGTGGACTCGTACCGGAATCTGACCCTGAAGACCGTCATGTGTCTGAAGTGGGCGTCAGAATTCTGCCCCGGGGCCAAGTTCGTCATGAAAGCTGACGACGACACGTTCGTGAACATCTACAGCTTAGTGAGATACCTGAAACGTCTGCCTGCAACCAACACCAGGGGACTGGTGACGGGGTATCTTTACTCGGGTGCCAAACCGGTTCGAAACCGCACTTCACAGAGGGGAAAACCGAACAAGTGGTACCTTAGCAAGCAGGAGTACTCCAGAGAAACGTTTCCCAACTACCCCTGCGGGTTCGCTTACGTGATGTCCGGCGACGTTGTACGGCCGCTGTACGAAGTGTCGCCGACTGTGAAGTACCTCTTCTTAGAAGATGTGTTCTTAGGACTCTGTTTGGAGAAACTGGGAATCGAACCCGTGCACCATTACGGCTTTCATATAATTAATGTGGCAATAACCCGCTGTATTACTGATGGCCAACTGGCTTCACATTGGCACAAAAGGCCACTGGATATGATCCATGCTTGGAACAGACTCAACCACATGTGTAAGATTGAAAAGTTCCATGCACGCAACCAAGCATATATATTAATACAGAGTATGGGCCAGTTGGAAGATCGGGGAGGATCTAGACTCGCAAACAAGCCTGTTATTTATTAAGATTGAACTGTAATTTTCAACACAAGAAATTGGACTCACCCAAATTTTTGACTGTACAACTTTAGTCTTTGTCAAGGAATGAACAATCCACCGCTTCCGTGACGTCACGCAGATAACACACGTGACTCCGTGAGCAGTGGATCATATGTTACAGAAAGTCTGTGGCGCCCCCGTCTCTGTTGAGGGATGGTTGCAATGCCCTGATGTAGATGGCCTCTTGAATTCCTCGTGCGAAAAAGTCCGAAGATGAACTTTCAAGATAAGTCTGTTATTTCAGCATGAAAATTCATCTGTGTTGGTACTAGTCATTTATGAAATTAATACTAAACTTTCCTTCCAACAGTCTTAGAACGTGACGTCAGAGACACGTGACCGTAGTAGCGGGCCATACGTGGCAGATAACTTGTGTCGCCCCCCGTCTCTGTTCAGGGTAGGTCTTTGCGACCACCTCCTTCACTCCTCTTGCAAAGAAGTCGTTCGAGGATCGAGAATTTTGAGCCCTTCTAAAGACACGGTAAAGTTTCATGCACGCAAACAAGCATGTGTACATCGCCATAGCATGTATTTACACTGTAATGCTGACACAGAACTACTTCTATATATACATTCTAGATTTAAGTGAAAACCCAAACCCAGGGCTAAAAAAACCCCCTAAATATCATACACTTGTGAAGGCGTGCACTTAATATCTGACTGGATACACATATTGTGCAGGGTTATATCTGTAACGTTAAAGGCACTTCTATTGTTTCAATAGTGTACAGCATACGCTTGTCATTCAAGTACCAGAAGAAAATGTACATGCTAGATTTAAGTGAATAACCCAAACCAATGGATATAAATACTAAGTATTATACACTTAATATCTGACTGTGGGTGCACATAGACATGTGTGTAGGGTTATATCTAGTAAAGGCACTATTGTTACAATATTTAGTGTACAGCATATGCTTGACATTCAAGTACTAGAAAAAAACAAACTTTTGGTCTATTTATTCCTTTGTTTGTTTGTTTGTTGTTCACGAGATTTTATGACGTTCTACTCTGATTAGAAGAGTGTCTAAAATCTAATGATTATCATGAGCTGTTTGACGACAAGACGTTTTCCCTGGCTTCCTGTTCAAGTAACAGAAAAAAAAACTTGTTCTATCTATTCGTTTGTTTGTTTGTTTGTTTGTTTGTTTGTTTGTTTGTTTGTTGAAGAGTTGTTCACAAGATTTTATGACGCTCTGTTCTGATTTGAACTGTTTGACGACAAGACGTTTTCCTTGGCCTGCTGTTCAAGTAACAGAAAAAAACTTTTGTTCTATCTGTTCATTTGTTTGTTTGTTTGTTTGTTTGTTTGTTTGTTGAAGAGTTGTTCACAAGATTTTATGACGCTCTGCTCTGATCTGAACCGTTTGGCGACAAGCAGTTTTCCTTGGCCTGCTGGAGGATGGCAGAACCCGACTTGATAACTCGCGGACGGGTGACGTAATCCTCCCAAGGACGGCTCCCAGCGTCCTTTGCGTCTCCTCTAGGTTGCTATGGCAACGGGAAACAGATTCAGTATAGTAAATAAATAAATAAACTAACTAGAAAGGTAACATTTACAAAGTAAATAAATAACGTTTACCTTCGCATATGGTCTGCTGTGTTAATTTTTGCTCAAACACATTCATATATATGGTCAGACAGGAGTCTAAATCCCTCCTGCTATAAAATTGCAACATGATGTAACCCAACACTAGTTACCATTGTGAAAGACGGTCTGGTACAGGTCATTGACCTTTTGTGTTTGGAGAATAGGAAACTGAGCAAAACAATATGTTTCCCTTCGGTAAACATAAAAAAAATCACATCATAAGAAGTCTTTTAGGAGGTAACCTGTTCCACTCACCGACCGTTCTTGATCCGATTTTTCCGGTTCGCCCGAACCCTCCGTCACTTTGGCCGCCTTCAGCAGGTGCAGGGTCTGGCCTCTCTCCAGCTCGCGAACTCTTTTCTGTAACTAAAATTTGCAAGAACAAATTACAAAATCATTTATTAAGGTTAGACATCCAGGTAAATGATTCAAAATGCCTGAATTTTCTCCAACTCCAATTTTCTCCAAGAATTCCTATATGCTATAATCTACCAACCTGATGAAACTATTTTCGGAAGTATAGTTACTGTATGCTTTCCCTTGTTCAGGCAAGTGTCGTCTAGTTTCAAGCCCAGACGGAACTACTTTATTCCAAATAAGAACATCAGACTCCAAGCCAATCAACAACCACCTAGTGTCCTCCATCATATGCAAACGCCGGCTCAGCTGGTTAAGACTTGTTCGAATTCTTAACGCGTTCTTTTGCCGGCCATCTTACAACCAGCCGGCCAGAAAAGAAGGTTTGTACCCGCCACGGCGGCTGGTTGTAAGATGGCCGGCAAAAGGACGCGTTAAACAGTCTACAAAACGCAGTATCCACCCGCCCGGAGGCCTGCACAGGAGGCAAGCTAGGGCCGTCCAAGGATGAACTGGCGACAGACAGTGGAGAGGGACCTTCAGGCAGTCAGCATAAGCTGGAAGGAAGCCTTGAGGCTGGCTGCTGACAGAGGAAGCTGGGCTGCTTTGACTGCCTCATGCGTCACGAGACGCGGGAGCCCCTAAGTCTAAGTAAGTCAGTATTTGTATCTATACCTGTATCCGTACCTGTACCTGTATCTGTACAGCCGGTATAACCACCCTTCGACGTAACACACCATTAAAGGCATTGTTAGAGCTTGGAAACCCGACTTTTCAAAGTCAATATTCTAGTCAGTATCTACATACTGAGTTAAAACCACACTGTCCTAATGTTACTATTGGCCCTCAAAGAACAAAAATACCTTGGCTGATTTTTAGGGTACCACCCAGAAATAAAGGACTCATGTTGGCGCTTGTTTCTGCAGTTTTAAATGCCCAAAGTATGAAATACTAAGTCAAATGCGCTAATGTGAAGCAGTATGTGTCAATATCATAAAGATTGCCTTATTCAGAATATTTCCAATTTTGCTGCCCTGAAATCGCATTGGATGTCGTGTCGTCTATTGTACGAAAGACCATAGGTACAATTGTTTTTTTTTCTTGTGTGTGTGTGTGTGTATGTGTGTGTGCGTGCGTGTGTGTGTGTGTGTGTGTGTGTGTACTTCGAGTTTCTATGAGTAACGGGCTACTTAGAGTTTCTATGGGTATACTTGGAGTTTCTATGAGTACTTAGAGTTTCTATGAGTATTTAGAGTTTCTATGGGTACTTAGAGTTCATTGATGCAAATCCGTTTGCTTGCCGAAGCCTCACCAGTACTATCTGTCTCTCCATGGCGACGCTTTGACTCAGGCGAATCCCGAGTTCAGCAAACAACTCCTGGTAGCCGGCGCGCTCTGCCGCAAAACGGACAGCCTGATGTCGCAAAATCTGTACGAGAGAAAAAAAAAAGAAACAACAGATGGAAACATCGAAGTAACGTTGGTTTTGTACCAATAATTTGCATAAATTTTTGTTAATAGAATTTTTATTACAAGTTCTTACCCGTAGGCTAATTGCAAGTGCATGCAACATGAAAATAAAGGATGGACAATGGATAACAATATAGTATGTTACTACTCTAACTACTAAACACTTAATTCTAACTTGTTGGGCTTGGCTTCTTTTACCGAGACAGTAGAAGACGAATGATCCCACTTTTTCTATAATATTTGGGTTTTGTGATGTTAAGAAGACAGTAGTTTTCCTTTTGTCTGTAAACGTGGAGAACTTTGGATGGAATTTGTTGGCCTCTCCAAACAGGTCCTTTCTTTCGTGATCGTGGATGGGGCAGTTTGAAATATAATGTGTTAATATTTGTGTCGTTGATATTATTTGATGTAGTCATCAGCACGCGACATGTTTCCCCCTCGAGAAATGAATGAATAAATAAATAAATAAACAAATAAATAAACAAACAAATAAACAAACAACCCTACAGTGTCCCTGTCCTCGGCGATTGTGGCCGTCTTCAGGGTCTGATAGCCCAGCTGTTCCCGCGTGAGTTCCAGGTCCTGCTGCAGGGTCTCCACGGTTTTCCTCAGCTGGTCAGTCTCATCTGCAAGTAGAACTTTCAAGTTCAGATCTGGAACAAAATTGCTGTTGAAACTAGAGGGCTGGAAGCTAGAGCTTCAAATCAGACAGATAAATAAAAGAATCGGTAGTCGGCAGAGGCAACCCGGCCATACGCTTAAACGATCATGCCTCCTTAAACCAGGACTTTTAAGTGATTTCTTGTTCCCTGGGCTACATATAAGTTATCTTATGCCCAAATCTAGCAATTCGGGCTGTTATCTCATCAATGCAGGATGTATTCCGGTAGATTTAAGCCTCCTATATTGTGTTTTCCGGTAAATAGGCAGAACGGAAACTAAGGCGAGACCAGTCGTCGGCTAGTCGTACTCACCATTTTCCAGCGGTTGTTTCTTCTTTCTCCTTTGGAAAAGTCTGTCTCGTAATTTTCGGATCCGACACTGAAGTTTTTCAAGGTTTGCTCTTGCGCTGCGCTTCACCCTGGCTACCCTACTGCGTCCCATGTTTCTGTGGATTGCGTGTTTCTTGCTTTGTAGAGGTTGTTATAGAACAACAGGGAGGTGACCATAGCGACGGCTTGTTCTAGAACGTCATCACGTCACTTGTTCTGTGATGTCGTCACTGGAGCAACTTAGCAAGCACCCCCATCAAACTCCTTTCAAGCCGTTCCCGGAAATTCAAGCTGTACCCACTCAAAAATTCTGGCCGTACCCGGAAATTCGTGCCGTACCTGCGAAAATTTCAAGCCGTACCCGGTCGAGAAGCGGTTTGGAGAGAACGGCCGGCCGAGCGAAGTGTTCTCAAGATTGGGCGCGATTTGTACGACGCCATTCGGCAGATAGGTGGCCAGGAATATTTACCAGAGCATAGGCTATATGAGGTTGTGTATCGTTGCCGTACAGGGTATTTAGACACGACTTCCGAGTGACTACGCACCGGGGCTGAGCGATATCCGCCATTGGGTACGGCGAAAAAGTACAGGGTACGGCCCGAATTACCGGGTACGGCTTGAAATTTTCGCGAGTACGGCACGAATTTCCGGGTACGGCCATAATTTTTGAGCGGGTACGGCCCGAATTTCCGGGTACGGCCAGAATTGTTGAGCGGGTACGGCCTAGGAACGGCATAGGAACGGCATAGGAACGGCCCAGGAACGGCCAAGGAACGGCCCAGGAACGGCCCAGGAACGGCCCAGGAACGGCCAAGGAACGGCCTAGGAACGGCCTAGGAACGGCCTAGGAACGGCCAAGGAACGGCCTAGGAACGGCCTAGGAACGGCCAAGGAACGGCCTAGGAACGGCCTAGGAACGGCCCAGGTTTTTACAGTTACCCGCAGTCCCCCGGCATGTTACTAGTATCTCTCTATTTGGCCAATTTCTACTCTTTCCAGCCGCCTCCCGAAGCCTGGTAGAGGCTAGGTTGTTAGGTGAATAAGCACAGGCACCAGCTGAATCAGTATGATTTTGTTTGATATCGCGTTGTTTGTCTACAAACTCAATTTTCATCTCAAAACGATGTTAAGTACGCAGTTTATTTTCCCATGGTGCAATTTAATCTTGGTCGCTAGGGGAGCTCCTCGATGGGTACTAGTATTGGTCGTGTACAGTGTACATTTCTCTCTCTATTTTATACCCTTTAGATGCATTAGTTTTATAAATAACTATCCAGATAGCTGTCTCTGTTTACATCCATCTATATATCTATTTCCATTTACACATGTACTTCCATCAACATCCATTTATCTAATCGTTCAATAACTCTATCCATAGAGCCAACCATACACATACATGTCATATCTACATGTATACCTTTCTCTCTGTCTCCCTCTCTCTCTGTATATACATAAATAAATGAATAAGACAGCTGATTGTTCATGATGTTTTAATACATGTAATCCAAAACAGCACATGGCTGCTCATTCAGTTGTTTCAGAATCTATTCTTTAATTATTAAATTAATCTTTTTTTTTCTTTCTTTTTCACAATATTGTCCCTAACACAGTATTTACAACTCATAGATGGGAGCTAACAGTAACTACCCAAAGCTACCATCATTAAGAGATTTATTTGTAAGTACATTGTGTAAATATAAGTAATCCTGATATAAGCCTCCATAGCATGCCAAAAACTGGGGGTTTTGGGGGTCTTCGTGGCCTTTGGGATCTTTTATGTGCTGTTTTCTAATTGCACATAGACAACATAGCTGGCCTGGTTGAATTACCCCCGTTTTTAGAACTGGGCTAATCAGAAAACAGCCGAAGACCACCAAACCCCCAGTTCTATAAGCCTGCTACGGAGGCTAATCAGAAAACAGCCGAAGACCACCAAACCCCCAGTTCTATAAGCCTGCTACGGAGGCTAAGTTTTACTCTGTTTAGCAAAACCTGACCTCCCTCTTTGGTCAAAATCTTCTCTACCAAACCCTGTCTTGTCTAATCTGACATTCTATACCACTCTACCTTCCACTTGTCTTCAGGGGTTCATTCAGGGTCAATTTCCAAGTACTCTCTTCTTGTACTGTACTTCTTAACAAGGAGGCAAACTATTAGACAATACAACACTACAAAAGAGGACCAATGGTGTGAAAAAAAGGTGCAAATCACCAAGAATGAGTCCAATTCTTGTGTTGGAAATAACAGATGAAAAACCTGTTCCTGAATGACTTCTACCAACACAGATGAAATTAAAGCTATTAGTGATAGAAATACTGGTAATTATTATGGGCCTAGCTTATTTCTTTTCTTGATTTGCAGCCTTGTTAGACTCCTGTAACACTTTAAACAGGTCCTCCAGGCTACTTTCCACACACTGTAGGAAATCTCTAACATTATGTGACGCGGGGTAACTTGTAACGTTATACCCAAGCTCTCGGTCACGTATCATATACCCGATCCCAAAACCGTCTGGCACAACCGGTGCGAAACCGCCCAGGTGCACCGCCGGGCTGCTGAGGGTGCTGGTTGACAGGATGATGTGGTTGATCGCCGCATACGCAGGGTCGCGGAAAATGGCGGGAGACGCGCTGGTCTGCTCGGCCAGAGTGCGGAGGGCGAACAGGTGCCGATCCCAGCCCTGACCTGGAGTGGGAGGGAAAGAAAGTACGACCTCTATTGCACATTTTTGTCACTCTGGGCTAAGTACAGGCCACAAAAAACATGATGAACAGATACAGTTAACAGATACAAAAAGAAACAACTTCTCGCTTTTCTGTAAAATAAATTTAGAACAAATTTGTTTTTTGATGGATGGTTTGTCTAGTTGCATCAGGAATATGAATTCTTCTACACTGTAGTTAACTGTTACTAATAACAGCCATCAATACCTAAAATTAAAAAGCATCTGCTGGCTACAGTGGTGCAAGCCAAGTGGGCATGACTTGGGGGGGGGGGGGCATTCTTAAAATCTAGGTACCACACTGGGCTAACCTTGGTTCAAAAACAGGTTGCCCCAAGTAAAATTTGGTTGTGCAGGGCAACTGGGCAACCAGGTATTTTGCACGCTGCATATAGCTTCAGACTACCTACCCATAGCAGCATTTTTAGTGAGGCTGTTGTGTTTATCCGAGCAGGCCTGGATCAGCTGTCGCAGCTCCAAAGCATTGGCAGAGTCAACTTTGTCGAACGCCAGCGAACATGTCCTGGTCTCGGGCGTGCACGAGCGAACAGTCTCCGTACGACCGTGTTTGAACGCGGCCGTGCTGCATGACTCGTAGGTTCCCGCGCTCTTTCCTGTCAGTCGATGATAGCCCATCTGCAACAGAACATAGCACTTGTTACTTCTCCTCACATGAATGTAAGATTATTTTTTAGGTGTATAGAGCAGTTAACATTTCCGTAGTACTTGATTCTATGATTGCAAGAGATGAGAGCATTTTTAAAGAAGCCAACAAATGCCATCCAATTTTTCCACATTTGGGCAAGAATTTAGTGTTGTGATAAATAAATTACCATACTCATTCTGCCAAGTGCAAAGGGACCTCTTATATATACTTGTAATAGGGGTAAACTGTTTTCACTGTAATTGTGATATACACTCGTACATGAAGACCACCCAACCAGCTACATAAGGGAGTAATATATCTGTATTTTAGCAACTTAAACAGAAAAAGAAAGAGAGAGAGAAAAAAACAACTAGATTTCTAAAGCTTCCCCCACCTGTATAGCGAGCTGCATGAGAGAGTCTGGGCTGATTTTGTACTTCTTCAGGTCGTTTTTGCCGTGTTTAGTGTACTGCAGAGCTGCCAGGTCTAACGGCTTCACGTGGGTCCAGAAATTCTCCTTCGCCTGCTGAATCCCTTCCTGTAGAGCTCCGTCTAGCTTAAACTCCAACTGTAAGAAATAAACAACAAGCAATCATCATCCAGTTTGAACTCCAATTATAAACAGTAAGCAATAACTAAATGAACAATTTTTTATTCTAGAGTTTTTGAACTCTAACTGTAATTTAATTAAATGATAAGTGTAAACAGTAAATAAAATAGACAAATATTAATATCCATGAAGTTTGAACTCCAACTGTAAATCGATAAAGCAATCAATCTATCAATTAATCAAAATGAAACGCATCCTAATATCCAGTTACACAACAATTTTCAGAATTATACTTATAATCTTGAGTTAGAGATCCTGAAAAATACCACCAATTTTGAAGATAGAAAAAAAACATAAACAACCCAATAAACAATGGGACAGCTTGCCTTTCTTATGTTCATAAAGCATCATAAACAAATAAACAAACAAACAAACAAACATCTTGCCTTCCTGACGTGTTGCGAAGCGTTGATGTCGGCAGGTTTACAGGAGGGGGTCACGTTGGGAGAAATCGACACGTCGTCAAAAACCTCGTTAAAGTAGCGAAGAACTGCCACACCGTCCCCCCAGGCGTGCTCAAAATTCACCGCCGCACCTCCGTTTCTGTCCACGATCAGGGAGAAGCTCTTGTCGTACCACCTAGTGGGGAAAAGAATGTACATGTAGTAGGTAAACAAACAAACAAACAAACAAAACTGGAGAGTATAGAACTTCAAGATTATAGAACTGTCAGATTATAGAATTGTCAAATTATAGAACTTTCAGATTATAGATCTTTCAGATTATAGAACTTTCAGATTATAGAACTCTCTAATTATAGAACTTTCTCCCTGAAATGTGTTTCCCTCCTGTACATTCTTGTACATTTTTGCCTTCAAAACTAACTTTATTCACCTTTTTGAAGCATAGTCACCCATATCTACCTTCCATCATCTGTACAGTAACATGTAGCATAGGGGTGGTGCCCATTTTTATTTCTGTAGCCCTTGGGCCACACAGTTGTGCAAGCACTACAGCAGAGAGCTAGCCGACTGACAGTGTTCTGCATTTGACCTTCCCACACTCTTTCTCATAGATGCTGAGTGCCAAGCAGAGAAAGCAGTATGTACCATTTTAAAGTCTTTGGTACGACCCGGCTGGGGTTTGAACTCACAGTTACATACAAAGTGAGCACTCTACCCGATTGAGCTATTGCACTGGTAACACAGATGAACTTTTGAGATAAAAGATACAGTCCCCACCTGTTGGCCCCATCTCCATGTAGCATGAGTCTGGTGAGACTGTCCACATCTTCTGCCGCTGAGTCTTCCAGACACAGACAGAACATGGCACTGTCTACTGTCTTCAGAACCTCTCCTGTGCAAGTGACAAAGTTAGAGGGGCTGGCCACCATGTATATGAATGTGCTTGACTCGAGTAAGAATAAACAGGGCAGTAGTTTGTTAGGCTAGACCATAGGTGAAAGAAAACAGTATTTAAAAAAAAAAATTTATTATTCATTTCAACTATCACCTCAAAGCAAGGCTCATACAAATCACTTAATATATATGTTTTGGGTTACAACATTATTTAAGGAACTTAGGAGACAGATGTTTGTTCACCCTAGACTTGAAGAGTTTAAGGTTGTACCTATTTGGGAAGCATTCACAGGGAAGCTTCTTCCATAGTGATGTAGTTCTTTACAAAATTTGTTTACAAAATTAATGTTACCTTTTTGATGTAGATGTAGATTCCTTCAAGCCAGGTAGGAATATTTTCCAGTTTTTAGTATTATCATCATGTTCCTGCTTAACATTGTTGCACAAACAAAGAAACAAACAGACAAACAAACAAACAAACAAACAAACAAACCCACCATTGCCACAGTCCTCGAGTTTCTGCCTGAGTGCTGCCCAGGTGTCCCTGTTCTCCGCCGTGAGATAGCCGAGAGGGTGGGAGGGGGGCGGTGTCTGGTCCGACAGGATGTGGCTCAGGTACGCATGGAGCTCTGCTGCCGGCTTGATGTTACCTGGATTCAGATTCAGATTCAGATTCAGATTGGCTTTATTGATGTCGCAGTGGAGTACACTGAATTAAGATCAATATTACATAAAGGTACAATATAATGGTTGGCGATATAGGGTTAAAAGGTAGTGCAATAGCACAATACAGTGTATTATTAAAATGTAGTACAATAATCAATAAAAGAGGAGCGTCATATATACAAAGAATTGGTCGTGACAGTAAGAGAATATTCGCTCATTGACAATGCATTAAAAATAAATTACAGATTAAAAGTCATGCTGGTTCAACAATCGAGTCAGGTAGGGTATTGGTGAGTTTCTGTATCTCTGTGTTTTTGCCTTTGGAATATCAAGTTTTTGACCTACAACAGGAGGGTTGTGTCAGAAAGGGCAGGAATCCCTAGCCTGGGTGCCATTTGGGTAGCCGTTACAAATCGGATGGCACCCAAGCTAAGGAATCCCACCTCCTCTCATTTACTAGTATTGCTTACTCTACTTTTGCTTTTGATTTTAGCTTCACCAGCTTCGCAGGCACGCGGCATGGTGGCAGCTAGCTATATCACACCGAACGACTTGTTACACTCAATCTTTGCATACTTAATTGTAGGAGTTGTTTAAAGCTTTCTAGTGATGATGCCCCTATTGTGCTTGGTGGCAGTGAGTTCCAGTCTACGATAGTTCTGGGGAAATACGAGTTTTTGAACACCTCAATTCTTGGTTGATAACTCCGATATTTGAAGGCAAGACTGTTTCTTGTTCTTTTCTGGGCTGGTATCAGATATCTAGTATCTTTAGTTATTTTGGCTGTAGTGAGTTCAGCACCAAGGACAGGACCTGTACACCACATTTCACACCAGTCATTTTGGCTGTAGTCAGTTCAGCACTAAGGACAGGACCTGTACACAACATTTTACACCAGTTATTTTGGCTGTAGTGAGTTCAGCACCAAGGATAGGACCTGTACACCACATTTCACACCAGTTATTTTGGCTGTAGTCAGTTCAGCACTAAGGACAGGACCTGTACATGACATTTTACACCAGTTATTTTGGCTGTAGTGAGTATTTTACACCAATTATTTTGGCTGCAGTGAGTTCAGCACCAAGGACGGACATGTACACAACATTTTACACCAGTAATTTTCACTGGATCCAATACTTAGATAGCCAGAAGTACCAAAGATGAAACTACTCACCATCTGCATCCATGACATCAAACACGTACATGTGCCCGTTGCGTATCACCAGTAGGTGGTTCGCAGAGTTGTCAACTACGATTTCATCTCTGCCCGGCCGAGGGATTCGCGTGGAGTTAAACAGGTTCTTATACTGACTCATGTCCAGCGGGTAGCCGTTAGCCATGTATGCTCCATACCAGGATAGCGAACTGGGAACATAGCTGTGGAGGGAAGGAATGAGAGAGTCAATGAATGAATGAGGAGTTAAAAAGGTTCTTGAACTGACTTCCTAGTTGTTACAGTTACAGCACTTTCATTTAACATTCAAATTTCATTGTTTGAATTACAAACCAGCCTGGTATATTGACTTAATGGCTCCTCTCATAGCATTTGGGGCTATCATATGCCTATGCCTGTTTTTATTTCTATATTTTTTGTCCTGCCGTTTCATATTTTTAATTCTCTTCCCTTCCAAGTTTTGTTTTCATCACCATTTGTTTATTTGTCTGTTGACTCAATAACCAAAAAAATCTGGTCTTACCGAATGACCCTCTCAAACCACTTGGACTTGCTCCTTTCTCCCAGGTGAAAAATCTCCGGTTTCAGCAGCTCTGCTCGCAGGCACTTCATAAACCGCGCAGAGGACACCACAAAGTTGGTGGCCCTCACCAGCTGGAAAACAGCAGGCATTGCGTCAAAACTTCATCGGACATCTAACGTGGTGGGGCAGACTTTTCAAAATTCTATCAGTTTGAAATCACTTTTGAAGTCAGCTTTAAGCTAAACTTATTCTTTCTCTTGGCTCCAAAATATGTAGAGGTAAAAATTCTTAAAACGGGTACCAGAAAAACAGAAAGCTTACTACTGTTTTACAAGTTTTACTGACTTGTCCAAAAGACACTATGAAATGAAATGGTCCAAGGCTATAGTCTCTACTACTTCTTGATGACCATTGAGTAAGAAAAAACAAAAGAGAAGCTTTTATTAATCTCCAAGTAGATCTCTTGGTGGCTGCAAAAGACAGTATCAAATTGGCCAGGCAATATCCATTCGCCAGACAGTGTAACAGTAGGGGGTTTATAAGTAGGCGCTACCAACTGACCCGGCCAACGGGTTTAGACCTTTTAGACCTGTTAGAGCGTCGGAGTCAGAAGCTGGTGCTCAGGAGGTCGTGGGTTCGAACCCCAGCCCGTGACCAGAAGGGTTTTTATCTGTTTCTACTTGCTCCTCCTGTTTCTTACAACTGTAATGATTGGCCACCTTAGGTGGCTAATAGACACTCCTCTGTCCAATGGATACTGCCTTGCCACCGTATGATCTGCTTGGAGATCAGCTTTTACATGGTTACCTGGTTAGTGTATCCGGCCTTTGGGTCATCCACAAACGATATGAAGGGGTTAAAGTTCAACACGACGGACTGTCGACTCTTCAGGTACATGTCAAACCACGGACCTGAGAACAGGAGAGAGAAACTTGTTACAACTTGGGGTCGTGTGGCGTAGCGGCAGAGTGCTCGACTCGGAATCAACAGGTCCCGGGTTCGAGTCCTGTCATGCCACCAATCTTGTGTCCTTGGGAAAGGCACTTTACACGACTTTCCTCACTTCGCTCAGATGAAAATGAGTATTGTCCTGTCATGTACTTGTCCCCTGTGTTGGTGGCGGCATTAATATAAGTTGAAAAAACTTGAGTGTGTCGTCAACACGTCTTGTGATTACATGTTGGAATATATAAAAAAAATTACCTTTCTAATTTGGTTACGTTTTTTTTCACAAAGGTGGTTTCCTGAACAGATGCCGGGGTGGTTATGTGGACTTAAGCATGACTGGCCAGCTCATAGGACTATGGCTGTTTTACCTGTAAACTTGATTAACACATGTACCCACCTGAGATATAACTTGTGTGTTTGTTCTGGTCATTCAGGGCAACAAGTTCCTTGTGGAGCTCTGTCAATAGAAAAAAAAGTTTAGTCGCGATTGTATGTATCAATATCATTGTAATCTATTGTTTCATTCTATGGTAGTGTTACTATGTAAACTTTACCATCCTCCCTTCAAAAGTGGCTAAGGCTGAAGAGCATACATGTACTCTGTATATGCTGAAAAAAAGTTACTCATTCAAGCAACTGGATATGATTTTGGAAACGGTCAGAAACGTTTTAGAAACATTTCAGGTAGCCTTCCACTACCTTTCATCAGTGACACTGGAGACAGTGGAGAGTTGTCTATAGTATGTACTCTGTATGTCTCCTGCCCATGCCACCGAGTGGTTCAAACCTTACAGTCCGGTCTTACGCAGCTTGTACATGTACGTACATGTACAACACTGGTGTGTTATGCCTAAAGGCGGTTTACCGGTTTTGCAAAACAAAAGAAACAAACAAAGGATAGATGGTTGACAAAAACATCCTCCCAACCTGCGCCTTCCTTGGCCTGGAACTCCTGGGTGATCCTGGCCGTCTCTGCGTACTGCTGACTGTCTAGCAGCGCCCCCTGGGAGGCCAGGTAGCGACTGCAGGTGTCGGCCAGCTTGGGGACCGGCAGTCTCGGCATGCTGGGCTGGAAATGGTAGCTGGGAACAATGCTTTCCTGGAGGTACTCCCGAGAACGACTGGGGGAAAACAGAAAACACAGATGTAGCCTCCATAGTATAGGTTTTGGGGGGTCTTCAGGGCCTTTGGGAGCTTTTATGTGCTATTTTCTGATTGCATATAGACAACATAGCTGTTACCCTACCAATCCTCGTTCCAGATCACAGTTCCTATTCCAGATGACAACGCAATTACGACCAGCGAAGCCAGAGCATAGAGACGACTGAGTGTATTCTTTGTTCTCTCAAACCAACTGCGCAGTACGCATGCGTACATCGGATCAAACCATTATCCTAAAGGGGGTGTTTCTACATGGCAACACACGCCCCCCCTGGCTGAGATGTCGTCCCGACATTTGACAATAAATATTGAACTGTTGTAAATAACATGTAGAACTGTTAACTTGGAACTTCTCTATAGCTACATCTATGTGAATTCGAATAAAATATTTTTAACTTGTACAACAAAGTAAAGAGTGTTAGAACTGCCTTAAGAACCGCTTTGACTATTGAATTAAACTTAACTACAGCAAGACTGCATTTTTCACTACGTAACTTGCACGTACATTTCAAACATCGCGAAGGCACTGACTTCTACAGTAGCAAACTGATATGAGATAATATTCTACTTCCATACAGAAGAGATAAATGCATACTAGCATCTATATTACTTAACAACATGGCTGAACAACTCGTCCACTTACTAATACACAAAGAAATCACAGCTTTCTTTCTTCCCCTAACTGATGCATTCTAGTGTAATCTTCAGAATGTCACTTCTTAATCCACTAGAGAACATTTCATACTCCCTACACTTTTTCTGAAAGAAATAGATTTACTATCGGAGTTCTTCATCAACAGACACATCAACAATCCACGGTATAATAACCTCCACACATGTTGATTGCCCAAGAAGTTTCACATGACCTGACGACAGATGTTCTCTCTTTCTCAAGTTCTACCTCATTCACACTATGTCTCTATTACACATGTTCCACAATATTATGCATTCACTGTTCATAATATAATTGTCCCTTGAGACTCTTCTCCTTCAGCGGGTAATCCACAGAAACAAGTAATCCACTGGAATAGTAATCCATGGCAGTTCACAGTCCACACAAATAGCAGGTACTCCACAGGAATAGTAATCCATAGCAGTTCACCATCCACCCGAACAGCAGGTACTCCATCCCCTTAGCTGGGCGCGTACATGCGAATTATCGGTATCAACTGTCTGCAGTGAGGGCACGACTGATATAATTGCCCAGGATGCCCTGCTCCCGCATTCCACATGTTCAGTGGCCATGGTGTCCCTACGTTCCACTCTGCTGCATTTACTGTGTTCACTGTTGGCACTCTCAAGTAGCCAGGTTGTCCACCTACATCATATGTGAGAGTCCGTGGTGGTCTCCTATTTCGTCTCGGTCTATTCTCTTCTGCTTCTGCTGAGTCTGGAACATCCTCACCACCCTGGGACACACAGGGCTGGTCCTCAGACTCAACTTCAACTCCACTTAGTGCAGATTCTTCTTTCTCGCTGTCACTATCGCTGTCTGAGCCTCCTGACTGGCTCTCAGGTTCAGGCTCTTCATCTTCTTCTACTCTGCTGGGCACAGCTTCTGCCTGGCTCTCAGGTTCAGCCTCTTCATCTTCTTCTACTCTGCTGGGCACAGCTTCTTCTTTCTCACTACCTCTCCCCTCCTCCTCTTGAGGTGTTCTTCTTCTACTCTGTTTGGGAACTGGGACCTCTAGGGGCAGTCCCTCGCATGGGAGTAACATATTTCTATGCAACACTCGTGATCTTCCCTCTTGGCACTCTGGGCGTACCTCATACACGGGGATATTTTTCCCCTTTTGCTTCACAACGATGTGGATTTTGTCCTCCCAGTGGGAACGCAACTTGCCCGGTCCTCCTCGGTCTGTCATATTTCTAACAAGGACCCGGTCACCACTGGACAGACTGAGACCGTGCACCTTTCTGTCGTACTGTTTCTTCCCTTTTGCACTTGTTTTCCTGGCCTGCTGACTCGCAATCCTGTAGGCCTCCTGCATGCCCCTTTTCCATCTCTTGACATACTCAGGATATGATTGAACCTCATGCTCCTTGTCTTCAATCCCAAACATAAGGTCCACTGGCAGTCGGGGGTGATGTCCATACAACAGGAAGTGGGGAGAGTAACCGGTGCTCTCATGTCGGGTGCAGTTGTACGCATGAACCACCTTGTTAAGAGACGCCTTCCAATCTGTCTTCTGGGATTCTGGGAGAGCACGTAACATCGCTAGCAAAGTCCGATTAAACCTCTCCACTTGACCGTTTCCCTGGGGGTGATAGGGAGTTGTTCTCGAGGGCGACACTCCACTCAGCTGATGTAGGCGTTGAAACAACCTGTTTTCAAACTCCGCTCCTTGATCATGGTGAATCTTGAGAGGATACCCAAATCTAGGAATGAAGTCATTGAAGAGCTTCTCTGCTGCTGTTCTCCCTGCCTTATTCCTGGTGGCATATGCTTGAGCAAACCGTGTGAAATGGTCCACAACCACCAGAATGTACTCGTAGCCACCTTTGCTCCTTTCAAGGTGGACATAGTCAATAGACACCAGTTGTAGCGGCTCAGTGGTGATGATGTTAGTAAGTGGAGCTTTGTCTGGAATGTTTGGCTTCCGGCGCTTAATGCACTGACACTTGGAGGTGCAGTATTCAACTATGTCTCTCTGCATCTTTGGCCAGTAGAACCGTTGTCTTGCCAGGCTGACAACCCTGTCTGCTCCCAGATGGCCCATTTTGTCATGTAGTTCTTGGTATACAATGTTTCTATAGTCCTTTGGAAGCACTATTTGCAGAACTGGACCAGCTCTCCGGCGGAGAATGCCCTCATCATCGATCTGAAGCCTTTTCCACTCCCGCATGTACTCTCTTGTACCGAATGAGTTGTCTTGCCTCTCTCGGGTAGTGGGATTCCTCCCTTCTTCTTTCAGTTCAATTACCTTTCTAATGGCTGAGTCTCGACGTTGCGCTTCACCGATCTCCTTCTTGCTCAATGGTCCCATACTTGCACTCTTATCTTCAGGTGGTAGACTGTCAATGTTCGTAGTGATAGCACTTATCCATGTGGCATCTCCTTGATCAACCGCCTGCATGGCCTGGGTGGTGGCACTCAGTACATCACCACTCACTTCTTCTGTGCAGGTAGCCATAAACCGCTCAGCATCTCCTGGACTTGGACGTGGTACTCTTGACAGCACATCTGCGTCTGCATTGGCTTTCCCAGGTCGGTACTTGATGCTGAAGTTATAGTCCGCCAACTCTGCCACCCATCGGTGACCTGTCGCATTCAACTTGGCCGTACTCAGAACGTAGGTGAGGGGGTTATTGTCGGTATACACTTCGAACGATGGTGCGTAGTACAGATAGTCCCGGAACTTTTCAGTGACAGCCCACTTCAAGGCGAGAAACTCGAGCTTCCCTGAATGGAGGTGGTAGTTCTTCTCCGCCTGAGTCAGGGTCCTCGATCCATAGGCTATTACCCGCAGCTTCCCTTCACTTTGCTGGTACAATACAGCACCGAGACCCTGAGCTGATGCATCAGTGTGCAGTACAAAGGGTCGCTCGAAATCTGGGTATGCCATCACTGGTGGGCTAGTCAGCTGTTCCGTGAGTTGGCAGAGTATTCTCTGGTGTTCTTCTGTCCACTTGATTGGTTGTTTTGGGGCATGATTTGACAGCAAATCATACAGGGGCTTGGCAATCTGACTGAAGTTCTTAATGTATGTCCGGTAGTACCCAAGGAATCCCAGCAGCTTCCGCACATCCCCTACTGTGGTAGGTGTTTTCTCCTTCAGCGCATTGACAGCTGCCGTGTCCTCGGGGTCCATGGTGTAGCCCTCAGCAGTTACTAATTTCCCCACGTATCTCACTTGCCGCCTGAACATGATGCACTTCTTTGGTTTAAGCTTGCACCCGTGCTCCTGAAGGCGACGTAAGACCCTCCTGTTCCGCTCAACATGGGATTCAAACGTGTCACTATGGACCATGGTATCGTCCATATAGGGTTCACAGATCACGTGGCTCAGGCCTTCTAATACCTCTTCCATGTGTCTCTGATATGCTGGAGGTCCGTTCTTAAGACCGAAGGGAATTCGAACCCATTCGTACAAGCCGTATGGAGTAACGAACGCTGTGAACTCCCGACTTTCCTCATCCATGTAGCCTTGATGGTAGGCCTTACCCTGATCCAGGACGGAAAACCAGGTGCTTCCTTTCAGGCGGTTCAAGATGTCTTGGATCCTCGGTAGTGGTTGCCTGTCTGACATTGTCTTCTCGTTCAAGGCGCGGTAGTCAATGCAGAGCCTCATGCTCCCATCCTTCTTTCGGACGCACACCATCGGAGAGGAGTAGGGTGACTTTGATTTGGTAATCCACCCCTGGTTGATGAGGTCCTCAATATACTCCCTCACTTCTTTATACAGAGGTGCTGGGATGGAGACGTAATTCTTTTGCACTGGCTCTGTGTCTGTCAAGTTGAGTTTCAGCTTGAGACCTTCAATACTGCCGATATCAGACTCATCTCGAGAAAATGCACCTGATTCCTCCCGGAGCATCTGTTTCACAATCTTCCTCTGCTCCTCGCTCAAGTGTGACAGGTCAACTGGAGGGTCCCACAACTCATCTTCTGCCTGAACAGTGTTTACTTGAGCTTGCTGTGGTGTTTGCTGTGGTTCTTCGCTCACTGGTCTCCTGTCCTCAGTTGTTGGGTGTTGAGATCCCTCAGGCACTCTCCTCAGCTCAACCGGTACTGCTGATCGTATTGGTTCTGCTCGACCCAACACTGTCTTTGCCGGCAGATAGACATCATATTGGTTGGGATTGGTTACAGGCACCTTGATCATCCCCGTTGAGTTAACTGGGATGAGTGCCGGTCCCACTTCCAGGCCCGTGGGCCAATCACCGGCTTCATCTGGTTCAAACAGCATGATCTGTTTCTCCTCCACTGAGCCGCGAGGAATCCTGCACCTAACTTGAACTGTTGCCCCTCGTGGTAGCCGAACTCTCTTCCTGCCGACCCGCACTCCTGCCGGGTTCGGGACGCTGAACTCTTCTATCAGGTTAACCAGGGCCGCCGCCCTCTGTGGCCGAACCGGCAGCGCCCTCGACAGCAGGGCAGAGTCACTCCCACAACGCTTTTGGATTTCTTCGATGACGTTGTATCCAATTATCGGATGGTCCTGACTAGGGCTGTTGGTTGTCAGAAATGGCACAGAGATAGCTGGTGAGTCATCTTCGCTTAGTTTAAAACTGACCTCTACCCATCCACTGTATGGGATCTCTGTACCATTTGCCGCCTGTAAGTTGAGGCTTGCTGTGTCCTCAAGTATCTCTATTACTGGTCTGACCTTGATCTCTGGTAGATTCTTCTCTCTCCACGTATCTGTCATGATACTCACTTGTGCACCGGTGTCCCATAATGCCAGGACTGGCTGGTCATCCATCTTACACGACACCAGGCACCGATTCCCGACTAACTTTGTTATTTTAGTTCTTTGTTTTGGTGTTAGATGTGATGCAGTCATGGCGTTGACGTGAACCGATTGCTGTTGATTGTTGTTTGCTGTTGCTGTTTGTTGTTGTTGTTTGTTGTTAGTTGTTGTTACCGAGGGCTGTTGATTGATATTATTTGGTGTTGTTTGTTGTTGTCGTTTCTGGGACGGTTGTGAGCTGCCTAGGACGACCCCTCGTCCCCTTGGGGTGCCCCTGAAGCGTTTCCCTGGTTCTTGTTTCGGCACCACCGAGCGATGTGGTTGTTTCCCCCACACCTGAAACAATGACGGCACAGCTCCATCCCCTGTTGTGTACATTGGTTGCACCGCGGGCTTGTTACAGTGACCTTGTTGACGTGAGCTTGTTGAGGTGAGCTTGTTGATGCGAGTTTTTCGTCCCGTTCTTTCTGGTCCACGATGGCTCGGCTCAACTTCTCCAACAGTAGGATGTCGCTACTGTTGGAGTTGGCTACCAGGTGCGGTTTCATCTCCATCCTAATGTTATTGTCCCTCAGGCCTGTTTGTACGGAGCGGAGGAACATCGCCTGGACCAATTTGGCGTCATATAGTCCATCTTCTTCCTTTGATGCTTCTACCACCTTGTCTCTCAGCCCCATCATCCTTGTGACAAAGCCTTGTGAAGACTCCCCTTCTTCTTGGCATCCGATGCTTAACTTACGGTACAGGTCGGTAGCAGTTTCCTCTAATCCATGGGCTCTTATCACCTGTTCGACCAATGTGAGGTTCAACTGTTCTTTCCCTTCCAGGTAAGTCCGAAGAGGTGACCCGGCTGGTATCGCCCTGATTACTGCATCTACCACCTCCTCCTCTGTATATCCCTGCCTCAAACCACTCTTGATTTGATATGTGAGGGACTGAAATCTCAGCTGCCCCACCTGTCCTGTTATCTTGAACTCCTTCTTGTGGTTGGACCCTGCTTGTTGGTTGCCCTTGCTGCTATCCACCTTCCACCTTGACTTCTTCTCCGATTGCCAGAGTGCTCTTCTTACAGTGTGGCTTCCTTCTCCAGCAGATTCACCCTCCAAAGTGGCCAGTCTCTCTCCCAAGCGCTCTATCCCAGTGAAACAACCGTTTACTACTCGTGCCAGGTTCGTGGTGGCATCAACTAGGTTTTTCATCGTCACCTCCGGCGTCTGAGGACCTGATGTTTTATCGTCACTACTACTGTTCTGTGCGCCTTTTCCTCCTTCCGCCATACTTCTCTTGTAGTGCTCAAATATCCCTCTAAAACTACCGTAATCTTGATTCAGCGCACCGACTTTCAACCTCTCTTTCGTAGCAACAATACTGCAGTCGCCCTCCCCCTTACAACCGCGGCGCCATCTTGTTAACCCTTGAACTTTGTTTTGTTTACGATGATTTGACCTCTCTGACCTTTTGTCCCGTGACCACTTTTGGCGCGAACTCTTCTCTCTCACTCCGGCGTCTGTGGCAGTTTCTTCGTCGCAATCGCTTCATCCGCTCCGTTACTCCAGGAAATAGGATCTCGGTAGAACCTCCAAATGTTACCCTACCAATCCTCGTTCCAGATCACAGTTCCTATTCCAGATGACAACGCAATTACGACCAGCGAAGCCAGAGCATAGAGACGACTGAGTGTATTCTTTGTTCTCTCAAACCAACTGCGCAGTACGCATGCGTACATCGGATCAAACCATTATCCTAAAGGGGGTGTTTCTACATGGCAACATAGCGGCCTGGTTGAATTACCCCGTTTTTAGAACTGGGCTGATCAGAAAACAGCCGAAGACCACCAAACCAACAGTTCTATAAGCCTGCTACGGAGGCTACTGTACACTTTAAGTTACGACTGGATAAAATGATTCTTCATTAAACAACCAATGACTTTTCACATCTGATGCTTTGGTGACTATCAGTAAAATTATATTGAAGGTTTCTTGCATACCTGCTCTTGAAGCGCCCCTGAACTGATGTGCATGGTACTGCAGCAAGGACCTAAAAAAAGGGTATATAAACAATGAAGAGAATCTTGAAAGGTTTTTAAAAATGATTTAAAACACAGCACAAAATACATAATGTATTTCATAACTCCACACAGACACTGTAGTTTGGGGCTAGCTCGTTCATAAATGGCTCCTACAAGACATATCACACACATATGTTTATGTTTAAAATATTTTAAATCATAGATGTTTACGTTTCAATGTTTTCAATCGTGGATATTTCTGTATAACTTCTGGGAAATGACCAGACTGATATGGGGGGGGGGAAGGCATGGGGGGGAAACGACTAGAAACCCATACGTTTTAGAGAACAATCCTGAAAGAAGAAAAGTTAGTGATCCCTAAACAACACCTTTGTCTATATGTTAATATGACGGATATAAAAACAGAAATCATTATAATTCCAACGGATTAGCCTTAAAAAAAATTTCTCTATATGGTAAATACACTAAAGAGCCTTGATAAATCCTTTGGAATCATTATAGAGTCAGTAAATGAGTTCAAGACGAACGTAGACAAATACTGGGAGAGCATAAAGTATAACACTGAGTGAAGTCGAGATCGGGATCACCACAGGATTACCTCTCATCCCGAAGACGGTATCAAGGTATTATAATTCCTGTTGTTACAAAGGGGAGGGGCGGTTCTAACAGGTTAATAGTGGCCAACTTTTGCAAGATAAAAAGTCGTGCTTTCACGGTTTTGTATCTAAAATGTTGCTTTACCTGTTCCTTGCGTATCCTACCCCCCACGAGGCCGTACAGACGGCGGTAGGCCGGTATCAGCCCGGGCGGATACGCCGGTATCTTCTGAAGGGCAGCCATGATCACAGTCGAACCGCAGACCGCTATGCGCATCGGTTCTGCGCAGCTCTCTCTAAGATCTCGTTTAAATCTCGCGCTTCTTTTCCAAGGTAATGTGATCCGCGAGAATCCGCGAGAGTTTGCTACTGTTTACTGTTTCGCTTGTAACTCCGCTTTGCGTAAGGGTTTCCTTGTCATACGTTAATGTGAGATGTAAGAAGGGCCGGCGTCACGCTCAAGGTCGTAGATGTACATTACCGGTGGTGTTTGTTGGAGAAACGAGGTTTCAAAGTTGACCGTGTATGATGGAGATGATTCCACTCGAGACAGGTACCCTTTAGTTTTTTTGGGGGCAAACCCGTTTGCCCTATTTCATCGCCGATTTGGTGTATTGTTTAATAAAGTATAGACCCTCCCTCATCTATCGTGTGTTGTTTCTTTTGGGATCCTGTAGTTGTTAAAATATAGTAACCGATAGTAAGTTGAGCTCATTCAGTCGAATTCTCAACGATTTTTGTTCGAATCTCAAGCTTTTGCAACTAGTTCTAACCAATACACCTGTAATGTAATATGTGGCTGAAATATAATTATGTTGGCTTGATACCTGTGTACTTAGTTTTGAAATTGCATAATGTGTATTGCTGCTCGACCTTGAGAAAAGTGTAATTTCTTTACAGTTTTTTTGCCTTTAAAAATGTTCAGTTAAAAGTTATATAGAACAAAAAAGAAAGTGAAAGAATATCGACCAAATAGTAAGCTTCAAAACGATACCCACTTCACGGATGAAAACAGAAGAGAAGGAATTTGGGCATGAACAAATACAACAACAGGTTGATTTTTCATGACCTAATTTTTGAAGGAGAAATCGGACACTATGACCTGTTACTGTGAATATACAAACATCGGGCAGATGTACTGACATTGGTATAGTTGCACATGAATCCCACTTTCTCTAGCGTCTTCATGATATAAGTCTGACTTGGAATGGGTTTCAGAAAATCTGTTTGTGATGAAAAAACTTGATTACTTCTTTTTATGAACTTTCGCAAACAGCGGTTGAAAGTTGCAACATTGTTGGCGGCGCGAAAAATAGAACGCGCTGCCTTGGTTCCATGGATCGAACGCAGGAGTTCGAAACCGATTGACTTCAAATTTGACGATTTTTGAATGGTCAGAACCTTGTATTAAATTCCTCTTTTTGTATATAATTGAATGTTATCATATCACTTATTATATTGCATGTGGTAGCCACATTCATACAGTTTCTCATACCAAGAAACGAATTTTATGACATTACGCGAAATGTATCAAAATGTAGCGGAAACTCAGGATGGTGTGTGTTAGTAGCTTACAACTGGGCTAAATTTGACCACCGCGATGTGCGCATCGTCACAGTTTTTTTGGGGGCAAACCCGTTTGCCATAAAATTTGCCAGGGGTCATTGGTATCAATGTAAAGGTGAAGAAGTGGGCTATCACACTGTGGTATTAGATAACGGGATCCAGTTAAATAGTAAAAAAGACAAGCACAAATAAAATGACCAAAAATTGCTAATTTTTGGAAGGCCGTAGCGCTCGCTGTCATTTTGCAATGCACGAAATATCTACATGGTTGTACTGGGCAAATCCTGCAGATATGAAAAAATGTAAACATTGTGTAGGTCTGAGGTCTTTTTGCTGCACTATAGGCAGTTGTTTACACCCATGCAACGGGGTCAAATCGTGACCCGGCAAATGCCGTATCTTAGAGAATAACGCGTTCTACGGTGACCTGCGGTTCGACTGATCATCAGGAGAACTGTGGGTCAGAGGTCACCACTCTGACAACAGGACTGGGAGAAACCATTCATTAGTAACAGGGGCGCGATATATTTTACAGCTGATAATTTCATCTATTTATCAATTTTAAAACATTATATATCGATTTTAGAATAATAGACTGAAAATAAAACCGATAATTTGTCATTTTTAGAATGTTTCAGCAACGTTTTACAGCTGTAACAGTGCTAACCTGCTCGCCCCTTTCGGTTTTTACACAGCCAATGTCGCTGAAAAGTTTTCAAGGTCAAATCCTGAACCATTTCTTTTTAGAAATCCCGCCAAGCTAGTTTGTGTAATTTTTTCTGCCATATAATTCATAGCTTAGTCAATCTTATTGATTTTATGTGAAAGGTCATAAAATTCTTCGTTAGCAAAGTTTTCAAAGTCAAACAATGACGCTTGACCCAGAAACAGCACCACCCTTTGTGGGGACATAATGGTTCGTCCCGTTTATTACGGAAGAAAGAGAAGTTAAAGATGGCGGCGACGTTACGAACTGTTCTGTCCCGAGTTCTGCCCCAAAGTCGCGCTGTGGCCGCTAACCTGACGGCCGGTCCCTCCAGCCGGCTGCCTGCGGCTACCGCAACACTCCTGCACAGGTTTGGCACCAGTTTCGTCCGATATTTAGGTTGATTGTTGGTAAAAATTGCGGTATTGTGGAAGTGTTATATATGGCCGGGGGGGGGGGGCATGCGTAAGATGAAAACAATGGGTGTTTTGACAGATTTACAGAGGCTTTTAGTACTAATCCTGCTATATATCTTCATATATAGCTTATAAGACATTGGAACAGCAGAATCAATTGAACCACGTACAGTACACAATAAGTAACTTGCCAGACCGGTTTAATATTTTAGAGGTTAAATGATGGGCGTGACAAGATGGAAACCATTGATATGAAGGACATTTCAAAACACAGTAACATTTGGGATGAATGAAAGGATGAATGGATGAATTCCTGGCTTTCTTTCTTTAAACTGGAATTCCCTGTCAGATTAGGCAAATTGGAAGTTTGAAGGCATTTTTAACCCTTGTCCTGCTGGACTTTTTTTACACAATATTTTCAAGTAATTTGAAGTCTTAATCAGGTCACTGACCCTTGACTTTTTTTGCCCTGCGGTGGTGTAGTTACTTCTGCATTCATTCAATCATTGCATTTCGCTGCAGTGTGATGCGTTGCATGAGAAGCATACACAGGGCACTATATAGATGGTACTGTATGTGCAATCCTTATATATATACAGGCCTGTATATGTATATATGGGTCACCGCGGCAGGACAACCACATCAACAAAGTTGACAACTTAAGAGCCTTAACCATTGACCTTTCACACTGTCATTATCATTAATTGATATCTTTTATTTATTTATTTATGATCAGATGTCGGAGTACCGGAGCGCCTGATGAGGACGTGACCTTGGAACAGTTCCGGCCTGAAACCTCATCTGTGCCGGCCATGACCGACATCGGGACACGAAGGATCTTCTCGGAGGACCACGACATCTTCCGGGCGAGCGTGAGGAGGTTCTGGGCAGAGGAGGTGGCACCCAATCACACTCAGTACGTCTGTTTGTTTGTTTGTTTTTATTACCCTGGCTCATCTCAGTAACATAGCCCTGCAAAACATACATATTTTTTTTGCTCTGTTTCTTCTTCTTCTTCTTCCTGCCTCTTCTTTTTCTTCTTCTCCAAACAAATAAGGTCAATGACCTGAACCAGATGCCTGTCACCATGGTAACTAGAAACTAGTGTTGGTTTACCAGGGGTTTTTCTAGAAAAATTTGGCATGAGGGAGCAGTATCACGGCGAGGGAGCGAAGCGACCGAGGGGGGGTTGGTGCGGAAGGGGGTTATCCCCCCTTCCGCCATGTGAAGCCTTTGAAAATTTGAAGTTGAAATGGGACATTTTGAGGCTATTTGAGGGAGGCCATTTGAACTCTTAACCTCAATGTACCTTTCCCAAATTTCTATTCATGCATTGCATATTTCACTTATAAAATATAAGTACAACCAACAGTACACACAATCTGCAAATCACCCTTTATACACTTACACACACAATTAGTGATCAATGTTACTAGTAGCTCCAGATGACAACATTGGGTTTGCCACAAGCTGAAACCTTTCCCATGGCACAATTGCAACACATTCATCCAAGCTGCTACAAACTCAGGTCTCATGTTTCACTTCAGAGCCTGTTCTATAGTATGCAAATGAAGGAGGCCTAGCTACATGTCTTTTAGCAAGTTCTCAATGAACATTGTTTCTTCCATTCAAACTTTTACTACTAGAGCTAAATTTTCAAGTTTGTGGTAAGATTTTGGAATTTTTATGAGAGTAACATAGTTTGTAATGCTAGAATATATTGTTATGTGGTGTTGTTTTTGTATTTTTACTGGAAAAAGATGATTTTGAAAAAGACTTAGGCTTCAATCTGAAAATTGATATGAGGGCGCTGGTTTGTTACATGAGGGCGCTGCGCCCTTGTTCCCCTGTTCAGAAAAACCCCTGGTTTACATCATGTTGCAATTTTATAAGAGGAGGGATTTAGACTCCTATCTGACCATACATAGGAATGTGTTTGAGTGAGAATTAACAGAGCAGACCATATGCGAAGGTTAACATGATGCCTTTGCTTGGCTTTGCTTTCTAGTTGATTAATAAATTGATTGATTGATTTATTGATTATGGACAGGTATGAGAAAGACGGGCAGGTGAGCCGTGAGGTGTGGCTGAAGGCAGGAGAGCAAGGCCTGCTGGGAGTGAACACTCCGGAGGAACTGGGCGGAATCGGAGCAGACGTCTTGTACTCAGCTGTCATGTGGGAGGAACAGTGAGGAAACTTTCCTGTCTTAAACTAAGTTAAAGTCTAAGTGTTTTTCATTTTATTTAATTATATTACGAGATCGTATGATGAAGATAGAAATTTAGTAAAATAAAAGGCCATAACATATCAGGAAGGCCAGAGTAGAAAAATGGCAACAATCCTTCCCATCATACATCTCTCTCTCAAACTTTGACCTCTCATAGCATGATGGGAAACAAAATGGCCGCACCCGTGGATGCCAACTAAAATAGACCAGGTTTCGCTATGCAAACCTGTAATGAATACTTCTGGTATATAGCTGTATATAAGATTAGAAATGGATATCCTTATATGGGTTGATATGGGAGCTCACTTGCAGTGCTGCCCCCTTGCAGGATGTACTCGAATTGCAGCGGGCCTGGTTACGCCATGCACTCGGACATCGTGATGCCTTACATCCAGAAGTACGGGACCCCCGAGCAACACGAGAGACTGCTCCCTGACATGGTGGCCGGCAGTAAGATCGGCGCTCTGGCCATGACTGAACCTGGAGCTGGAAGGTAACATGCTTAATTCTGCCAAAATACAGTTACTCAAGCTACTGGATATGATTTTGCAAATGGTCAGGTAGCATCCACTACCTTTCGTGTTGCAAGCTGTAGTAGTGTACCAACAGCTACCTCTAGGGGGCAGTACTAACATTACTGTATTTCTGCAGTGACCTGCAGGGAATACGAACCAACGCTAAGAAGAACGGAGATGACTGGATCCTGAATGGCAGCAAGGTGGGAACATAAAGTACAGCAGCTAACACTTTTACTTAATATGAAGAGGCACAATTTGAAAAAGAAATATCATAGGACATCACAAGTTCTCGTCTCTTCTTCCCCTTCAGTAAAGTCGAAATATAATGCTTCTTGAGACAAGTGAGTGAGTGAATGAATTAATGAATGAGTGTGAGTGAGTGAGTGAGTGAGAGTGATTGAAGGAATGAAGGAATAAAGGAAGGAAAGGAAAGGAAAGATTGAATGAATATGATATGGGTAGCTTAACAGTCAATAGCAGTATTCTATGCAATAAAAACATGTCATGGTTGGATGGCTGATGTCATCATTACTGTGTTTTTGTTTACATGTTTGTTTGTTGTCAGGTGTTCATCACGAACGGTTGGATGGCTGATGTCACCATCGTCGTGGCGATCACCAATCCGCAGGCCAAGTCGGCCGCACATGGGATCAGCCTCTTTCTGGTGGAGGACGGGATGGAGGGCTTCAAGAAGGGACGAAAACTGGAGAAAATCGGGATGAAGGCTCAGGTGAGAAGGAATCTTTTCTTCTGTCATCCAGAGAGTAAAGGAGACACAAGGGCAGCGCTGTATGACATGTAGTAGCGTGCGTAGTCCAGTGGTTAGCGATCCTACCTCTGGACTAAGAGGTTGGGAGTTCGAATCCCGGCTGTTGTCGCTCACCCAACATGCACACTTCTGTTTAGGGTCGCAGTCCCTAGGATGGGACGTTAAGCCGTGGTCCACTGTTCATTGCACTTGTCAAAAAGAGCCAGGGGAATTTCCCCAGTACAATGAACCTCAGATTTCGAAGCTCCCCCCAAAAGTTAGTGAGCACTGTGTCCTAGATTGCAGTTGCACATTCGAACTTAAGGGTGTCTATGGTTAGCCTGGTGACCAAACCTATTATAGCTCCTGAGTCCTCTCCGCAAATAGTTGTAGAACTCGGGAGCTATAATAGGTTTGTTAACCAGGCTAGTCTATGGTATGTCTGTATCCTAAGAATGTGTCCAAAGGTAAATCTTTCACACTGCTGACACATTTTCTCTTCCTCCTTGTTTCAGGACACAGCAGAGTTGTTCTTCGATGATGTCCGCCTGCCTCCCTCAGCTCTGTTAGGTCAGGAGAACCGGGGGTTTGTTTACCTCATGCAGGTTTGTTTGTTTGTTTTTTTGTTTACCTCATGCAGGTTTGTTTGTTTGTTTTTTTTGTTTACCTCATGCAGGTTTGTTTGTTTGTTTGTTTACCTCATGCAGGTAAATGATAGCCTCTACCAGGCTTCGGGAAGCAGCTGAAAAGCAAAGAAATCGACCAAATAGACAGATTATGCCAGGGGAGTTTGTCCACGCTAAGAGAACAGCAAACTGAACAGAAAACTGTTCCCTTAGTGTGGACCAACTTATCTGACTATTTGGCCAATGTCTACTCTTTTCAGCCACCTCCCGAAGCCTGGTAGAGGCTACTAAATGATCCTGGTGTAGTAGCAGTAGTTTGTTGGGCTAGACCATGTGAAGATAATCATTATGTGTTTGCTGTGCAAATGTTACCTTTCTAGTTACTATCAAACTCTCTATTAGTGGGGTCGTGTAGCGCAACGGCAGCGTGCGCGACTCGGAATCGAGAGGTCCCGGGTTCGAGTCCTGACATGCCACTGATCTTGTGCCCTTGGGAAAGGCACTTTACACGACTTTCCCCACTAGACTCAAGTGAAAATGAGTATTGTCTGTCCAGTATTCGTTTCTATGTGCGGGACACAACACCAGCAACAGCTGCCTGTGTCCCACGTGTATTGCACTGTTGCAATTTCAATAAATCAAATCAAATCAATCAATCAAATCAAACTCTCTATTTCTCCAGGAGTTACCGCAGGAGAGACTGATCATCGCAGACATGGCGATCGCTTCGTCTGAGTTCATGTTTGAGGAGACCAGGAACTACGTCAAGGAGAGGAAGGCTTTCGGCAAGACGGTCTCAAGACTTCAGGTGAAAATCCAAGTTATCCTTAAAGATAGTAAAATGTTGAACTTTATTCCAACACACATGCAGAGTACGGAGATCTAATTTTAATGACCACTGTTGGCTTCATCGGATAATTAATGAAATTTTTATGTTACCGAATTGTTTTTGCTCAGTTTCTTCCTCTTCTATCTTCTCCAAACCAAAAAGGTCAATGACCTGAACCAGAGGTCTATCACCATGGTAACTGGTGTTGGGTTACACAATGTTGCAATTTTATAGTAGGCAGGATTTATACTCCTGTCACCATATATGTGAATGTGTTTGTAATGAGTATTTTTAACAGAGCAGACCATATGCAAAGGTAAACATTATGCATTTGCTTTGCAAACATTACCTTTTTTTACTGTTTTGATGTTCCCAGACCATCCAACACAAGCTGGCAGAGATAAAGACAGACATCTGTGTGGGTCGGGCGTTTCTGGACCAGTGTCTGGAGCTACATAACCAGGGTCGACTGGACTCCAACACTGCCTCCATGGCCAAGTTCTGGTGAGTCACAAGTTTAAAACTTGTCCATAACATAAGATGAACATCAGGCATTGCAATTATTTATCTTCAAAGTGCGCTAACAAGAAATGGTTTGAGCTGTCTCCACAAGCCTTCACAACTCTAAGAGTATGAGCTCCATTTTTGCAAAGATCCGTAGTTTTGAGACTGTGAAAGACCCCACAATAAGCCATTACAGGGCCTCGGACCTACAGAATCATGGGGCTACATGTGGGAATATCCCATCGCTAAAGCCATGTGTTAACAGTGTTTCTGTGTGTTCCGTAACCCCCTTACAGGGCCTCAGACCTACAGAATCATGGGGCTACATGTGGGAGTATCCCATCGCTAAAGCCATGTGTTAACAGTATCTGTGTTTTCCCTAACCCCCTTACAGGGCCTCGGACCTACAGAACCGTGTGGCGACCCAGTGCCTACAGATGCATGGAGGTTGGGGCTACATGTGGGAGTATCCCATCGCTAAAGCCATGTGTTAACAGTGTTTCTGTGTGTTCCCTAACCCCCTTACAGGGCCTCGGACCTACAGAACCGTGTGGCTACCCAGTGCCTACAGATGCATGGAGGTTGGGGCTACATGTGGGAGTATCCCATCGCTAAAGCGTTCGTCGACTCTCGTGTCCAGCCCATCTATGGAGGAAGTAACGAGATCATGAAGGAACTTGTCGCTCGCAACATCGTCAACTAGAGGTCACAAAAAACACAACATCGTAAGCTAGGAGTCATCTGAGGACAATAAAAGTTCAATATCTTCAAGTAGAGGTCATCTGGGGACACCTTAAACGTCCTTAACTTGGTGTCATCTGAGGACAGCTAAAATCTTCTACTAGAGGTCATCTAAGGACATCAAAAATACAATGCTGCATTAGGCTTGATTCAGGCCTATGCCTTTTTAACCTTGTATTGTTTGTATTATATGGTTTTATTCTTTTTAGTTTGGAAAAAGCTGGCTTTCTACCATGCATTTATTTGTGTTGAAGGGAATTTTATGTTACAAAAAGCAGTAGCAAACTCTGCAATATCCTCAATGACTGTCATTTTTTAGGCTGTAAAATGTCGTATAAATGTATGTTTTTTTACACATACAATACTGTTATGTATTAAAAGCAAAGGTGTAAGCCTTAGTGTAATACCGGGTAAATGAAAAGAATTTATGTCTGTAAATTTCACATCTGTAATAACATTGAGGTAACATCCCTTCAATGTAGTATACTAGACTATGTAATCGAATGTTAAATATCTATATCATAGTTAAAAGTGTAGTAATTATATCCGTAGTTTTATGCAATATATGTAAGTACCTTGTATTTTTCTTTTGAGATGTGCAAGATGCTGTATTCTTTTATATAGACAATTTTGAGACAAAAGTTCTATGCTAACATGTACATGTATTGCTTGCTGAACTTATTATATTCATGCAAACTACACCTGCTGTAAGTTCACAAAATGTTTGTATATTTATTAGAAAAGAAGAATAAATGGTGTTATTTGGTTGAGTTTGTGGCTTTCCAATGATTTTCTAAAACTTTGGGTATGGTAGTATTGTTTTGGGTGGTTGCTTGTCCGGACAAAGTAGGTTGACGGCACATGGGTTTTGAAGAGATTGACAGGCAGAATGACAGGTTAAAAGAGGTCTAGAGAATAGACATGTAGACACAGAAAATGGAGAAAATTTGAACGAAAACCCAGTTTCACAGAATTAAAAATTTGATTTCATTGTTTTCGTTTGTTAAATCCTGGTTTTGTATCTTTGAAACCTTTGCAACATTGAAGAGAAACTTTTTGAATAGTTCAGAATACCCAGGTGCATTGTGGTCATGTTGCGCTCCCTGCCCACATTTACTTCCCACAATACACCGCTCCAACTGGGTTGAACTTGGGGGCAAACCAAGCATTGCTTCGGGGGATGTTCATGAAGTGTAACATATAACCTTGCATTTTTTTTTTAATTTTCTGTAATTTAAAGATTATGGTTTGGAAAAAAACTATGTCTACATTTCTGCTAAATGTAGACATAGTTTTTTTCAAGCGGTGCACGGTTCCGAACTTTGCCCCCTCCCCTAAGATAGACTTTGGACGGTCCCTGAAAGTAGTTGACAAGGTCGGCCAAGATGGCGGGGGCTGTACGAACTGTTCTGTCCGGAGTTTTGTCTCGTCGTGTCCATATTGCTGCTAGTTCCTGCTGCCGACTTCCCGTAGCCTCATCCACACAACTGTACAGGTTTGGGGAAGTTTTTGTGTCGTTTTCTGGTCGCGTGGATTTGCGGAAAACGCGAAAAGTTTGGCGGTAGGAGAGGGGATAGCCGTAGTGCCTGTGTTTACGACCGAACCATTCAAGATTTGTGGGGATACGTATATTAAATTCCTATCCATTTGCTATCTACTAGTAATGTATCACAAGTAATGACATTACCTTAAGTTTAGTGTATTGTTATTGTATAACTGTATTATTTATTTGCAGTAAGAGACTCGAAAGACTGTTTTGTTAATCAACGTCTGATTTAGCTGGGACCAAGTTTACCCATTTTCGGGAACCGATGGTTTCGTCCGCCTAACCTTACCAGCTGACGATCTAAGTATTTTGGCATACGCAATCATCAAAAACTCTTCATAGAGAAAGAACACTGATATATTTAGGGTTGTTGCACGAAGCGGGAGATTTTCGTTGATGTTTTGAGCACCAATCTAAATCTAGAGAATGAACTTTTCTGAAACCGGTTGTACTCTCGGTTGAAACTCTTATTTACTAACGGGAGGGGTCCTAATTAATATTCCGACCTATGTTCCATGCAAACGCACATACCTTTGGTAATAGTTTATCTCATTCTGACTAAAAACCCGCGCAACATGAGCTATAATATTGACCTAGTGTTTAACATGGGTCAATCTTAGAAGAGAGTTTAGAAATTATAATACATAAGAATCTACAACTGTTTTTCTGTCCCAAACAAGTCCTCTTTTTATGATTACATGACTGATTGGCGTATCTTATTACCTGGATGTCTAACCTTCATCGATGTGTTTGTTTGTTTGTTTGTTTATTTACCAGATGTCGGAGTACCGGAGCGCCGGAGGAGGTCGTTGCCATGGAGATGTTCCGGCTGGAGACGACCTCTGCGCCGACCTTGATGGACATCGGCACGCGGAGAATCTTCCAGGAGGAACACGACATCTACCGGGCCAGCGCCAGGAGGTTCTGGGCAGAGGAGGTCCTGCCTAACCACACACAGTACGTAGCTATACATTGGACTTTAAAAGTTGTTTTTCAAGGATCTCAAAACTGTTCAAACCTAAAAATAGTAGATAGTAAGTACTATAATATTATTTTAGTTTAGGGGATTCATTCCTCAGGCTAACTCAGTAACTGACATCTCGCACACGCAGTCGTCCCTCAGTAAGACATCTGGAGCCGCACAGTTTCCGTTTAGAACTTTTATTCAGCCTGTCACACAACCAGTTTGGCCTGTGTGGCTTCATTGATTATTAATTGACTAGTTCATTGATTGATTGACAGGTATGAGAAAGACGGGCAGGTAAGCCGTGAGGTGTGGCTGAAGGCAGGAGAGCAAGGCCTGCTGGGAGTGAACACTCCGGAGGAACTGGGCGGAATCGGAGCAGACGTCTTGTACTCAGCTGTCATGTGGGAGGAACAGTGAGGAAACTTTCAGTTATTTCATTTATTTCCTGTCTTAAAAGTTGTTTTTACCTTTGCCAAGAAGATTGTGTTTTCATTGGTGTCCATGTGTACATGTATGTGAGTGTGTGTGTGTGTGTGTGTGTGTGTGTGTGTGTGTGTGTTTGTGTGTGTATGTGTGTGTGTGTGTACATGTGTGTGTGTGTGTGTGTGTGACAGTGTGTGTGTGTGTGTGTGAAAAGGCTTAGATGGATTGTCTTGATACATGTAGGTAGGTCTTGGTGAGACCTAAAAATGATATGATCAAATCGCTAGCAGCTTGTTATGGTACTGCAGCTGGACTTCCGGTTTTGATATCTCCTGATCTGGACACGCTAGGGTCACGAATTTTGAATGTTAGGTAGCTCTTGAACATGGGAATAATTGACGTAAGTTTGGGCCCCCTAGCAGCATGTTCGGGAAATGTAGGGGCATTTGGAAGTACTGTAACAAGAAACTTCGGTCTGACGTGTGCTGCTGCCCCCTTGCAGGTCCTACTCAAACTGCAGCGGACCCGGGTTTGCGTTGCACACTGATATCGTGATGCCTTACATCGCCAAGTACGGTTCGCTTGAACAACACGAGAAGTTCTGACGTTATGTATTGCTGCCCCCTTGCAGGTCATACTCGAACTGCAGCGGACCCGGGTTTGCGTTGCACACTGATATCGTGATGCCTTACATCGCCAAGTACGGCTCGCGGGACCAACACGAGAAGTTCCTCCCTGACATGACGGCTGGTCGGAAGATCGGAGCGATCGCGATGACAGAACCGGGAGCTGGCAGGTCGGTGTTTTCACCCTTCTTTCGTTACTTCATTCCTGTCCTCCTTTCTTCCTTCCATTATAAGTTATTAAACTGACTTGTTTAAAGAAACTTTAATGTCCTCAGTTTTGTATACTACATGTAGTATACTAATGTGTTTTTTATTCCTTCATTTCCTGACTTCCCTCCTTTCCACCTTCCTTTTTCTTTCCTCACTGCCTTCTGTCTGTTGAAAGTGATAAAACTAACTTGTTCAAAGAAACTGTAATGTTCTCAGTTATGTATGCTCCAGAGTGATAGGAAGGACAAAAATATTGCAGCCTGCCAAAAGCAGGGTCTGTAAAAGTCACTGCCATGTTATTGGGGCTGCAGTACCAATAGTTACCTCCAGAGGGCAGCACTGATTACTGTATTTCTGCAGTGACTTGCAGGGTGTGAGAACCAACGCTAGAAAGGATGGAGATGACTGGATCCTCAATGGCAGTAAGGTATGTGCAAAGGATAGATCATGTGTTTACAGAGGTATTTCTGATGTACTTAAATGACCACTGGGATGGTAGCCTTTGATGGAAGCTAATTGTGGATCTGAATAAACTCAGACTTGTGTTAAAAATTTACTTTACTGTGCTTTATCTAAAAGCAAACTGATGTTATCATGAAAGTTTATCTGTGTTGATAGTTGTACATATTTAAAGTTAAAACTTTTGATCCCAAAAAAATTCTCACACCTAGAGCTTTTGACCAGTCACTCTGGTCTTCCTCAGTAGACTTGTTGAAAGCTCTAGTCGAGAGAATTTTTTTGTGTTGGACCAAAAGTTTTAACCAACACAGATGAACTTTCATGATTGATGTAAATGTTGTTTGTTTGTTTGTTTACAGGTGTTTATCACGAACGGTTGGATGGCTGATGTCACCATCGTCGTGGCGATCACCAATCCGCAGGCCAAGTCGGCCGCACACGGCATCAGCCTCTTTCTGGTGGAGGACGGGGTGGAGGGATTCAAGAAGGGACGAAAACTCGACAAGATCGGACTCAAGGCTCAGGTATGTACATGTAGTCTCTACCAGACTAACTACGCTGGCTATATATAAGGAGAATATTTGCCAGGGGAGTTTGGCTGCCCTGGGGTTGGACTGGCCGCGCAGTTAGGAGGGAAAGAACCAACCTTTTGCGACCGGACTCCCCTGGCCAATTTTACTCTCTTTTTTGCCGAATTCTACAATCCGTATTCCCGTAGAAAGGTCTGGTGGAGGCCTTTAGGCACCGGCTAAGATTAGAAGGGAATCAACATAAAAAATGGGAAGTACCCAAATTTTCAACTGTCCAACTCCAGTCTTTATCAAGGAATGTTATTTATTTACATGGATCTGTTGTTGTTATTGTTCAGGACACGGCAGAGTTGTTCTTTGACGATGTCCGCCTGCCTCCATCAGCCTTGCTGGGTCAGGAGAACAGGGGGTTTGTTTACCTCATGCAGGTTTGTTTGTTTGTTTGTTTGTGACTTTGTCTCAAAAAGTGAGTTCCTTTCTGCATCAAGTGACACATAGGGCAGCGTCCATCTCCATTTCTGTAGCCCTTGGGCCACACATCAGTGCAATCACTACATCAGGGGGCTAGTCCACTCTACTGGTAGTGGCGTGTGTTTAACCCCCATACTCGTTCCCAAATGCTGAGTGCTAAGCAGAGAAAGCAGTATGTACCATTTTTAAACTCTTTGGTATGACTTGGCGGAGGATCGAACTCACGACCTACCGAGTGCAAGACAAGCACCCTACCTACTTGGCTGTTTGTTTGTGCAGGAGTTGCCCCAGGAACGGCTACTCATCGCAGACATGGGGATCGCCTCGTCTGAGTTCATGTTTGAGGAGACCAGGAACTACGTCAAGGAGAGGAAGGCTTTCGGCAAGACGGTCTCAAGACTTCAGGTGATGGTTTATGCATTTTTACAGCAGTAAAGAAAGGTAAAGGTAAAAGTAGCCTTTTTAAGACTGTATCAGTAGTGTGTCTTGGGCACAGTATTGGTAGCTAGGCCGAGCCCATCCCTCTACTTCCACTGCCTTTTACCTCCCCAACTGAAGTTCAGCAAGACTGTTATGACTTCAGATGATGGGTACAAAGAGGTAAAAGGAGTCCTGTAGCCTTTTTGAGTCTGTATCAGCAGTAGGTTGTTCATCCACTGTTCATCTAGGGCACAGTATTGAAAGGCAGAGCCAATCCCTCTCCTTCTACTGCATTTTACCTCCCCAACTGAAGTCAGGAACCTGTTTTACACCTGGGTGGAGTCGATGCCCAGTTACAATACCTATATAGCTCCCGAGTCCTACATCCTATATGCGGAGAGGATGTAGGACTCGGGAGCTATAATAGGTTTGGCAACCAGGTGGAGTCAGGAAAGTTGTGTAGACTGTGTTTCCCAAAGACCAGGTGTTTTTGTATAGCCTAGGTTGCTTACAAATTCTATAATGATTAGAAGATGAAGCCAAGTTTTGCTGTGCCTTTTCCAGACCATCCAACACAAGCTGGCAGAGATAAAGACAGACATCTGTGTGGGTCGGGCGTTTCTGGACCAGTGTCTGGAGCTACACAACCAGGGTCGTCTGGACTCCAACACTGCCTCCATGGCCAAGTTCTGGTGATTACCTACCTACCTACCTACCTACCTACCTACCTACCTACCTACCTACCTACCTACCTACCTACCTACCTAAATACCTACCTACCTACCTACCTACCTACCTACCTACCTACCTACCTACCTACCCAAATACCTACCTACCTACCTACCTAAATACCTACCTACCTACCCAAATACCTACCCAAATACCTACCCAAATACCTACCTACCTACCCAAATACCTACCTACCTACCCAAATACCTACCCAAATACCTACCTACCTACCCAAATACCTACCTACCTACCCAAATACCTACCCAAGTACCTACCTACCTACCCAAATACCTACCTACCTACCCAAATACCCCTACCTACCTACCTACCTACCCAAATACCTACCTACCCAAATACCTTCCCAAATACCTACCCAAATACCTACCCAAATACCTACCCAAATACCTACCCAAATACCTACCTACCTACCTACCTACCCAAATACCTACCTACCTACCTACCCAAATACCTACCTACCTACCTACCTACCTACCCAAATACCTACCCAAATACCTACCTACCTACCCAAATACCTACCTACCTACCCAAATACCTACCTACCTACCCAAATACCTACCTACCCAAATACCTACCTACCTACCTACCTACCTACCCAAATACCTACCTACCTACCCAAATACCTACCTACCTACCCAAATACCTACCCAAATACCTACCTACCTACCCCAAATACCTACCTACCTACCCAAATACCTACCCAAATACCTACCTACCTACCCAAATACCTACCTACCTACCCAAATACCTACCCAAATACCTACCTACCTACCCAAATACCTACCTACCTACCCAAATACCTACCCAAATACCTACCTACGCAAATACCTACCTACGCAAATACCTACCTACCCAAACACATTCAGTCTACTCTGATAATTCCTACCCAAACACATTCAGATACTAGTATATGGTCAGACAGGAGTCTAGGTCCCTCCTGCTATAAAATTGCAACATGATGTAACCCAACACCAGTTACCATAGTGACAGACGTCTGGTTCTGGTCATTGACCTTCTATCTATCCAGTTTATCGTCTGTTGTTCCCAGTGTTTGGAGGGTTAGACGTGCTTGTACTATGTTGCTGGGGCTTGATGGTAGCTCACCATTTGCCTCTATCCTCAGATTTACTTTGAATTAGATTTATAATGTATTTTTTCCCCTCGTTTTAGGGCCTCGGACCTACAGAACCGTGTGGCTACCCAGTGCCTACAGATGCACGGAGGTTGGGGCTACATGTGGGAGTATCCCATCGCTAAAGCGTTCGTCGACTCTCGTGTCCAGCCCATCTACGGAGGAAGCAACGAGATCATGAAGGAACTCATCGCTCGCAACATCGTCAACTAGGGGTCATCTAAGGACACCGAAAATTCAACATCTTCAAGTAGAGGTCATCTGAGGACACAGAAAATTCAACATCAACTAGGGGTTGTCTAAGGACACCGAAAACACAACATCTTTAACTGGAGCTTGTCTAACTGGCAGCGAAAACATCATTAACTAAAAGCTATTGGACCATACAATTGCTCTTTGGTGATTCATATGAAGGAAATTTTAAAGTAGGAACTTCTAACAAATCTTTAGAAAATTAAAGCAAAAAGTGACATTCCATTGTCTTTCACAAGCTGGCAAAATAATCAAGTTTCCAAATTCAAATGTCAATTTTAAATGCTGCATCTCTTTTAAAAATAATGATCTAAATAAGACATTTCTACAGAATTTGACGAAATTATTCTTTGAATAAGCTGGCTTTTGCTGTATTTTTGTATTTATTGCAGTTTTGCCTTGAGTGGTCGTTTGTTTGCCTAATATGCAAGTATAATGCAAGAACAAACTGTATTTCACCAGCTGCAAGTCTCCACTTGTTTAGAGGAGAGAATTTCTCAATGACATGCCTGGGTGTCATCATGCCCTAAATGGTGATGTTGTGTGTGTTGCAAAAACCATGTGCCTGTGTCATCATCCTTCAGACTCCACATGTAATTATGCTACTGATGTCTGTGAGAAAAACTCTAACACACTGACTTCGCCTTCCAACAGGATTAAAAGGTAAGCTCTAAATTATCCTATCATAGTATTTAGATAACAGAAGGTTTTACATTCAAGGATTGATTGCTTGAGATGCAGTGTTCATATGTGGATTTGGTTTATGCAAGGTCATTATATAGGATCATCATCAATGTTATTGAGAATAAATTGTACAGTGAATCTTTCATTGGCTTCAAGTTTCTAAATTTTTTATTGTTGCTTTGTGATGAGGTTTTTTTAACCATTAACAATTTCAACAATTTGTTTAATTAATCTTTTCTTCAGTTCTGAAATATTACTGAAAAGGACTCTGGCTGGACAAACTTACCCATATTTTGTCCAATCTTGAATTTTAGGTCATGAGGCAACATAAAACAGAATTTTAAAAAATATGAAAACCAAAATTTCCATGTTTTTTTTTAAAGAAAACCCAATTGTTACAGAAAATCTTAAGACTTCAGAAAAAATCCCCATTAGGCATAAACAGAATTTTTGAAGAGTGAAATTCCCACATTTTTTTCCAGAAAATCAATGTAACAGAAGATATTACGGCCTCAGAAAAAAATCATTTGCAGCAGTTTCATTTTCTACAATGATACAATGAACATGCCTGTAAACAACAGTTGTATTGTGAGATTGTCCCAGTAACAGTTCTAACACAGTAGGGGATGTGTGTACAAGCCAGCAGCGCTTTTCTCCACTGTTTTCTTCCAGGATTTCTACCCTACAGGAAAAGGAAACTCGGCTAGACTCAAGAATTCTTCCCTCTCCCACAGTGTCAGACTTATCCTGACAGACAATTCACATTCTGATAATCAATTTCAATAACTAATTAGTACTTTTTTGTGTCTATTGTTTTTATTTTTAGGAGAGCTGCTTTTTTTTCTGTCATATATATGGCCTCTTTTACTTAGTCAATATTGACCATCGTAAAATACTAATTTGTGGTCCGCTTTTTCCACACCCGTGCAAAAATCTTATGAAGACAGTAAAAGTCTGCTTTCCCTTCTGATTCAGTCTGAAATTTCAAAATGGATCTGTCTCCGTGTTGGATTATTTTTTCAGTCCTTTCATTTTTAGATACCCATCTATGTATGAAGGTGTTTGAACAAAGTCCTGCCAACCTGCCCACCCCCGTAATCTCAGAATGGAATAGTCCATATACAAAGCACCTGTTTTGCCTGGACAATTTTCTCCTTCGACTGTTGAGCAAATTTATATTTCACTTCAGCTGTGGCCTTTTTACATTGGCAAACATCAGAAACGTGAGACCTGGTGTCAGCTAACAGTTGAGTAGATGTATTATACATGTACTCAGTAACACATACAATGTTTTAGGTTTGGGCTTTTGAAATTTGATTATTAGGATGACATTGTGTTACTATAAATGACTTCTTCCTTCATTGAATTTGTTGTGAAACAAACGTAACAAAATATGGTTTACTTTTATTGTTTGTTTTCATCTCAATATTTATTTTCTGGTATAGATTTAGCATATCCTAGTGAAATTGTCATTTGACAGTTGGTACAGCCTAATAAAAAAATGTCAAGTCACTCAAAAGAAGTGATGTAATGTTAAATCTATGCCAAAGACTGGCTCGCCATACAACAAACTAACAAAATATGGTTTGCTTTTTGTTTGTTTTCATTTCAATATTTCTTTTCTGGTTTAGAATTGTTTGACAATTGGTGTATTGGCCGAATGAAAAATAGCAAGTCACTCATAAGATGTGATGTAAATCAGTGGTAACAACTCGTGGGTTCACGTACAATAGGACCTTTGTACATGTGTACTTTGCAACAAAGGCGTGGCAAATGCTTCCTCATTCCACCAGGCGTTATGTTACCCACTTCCCCATACTCTGTCTGAAGCCAAAACCACAGGACTATACCATTGGTTATGTAGGGTAGCCTCTACCAGGAGGGCCTGCAAGTCCTTTTTTGTAAGGCATAATCAGGCCGTTTTAGACTTCGGAATTCGTAGGCAGCCTCCGCAAAAATCAACCTAATTCGTAATTGGACATTAGTCGCAAATCGTAAAGTCGTAATCAGCTCTGAGACTTTAACGTAATTCGTAATAGGCGGCGAAAATTTTGCGTAATTCGTAATCACTACCCCCCCTTGCAGGCCCTCTACCAGGCTTTGGGAGGCAGCTGGAAATAGTAGAGCCTGGGTGCGGCAAACTGTTTTCTCTAGCGGACCAATTTCTCTGGCATGTTATCTCTCTATTTGGCCAATTTCTACTCTTTCCTTACTCTTTCATTAATTATCCTGATGAAGGCGACAGTGGTCGCTGAAAATTTGATCCCTGTAAATAGTGTGTTGGAATAAATTTTAACGATTTACTATGATTACTACCAACACAGATGAACTTTCATGATATTCTACTCTTTCCAGTCACCTCCCGAAGCCTGGTAGAGGCTATATAGAGGACTGCCTGCAGGGTTTTCTGTAAGGGTTAGACAAGATGCAATTTTCGTTTACAGTACCAGAATTTGTAGGGAAAACTTTTTTTATCCTTGCAATTTATTATGTGATGGCTACATATTTTGTAATTGACTTCCTGAATTTAGCATAATGTGCATAAGTGATCCTGAATTTTGTATACAGCATTTACAGAACCCCCATGCAGACCCTCTCATTTGGTAAAAGAATATGACACACTCAGTCTGAGGCAACTGAAAATAAAAGAGGATCTAAAATTAATCTTTTTCGCTTATGAGTAAAACTAAAATGTTGCTTGCTTGGAGAAACTGATTCCTTGCGAACAAACCCTTTATAATTATCAAGTCAAATCATAAAGATAATGGTATCATCCACTATAATGTTTTTTCCTGTTTTCTTGGAAGAAGTCTGTTCACAGGATGCTGGGCAAATTAAGTTCATCTGTCCTACTTTATTTCAATCTAAACATTTCTGACTCTTTGGACTATGTTATGTTATGAAAACTTATATAATAATATTAACAAAAGTCTCTTTTTTTACTCGAAACTTTGAAAGTCATTACTGATTTGTTTTTTTATTAAGAATGAAAGAGAATCCTACATTAACTGGTTTTAACAACTTCAAAAATTACCGAGATTTAGATGACTTGTTGGTTGTTATGTCCTTGTTTTGATAACTTGAGAACAATGGAAAATTTCAGAAACAAAGAATTTGCGATGGTAAAATCACGTTTCTTTATGTTAAAAACCTTTCACCCTTCCTTTCACGCACAGTGGGCACTCAAAGTTCACAATTAAGAACTTTGGACGGTCAACTTTGTGGGGACAATATAAATGTGGCGCTCATAAGATTTGGCGCCAAGTCATATGATTTTTACGCGGGAAAGGGTGCAGACTGACCCACCCCTTTGTTTACATCTGTTCGTTTCCTTCAAATTTTATCGAGCCTGGTGCATTTTTATTTGATCTGTGACGCCATATGATGACAAAGTACTATAAATATTGTTATTTATCCACAATTGGGACGTTGGTGTCATTCTGAAGAGCTCTAGAACACAGAAAACCGAGGCATTTTGACAATAACTTTTTGATCAAGTTGTATTTTCTCTCAAGTACTCACGGCGTTTGTCAATGACGTGTACTCCTGACGTTTTGGGTATATCTGTGTCGATTTCTACGCTATTTTACGGTAAAGGTGTAGTATTTTAGAGTATTAACGTAGTGAATTATAATATCACACAATTTTACCATAAAGCTTGGAAAATTATGTCTTTGTAATCAAATAGTAGTGGTTAAATCAACATTTTTCAGGGGGAGGTTGACACAGACTGGAACGCCCAAAATTAAATCACCCCGACCAATCACGTATTAGCGCGTATAGGGGGGTCTGGGTATTGACGCAATTGCTTATAAATTGGGAGTGCAGACATTTTTTGTTGTGAGGTCTTCTCCACCTCGGGATGTCCGCCATTATTGCTACCGATGTTTCTCTGACGAGTTTTCTCTGAAGGCTTCCTGAGATTCCTCACAAAAACATCGTCGCGAGGAAGACAACGACCCAAGCTACAACCTCCCGAAGTTTTAGGTGATTACGACGATTTTGAGGTGGAGAAATCGTCGCCGAAAGTTGGTGTGAACTGGGTGGTTCCACTGGGCCAGAGCGGTGTGTTTGTGCGAAGAGACGTGGCCCCTGGTCACGTGGTCTCGGTACAATTTTATTTTTTTCTGCGTCAAATCTGGGAAATTGTGGCCCTTGCTTCGTGGGATTTTCCTGTGAAAGAGTCAACCTTTCCGTCCGCGGTGCACTGGGAGTGGAAGAGAGCCTCAGAGGTGAGCTAGATCGAGCAGAAGTTGCCGGTTGGCGGCCGGGAAATTAAAAATTGGACGACATCAAAACGTCGGTCACGTGCTTGGGGCGAATTTTTTGGGGGGAGTGAAGTGGAAGAGTTCAACATTACGGTGGGAAGGCGGGCTCTAGTGGCGGCCTGCAGGGCAAGACAGCCAACATTTCGGGCCTGACAGCATTTCTTGTGCTTCTTGCAGCCTCACAGAAGCGTGTCGATGCGGAGGGAACCCGGCTCCAAGCGCCGTCGCCGCTGAGCCCGAGCTGCATGGCTGCGATGGCCCCGGCGCTTACCGAAGCTCCCGCCGCGACTCAGCCCGGGCCCCGCGGCCTCAAACCGGGGGCTGATCCCGACACCAGCGCCGAGCTCACCCGCTTGGACACCAAGCACGGTCCCGTGGATGAGCTAGCCAGCCTGGATTCGTCACCGAGAGTGAACGGAGAACCGGACGGCGACAGGGCGTCCTTGCCCGCGAGGACAACTCTTCCCACTTCCCTCTTCCCTCTTCCCGTTAGCAAAGAGCTCATCCATCGGGGCTTGTCTGACGGCACAGCCCCGAGTTTGCCTGTAGGACTGAAACTAAACTCCACCAATTCCATGATCCTGAAGTCAAAACCTCTCAACACGCCTCCGATTGCCGATCAGAAGTCCACGATCTGTTCAGGTCCAACCATGAGTGTTGCAAACTCCAACACGTCTCCGACCCAAAGTCCGTTGACACAAACCACGTGCAACAACGAGTCAGGAAGTCCAACCAACGTTAGTAATTCCCAGAAAACGGAAAATTCCACCTCTACAAACCAGGAAAGTAGTTCACAACATGCAGAAAACAGCAGATCCGATCACACAGAAGACCCTGGTAAAGAGGACCCAGCCTGTAGTAGTAGTAGTAATAGTAAATGTGAGTGTAGCTGTGAGGATGTAGCAAACTGTAATAGTACTAGTAGTAGTAACAGTAGTCAGAATGACACAACAAGCAAGTGCACATGTGGGAAACAACAACAACCACCACCACCATCCCAGGGCTTGAACCTAGAACTAAGGGAAGCGATATTCACAGGTAGACTGTCGGACGTAGAAGAGCGACAATTCGCGCTCCAGCGAAGGTCCGAACGGCTAGAGCGGCGACTTCGAAAACTCCAATGCAGGCAAGCAGCTTCGCATAGCAGGGTTCAGTTAGGAGCTTTCTTAGACCAAGCGTTGCCCCCGCAGTTGGATTCTTCTTCCTCCAAAGTCGAGGTGAAATCGGAACTGGACCAGACGGTGGTTTCGACAGGTAGCAGCCAGGTAGGCGCAGGTGACAGCACACCGCCACAGCCCGCCCATCGTAGCGCATCGCTCCTAGCCCAGCGTCTCCTAGCAACAAGAACGCCACCGTTCGAGGGTCAGAGTCCGGGCAGTGAAGGGTCGTGGCGAAGGAAGTTATCCGGGGAAGTTACCGACGTTACGGGGCGTCTTCAGACGAACTTGAAGCACCTGGAGAGATGTATCGACTCGGACGCAACCGAGAGCAGCTCAGGAGGAGAGAGTGAGGAGGAGGATGCGGTTGCCGATAGCAATGCAGTGCTGCATGATTTTCCCCTGTAAGTATCCAATTTCCCCTCGTGTTTATCTTTAATTTCCTGTCTTTTTTGAAGGTGTGTATTTATGTTGTGAATTTATGACATGGGGAATCCCCTTTTCTGCTTGTTTTTATAAACTATGCAAAGCTGATGCTTTGCTGATATCAGTTTAGCCTTGAAAATAATGTCAGCTATCCTACATAAAATGTAGATGGAAGACTGTTTCGTTTAGTACTAGGACGTTGGTAGTTTTCTTCGTTCTTATTAGTACCAGGAGCTTCATAGGTTTGTACAGTTTTACTGCCTAACCATTTAAGTTTACGAGCTTGGTATTTTTACTAGGACAGGGATGCATGTTAGGTAGACATTTAAAATTCGGAAAATACTTATTCTTCATATTATCCGTAGCAGGAGAACATATAAAGTATAAGGGGATTACATCATTATATATCCATGCAAAATTTACAATGAAGAGGTGGCTACAATTTTGTGAGATACAGTAATATGTATACTCACGAACACAGTGAACCCAGTATTACGTCAGATTACTCATATGGTAATATAGTTAGGCTTGCAGACTGGCCTAGCTGCTCTTTGCTACTAGTGAATTTCCCTGTATTTATTATTCCAGCTTGCTGTTGTTTTGGGGCGTGTTGGCTTCGGTTAGTTTAGTATATTGCACACGTGGTTTTTGAGCTGAGTCATAGCTATAAATAGCTATTGCCACTACTGGCTGTCTAGCTGTTGTACAACTACAACCCACCCAACTAGTAAACCTGTATGAGATAGCGTGTTGGTACTACCTTGTCTCTGTTGGGGGGACACCAATTCGCACCCGTCTGGACATGTTGTCATGCTTATTTTCACACAACAAGGTCAACAAAACCCCCATGTGACCCACTTTCTGTTTGGGTGTGAGTCACTCACTGTGGGGTTGGCCCAGGAAAAAGGAGGGTGATGTTGATATACTCCAAGCAGAGGTTTGGGCTTATTTTTGGCGTGTTTTAGGCATTTTTATCACGCTTTCTTTTTTGCACTTTTTTTACGCCATCCCAATAAAAAAAATCCTGATAGAAAAGCCTAAAAACGCACCAAAAATAAGCGATACCCAAACCTCTGCTTGGTTGGCCTACTCTCCAAGCATCTACGATTGGGTTTGGGCTTATTTTTGGGGTGTTTTTAGGCTTTTTTTATCAGGCCATCTTCTTTGCTCTGTTATCTTTTATATGCTTGAGTTGGCAAAAAAGAAAGCCTGATAAAAAAGCCTAAAAACACACCAGAAGTAAGCCAAAACCCAAACCTCTGCTTGGAGAGTAGGGTTGGGCCAGAGTAGGGTTGGTGACTGATTTTGATACATGAGGCCTGCTACTATATTTGTCTGGTAGTGACCAGTCATGTCAGTGACCGTTAGGACAGTCTCAAATCTGTACCTTGTGACTCTCTCCCTCGATAGCAGTATTGAGAACATGATAATTGCAGCTGATGGAAATCCAAGGTCAATCTTTCGATCAAATTCGTCTTTCTCAAAGCTACAAAAGTAGGGACTTGCCCTATGCAGTGGCATAACAATGAGTGTTGCACAACCTTGTTACAGTTTCTGCTCGACCGCAGTAAATTTTAATAATTTTGTTATCTTGGAAATTTTATCAAATTTTGCATGGCTTTGGGTTGCCAAATGTCACGTTCACCAAACTGACTGTACTATTTTCTGTGAAATTCTTGAGAAACTACAATAAAACACTAGCAAACTCTACTCGGTTATTTCTGATAAAACGGCTTAGTGATATGTGTATACATCCCACGTTCATGTTCCTAAGATATACAGTAATGTTGACCCATATAACTCAGGAGAAAAATGAGGCTTCGCAACCCATGAAAACTATTTTTGATCCATTGTCACTTTGGGACCAGCGATTTTAGCGGGAGGGCGGGGAGAATATTAGAAAGTATTGATTTGATATTATTTGCTACTGGGTCTTTATGGGCGCCATTTTTATTCTGAAAGAGTGTTATATATCATTTCATAATCCTGTGAAAGATATTGGTGTTGCAGGGTGTAGCTATAGGTAGAAAATTTGTAAACTGTAACAGAAGAAAAGTGGTTTCACTCTTGTAATTCTAAGTACTAGACTAGGCGCTAGACTAGTCTTAAATGCAAAAATAGATTTTTCTATCATCTTCTAATATGGAAATAAGTTAGCAGTGTTGTGATTTTGAAACAGCAGAAAGATTTGATATTGGAAAAGGTCTTAGTTAAAATAAAGCCTTAGTGATTTTTCTATAAATTCTAAACCTATGAAAAGCTACTGCGAAACAATGCCAGTATATTTGCTTATGTAAGTAAAAGTGCGCCTGTTGTGTTTCTATGTTATTTTTCTGCAACACGTCCTGAATATTAATAGAACATGAAACTACAGTAGTGTGGTTATTATTAAACATAAGGTTTACCTGAAATGTAAACAGCCACACCTAATATCTGGGTTAAAAGGTTTGCGGCGTCCTACAAAAAAGACCTTGGCTCCAAAACCAGACAAGGTTTCAGTCTTGCACTGATTTTTTTCCCAACTCTAAAACTACTGTGTTACGAGTAACACATTTTAACACTCCAGGTACAGAAAATGAAACTCTAAATCGAGCTGAAATAATGCATTTTGCCAAAATTTGTGTGTTCAATTTTTATGCACACAAGATTGTAAAAGAGAAGGTTTCAGCTTTGATACAGCATTGAAACTTTATCATCTTCCTTTTAGCAATTGAAAGTATAAAGTTGTACATGCATGTTTTGCGCACTAAAAATGCTTTTGAAGTTTAGGATCACTAAATCCAAACAAACGTCATCCTTTTTCGCATGCTTGCCTATAGCTTTTGAGCCTTTTCCATGGTCGAGCATAATAACAACAGAAACATGTACATCTACCAAGCAAGGGTAACTTTCCCTGATTGTATAGTAATAAATTATGAATGAAAAGTCGTTCTGAATGGTGATGGCCATTGTCGAGCCAAGTTGCAGTGAAAACACAACATTATGATAGTGTTTGAATAGGGTTTTGTCTGGTATGTGACGGCATATTTGCATGACACAGCAATACTGTATCCTGTCCTGTTCTTGACAAACGTTAGCCGTAGACAATAGCTCAGATCAGAAAAGACATAAACAGAAAAGCATGCTATATTTCCAGATATTCAATGCCACAAGCAGAGTTGGATATATTTTTAGATGTTACAACTTTCACAATGCAAAAATTATAGAATGGTTTGATATTGAAAAGAATATTGGAAATTAGTATTTAGTTGGGATGGCTGTAACTGTGGAAAGACATAGCTTTGACTAAAATTTATCTGGACAATTATAATCATTGTCCTATATTTTTGCTATCTGAGAAAACCATGTTTTGGGGAGATACACAGTACCATATACACATTGCTGATGCGTTTGAAATCTTTAGAATTCAACTCTTCTAATTCGAAAGCTGAATGTTGCTGGTTGAGTAAAACTAATTTGGTTTTAATAAGGGCTTTGTTTTATTTGTAATGTGGTCCCATGAGAGGATTTGTAGTATTATTAATGAAATTATAAATGCTGGATTTAGACCCGTTTTGATACCAGGTTTAGAGGGACACAAATCTGATGTTTTGTTGTTCAAAATATTCCAGTTATTGTGCTGGCTACGTTTTTATGTGTAGCTTCTATCGTGTTGGGCGTATTTGGGTGTGTCAAGCTCTCAAGGTCTGGTATTTTTGACAGGCAGAAAAAAATTCCAAAATACGGTACTAAACATTGTTTGCTCTGTTGTTTTTGTTTTGGCTTTTCCTGTGTTTATTTAGGATCAAGCTATGTAAATATTGGCCAGTTTGGAGTATCCAGTTTTCTATGCATTGGGAAAATCTGTTTTCCTTTGGGCAGCTTATTCAAATTAGGTTTGGAGTTTGAAACCACCTTGAGGTGGACTTTAGACTGCTGAATGATTATGTATGTGTCATTCATGAGATATGCTGAGATTGTGTCTGAGTGGCAAGTGTGTATTGTATCAACTTTGTGGATGTGTCATTGTGTGTGTGTATTGTAGCAAGTGTGTGTGTGTTTGTATGAGTGCAAATATATCGGAAAGATTTCTGTGCAGGCTATCAAACTGAAGTGAAATCATAAAACATGCAGGGTTCGAAATAGCCACTTCAATTCAAGAAAGGATTTAAAGAAAATTTTTGAATTGAAATAGGAAGTATATAGATAAAACAACTCTTAGCTTAGTAATACATTTTATGTAGATGTCAATGAAGGAAATCTAAAGTACTTCTACTAAAAGCAAGATTAGAATATTAGCAGCTGAATATTTTGCATCAAAGTAGAGGTCTTTAGGGGATACAATTGATCAAATCGTGTTCCTTTCATAGTGTTAAAAATATAACATCCTTTCTGAGATTTTCCTTTGATAGTGAAAATTACGTCCACTATCAGCCCCTCAAGCTAACATGAGAGTTTGAACGTTGTGAGAATCACTCAGGCAGCCCCTTGTGCATTAAATTGTCTGACTCTAGAGAGCTTGGGAAAGGGTCTGCTAAAAGTTGAATAATGACAGGCCCTGTGCTATGTTTAGATGTTAGTCTTTGAAAGCTTTTTTTATGAGTGCTTGCTTATCATCTATTTTTAGATGAAAGGGAGCATTTATTAAGATATATCATATTGGCTTGCCTTGACATATAGACTAATGGTACACCAGTGTCTAAAACGAAGCTTGTTAGTTGTGTGCTAGCTTATAGCAAGGCTGAAAAATACATAATCAATGCAATGTATTATTCTCTATTCATGTTTTGTACATGCATCCTGAACATTCACATTTTTGTCCTGGTTTCAAATCATCATTTAAATTAGTGATTTCTTTCCTGCAATCTCGAAAACCTTTGTGCAAATTTGCAGGTTTAAGGTAGGAATGAATTTAGCTATGAAAGTAGAAGTTATGTCATTCTAGGTCCAGTTCTTCCAGTGTTGCTGGTCTTTTACGTTTAATATTTTGGCTTTTCAGAGCAGGACCAAGCAGAGGGGGGTTTTCTTAGAAAGCCACAGACATTTTTCCAGGTCTTTGGGAGACCCCCAACCTGTTTTTTCACGGTTTTCTTTTCATGCTAATTAGCTCTGAATTATGCAGAAGCTGCTAATTGTCTGAAACATACCATAAAACAGTGTTTTGAATCGTTGTTTTTGACACCAGGAAAAGCCTGTGTGGTAAGGTTTGGGGCTTGTGTTTGTGGAATACACATTGATTGAAATTTCTGTCTTTTTTCTTAAACATTTTTTCCATGCATGTAATGTTGTGACTTGCCTTCAAACTAGGTCAGTACACAAAAATGGAACATACAAAAAAGTTATTGCATAAACATAATTACGCTCATGCGCACACGCATGCATGCACAGAAACAATACACAGGCACACACTAGCACACACACAAAATACATATACATGCACACACACACACACAAACTGACAAACACACATACAAAGACATACCCAGACATGCACACACACATACATGCACAAAGACATACACTCACTCACACTCGCACACACACGCGTACACACACACACATGCACATGCACAAAGACACCCACACAGACTCCAGAGTCTAGACAGTGACAATGAATCTAACCATATTCACTCCCTAAAAACTGAAAACCAACAAAATCCACTCTGTACAGTCCGTAGCTGAAATAGTGTTGAAAGCAGTGCATACCGTATTTATGCAGTACACGCGCGCACACACACACACACACACACACACAAATTACACTTCATACAGTCCTTAAAATAGTGTTGAAAGCAGAGCATACCGTATTTATGTAAAAACAGGTGGCATCATGTAATACACCCTATAGATTACATGACACTCCTGTTGGCCAATCAGAGCGATGATAGATGATGTAATCCCTAGCGACGATAGAATATCACATGGGCCTGACTCAACCCTGGTCAGGAGGGGGGGTTCAATTTATTAGTCCGGGGATGGAGAAAACAACAGTGCATGCAAAATAATTTGTCCCTAGTTGGTGTGCAAGTATATTGATAATGACGTTAAATGGGGAGGGGGGTTGTTAATCAAATACATAGATGGCATAGAAAGAAAAACTGAAACTGAAACATTAGAGGTAACTTGCATGTTTACATGCAAAATGTTTTTCCCTTTCTGTGATAAATTAATTGTATATTTGGTTGTTAAAAAGGGTGATATAAACATGAGAAATGTTTTATATTATGTTATGATACCAGTATGTTATAGAGTATCAAATCAAATCAACTTTATTGCTCAACAACTGTAGCTGGTACATTGTATGACGTATTATTACATGGAATGGGATCTCTATTGACAGTTTGATGTGATTAGGAAATTCCAGCCAAATGCCCTGCATATTGTTCATTTACTTAGGATAATTTGTTTGTACAACTGAATTTTATTCCACTTGCATTATTTATAACATCCTAAGTCTGTATTATGTTAATATATCTTGTTAATCTGTCATGGACTACCTTGGAAATCAGCTTTATTTGTCTAAAAGGGATTTCACATAACTGTCATATATCCAAGATTAATAAATAAATGAACATCATTTAGCCTACCCTAGGCTTGAGGTATTGTGTGCATGTGCACCCAAATACTTTCGTAGATGTACAGTATGTAGATGTTAAATGTATGATAGTAAACAGCATATTCCTAACGTCTAAGTGTAACATAATTTGTCGTAGTACTTTTCTTTGGAAATATAACATAATAGTTTTTGCTGACATTCTACTTATTATATTTTGTATGGTACACCCAAAAAAGTTTTGCACCTATTCCCAAAAATGAATTTTGAGCCCTGCCACCTAACCATTGCGTTTACTAAGGGTTAGCCATTGACTAGTGTCTGATATGTTCTGGGCATTTGAAACCACTTTGCATAGCGTACAGATGAACAGTGGCAGGAATGCAGGCATCGACCTTGTGGTCAAGAAGGTGGATTGCTAACCAGTAGACCATGACATACCTGTAACCTGGTGTGTGTGTTACAAAAATACATGGGGCGAAAAGGTTAGAATGTCACAGAACAGCCAGCGTACAAAATACTTTTGGCAAAAGTGGGCAACCTTCGGCAAAAATTAGGTTGCCCATCAGAATTTTAAGTTGCCCCACCTAGAAGTTACTACTTTCCTCAAATTAAGTAATGTTAGGTAGCAGGTACTAGCATAATTTTTCTTCTGCAATGTTGAAAATGTCTCTGCAAAATGCAGACTGCAGATGGGTATTTCTAACTCTGTATTGATATCGCTGATTAACTCATTTTCCGTGTTTTTCCCTCTGTTGCAGACACAAGTGTGCGACCTGGAAGTGGGCCATGGACAGAGCTGCCATCGCGTCGCGCTGGACGTGGCTTCAGGCGCAAGTCTCGGACTTGGAGTACCGAATCCGCCAACAGAGCGACATCTTTCGCCAGATACGCGCCGCGAAGGGCCAGGTCGTCTTGGGGGACCCCGAATCTCCGAAGGAGTTCTTTACGACGAGTAGGACGAAGCCGAACCGGAAACTGTCCCCTATCGAAGCGAAGATCGCAAACCTGGAGAGAAGTAGCCAGCTGTCGCCGTGCAACATCAGCCAGCTGCTGAGCAACGTGGACAAGCAGGCGTCGAAGCTGACACAATCACTGGGGAACTGCTACTCCCCTCGAACAGCCTCGCCTGTCGCAAGCACCGCTTCAACAACCGCAGGGGGGGACAGCAGTAACGGGAACGGCGGTAGCAGTTCCAAGAACAAGGTCCCCGCCCCGAAACCGATGAACGGTTTGGTGGACGGAGCGGCGAAGTTTCCCGCAGAAAGCGAGTTGTCCGATTTAGACGACCCGGCGCACAAGAAGCTCAGGCTAGACGCGGTTGCCACGCCACCTCCCACCGTAGGGAACGATCTAACCTGCCAGTGCGCGAGGACTCGACCGGTTCGGAGCTACCGGAAGCGGAAGTTGTTGCGAACGTTCGGGATGTGGCAGGTATGTCGCAAGGCGTCGAAGCTGTCCACGGTTCGCTGCGGTTGCGCGCCGCCGAACACGCCGTGCGTGATGTGCGGGGGTCGGCTGAACAACGCGCAGAAGGTGGAGCCGAACCTGTCATCGCAGGTGGAAAGAGTCGCCATCATGGACCCATCATTCCATCCTGTACTGTCATTCCCTCAAGGTAGGGGGCGCTGTTTTATATTGCACAAGCAAATTCTTTCTGCTTTGTATCATGTCTGTATCTTGTGTATTCGCGTATGTAAGGTTAGTATAAAGTCGGTAGTTTCCAAATGTTATGACAGAAAAGATATCGTCTGGAACAGGCAGAATTTTAAACTGAATGTCTGTTTCAGTTTTCAAAATCAGTATTTGACAGTTTTCAAAATCTAAGATACAAAAAGTGCGTATCTCATTACCTGAATGTCTAACCTTCATCTAGGTATTTTTTGAAATAATTTTTGCTAGTTTTCTTACTTTGGCCCTGTGCATGTTACAAAAATCAATAAGGTTAGATTCGTTTCAGCAGGACAAATCAGATTATAATTGAACATGAACGTTCCATTTCAGTTTTGATCCATTTTATTTTGAACCACCCCCAGAGAAAGTGTGTAATGGTTTGCAATGAAATGGTTTTGAGGAATTATCATGCATGCAAAAAGACTATAGATAAAATGGCACATCAAAATTTCACACTTAAAAGTGATGCATCGCTTGGCCTACTGCTCAGAGAAAACCACAAAAACCTTTTAAAATTCAGCATTATCAAATTTGCATCTATAAGAGCAGCTTGCTCGTGGTATTTGGGACATGTTCAACGTATCAACATGATATGCCATTCGCTGTTACCATGGCAACTATCCTTAGGCTGTTCTATTTTTAGACCCAGCTGTAAAATGTCATATTGCTGATCACTCAGCTCCATATGGATTTAATAACCAACAACAGGAAATTCGTCTTCAAAATTGTTTATGATCTTTGACAAATTAACAAATGGTTCATTTTTGGTTGTAATGTTTTATGAGTCTATTTTATCTTCTTCAGATAGTAGAAGAATGTATTTACATTGAAAGAAAATTATAGCAACAAATTTCAGTCACTGACGAAAGGTAGTGGATACTAGCTGAAACATCTGACAGTTTCCACAATCATATCCAGCTGCTTTTTGGCGTAATCTGTTATATGACATTAGGGACAACTGATTTTTTTTCTCGTGTTATGAATTGAGTTGAATCATGAAATAGAAACTGCTAATTATTTTGTTAATTTTTGTGCAAGTTGCTTGCTTGTTTGTTTTATTTCTTAAACCAGGAGGTACATATCGCCTGGGGCGCTTTCATTCAAAATTTCAATGTTTCCTGTTTCCTGCTAACATTAAAACATTTTCTGCAAATGCACAAGTCGCTATACTACAACCTTCCAAACTTAATGATGCAAAATTGCAAGTTGTAAGATTTTTCTTTGCAATATCGTAAATCTCTCCGCAATATGCAGAATGCAGATGGGTATTTTGAACACTGGCTGTTGTGCTGTTATTGTGCTACTGTTGTGCTAACTTTGTGCTGTTCCATCCTGCAGACATCCCCCTGTCGGTGCACTTCCAGTCACTGCTGAAAACCGGAGACTGGCAAAACCGCCCGACGCCCAAACCTTCACAATCCAACAAAAGGTAAGTTATCATTAACTGTTGTTGAGAATCTTTGAGGGTCAAGCTCGATTTTTGGGGCCTAGCTAATCTCCAAACAGATGTTTCTGTGGCTTCGAAAGACAGTATCAAATTGGCCAGGCTGTATCCATTGGCCAGACAGTATCCATTGGCCACTCTGTGGCTAATATTGGACACTCCTCTGGCCAATGGGTACTGCCATACCACCGTATGATCTGCTTGGAGATTAGGGCCTAGCAGCTTTCTTTGGTATTGCATTGGAACTTGTATTTTCTGTTTTGGATTTTGGTTTTGCTTCCAGTGAATTCCAGTAAGAGTGTTCCTACAAATAGATTATGGGAAGAGTTGCTACAAATAAATTCTAGGCACAGTTTTCTGACAACTGAATTCCAAGAAGAGATTTCCTACAAATGACATTACAACAAGTTTGAGCATGAGAGTTTTGGTTGTTTGGGGCCCCCTTATGTTGTTCCCCTTTTGTTGTTGTACCTTTAGGTGGAAAGATTTGTTTGTTGGTCCTTGAGGTTGAAGGGTTTATTTGTTTGTTGTTTATTTTAGGTTGAAGGGTTCTCCCGTGACGCCGTCACCCTCCCAGTACCAGCGGGCAGCCGACAACCGGGCCAGGAGAGTCAGCAAGAAACTGGCCCAGAGTGCTGCAGCAGCACTACTCACTACTGCAAGTAAGTACGGGAGAGATGGAGGGAGAGAATGAAGGATAGAAAGAATGAAGGAATGAGTAGATGGATGTGTGTTATAGCACCGTTATAGTGCACAGAAACAGCAAGAAATTTACATTCATGAATAAAATAATAAGTTTACAACAAATACTTCAATCACAAACGTGTGAAATGTTTTGTTTTGTTTATGGTTGTTGTTTTTGTTTACAGAGTTGCGAGGAAACAAGGTGGACGGTAAACAGCTCTCGCGGTCGCTGTCTGGCTCGCTGCCGTGCACGCCGAAGCCGAACGCAGCGGATGGCACACGCCTCTGCCGGACAGACGCACGGAAGAAGCGAGCAGCCGCCCAGCTCGCGATCGGTGAGTGTGAGTGACATTTCATGTTTCTTTTTCTTAGGGAGTAAAATACAAACATTTACAGATGGTAGACATTACAGTGGAGTTGGACAGTTTCTGATTGTTAAACTTTAATGCAAATTTATGTGAACAGATTTTATGACCACTGGTTATCAAACTCTAGAATTAACGATTGCTAATTGCGACATTGTGAGTGACATTTCATGTTTCTCTTTCTTGGGAAATGAAAGACAGATGATACATCTACAGTATTATTTTTAATTTGACTTGCAACAAAACAAAAACCTCTACTGACTTTATTGTTTGATAAAGAAATGTTATGACAACTTTGATTTAAGGACATGCTTTTGTTTTGACACATCAGATTTTATTTGACTATTGTCTACCTTTTCGCGCTTGACTAAATGTAATCATGTCTTGTCCTGTGTAAATGCATGCTGGGACCCATTGGAAAGCAGCTTCTACTAGCTGAATGGGCTACCCAGCTGTTTTATGTTGAAATAAATAAATGAATGTACAGTAGAATGACCCTACTGTTTTCCGTTCACAGCTGCCTTCAGTAAAAATATCATGACTTTCAACAAGTTACACAAAACCTAAAAAATAACAGAATTTACAGTAAGTTTTTTTTGTTCCGTCCACAGCTGCCTTCAGTAAGAAGAACCGTTTGCGGAACCGAAGCCTGTCGCTGACGCACGTATCCGGGCGTGACCGTGGTTACCATGCCACGCCCTCCCCCACCAGCTCCGACTCACCCAACACTCCGCTCTCCATATCCTGTCCTGCTAACTCACTACAGGTAAGCGTCCAAAAACAACAACTATCAGGAGCTCCCCCTGTTGTACAAGTTGTGTACTGCAGGCTTGCCTGTACTCTAATGTCTTCTATGTGTGTGTTGGCTGTGTCAGATAATGTTGTGGAGATTTCCTTATTCCTGGTGTTGTTATCATCCCCTTCTCTTCCTAAAATGTTTGTCTTGTCTTTTTTTTCCATGACTGTTTCCCCTGTTGCTAACTCAGGATAAGGTTGGTGGTAGTTCCGTGTTTCCCTTTAATGCCAACTCTCATATAATTCCACTGGGTGCCATAAGATTGCCACATTTCAAGAAAAGATGGAATTTAAAGAGATCTACTAGACTCAGATGCAGACTTACATGCACTATGCACAATTTAGACATACAAATACATTCTTGAGAAGACCTTGATATTTTTATGAGGTGGTTTTCAAGCACCTGGTAGAATTATGATTTTGATGTGATCTATCCAACTTCTGTCTCGTTCTTTCTGTTGTGTTGTATCTGTGATACATTTTGTATATTGAGAAGAAACTTGTATTTTGTGTCTGAGACAACTCTTTCAAATGTTTACTTTGGTTTACAACATATTTGACATAGGATGTCTGTCGTTTTTATTTTGTAATTAAAACAAGGAAGTTGATCAATATGACCAGCAAATCTTCCATGTATGACCTTTTATGATTGAGTATCCGTAAAAGAAAGGATAGTCCAAGGGAAATAATCTCCAAGCAGATCATACGGTGGCAAGGCAGTGTCCACTGTGTTGCTAATTGATACTGCCTGGCCTATTTGATACTGTCTTTTGCGGCCACCAAAAGATCTGCTTGGAGATTACCAGGAGAAAATGAAATGCTTCACATTTGTTTTATATTTTTAATGAGAAACAAAATGCTTAACTTTCTTTTTTCTCTCTCAGGCTGTGCTTAACAAGAAGCGTCAGGGTCACAGTGCGTTTGACATCAACAACATTGTCATCCCATATTCCATGGCGTCCACAACTCGCGTTGAGAGGCTGAAATACAAGGAGATTCTCACACCAAAGTACGTGTGATGTTCCTTGTTGACTAACTCCCAGAGTTAGGCTGGTGCTTATTTTTATACAAAATTTAGCAGTGAATTCCTGTTAAACGTTTACCATTTAGACTGGTAGTTTCTTTTTAAGTATTTTTGGGCAAAATTTAGCATTGGATTCCTGTTACATATAGCACTGTGTGTCAGTAAAAGTTGATTGTCTAATCCCTTCTGTAGATCTTGGCCAGTTTTTTTTAAAACTTTAGGTAGTTATTGTGTTGAAAGCTACACCTGAAGATAAAATTTGTGTGTGAGAAGTTAAACAGGTGAGAAAAAGAACTAAGAATCCTATTGTCTGGATCGAGCCAAATTGATTCACTTCGATCCGGCTTGATCTGGCTCGAAGCTGGCTGGAAGCCAGATCAAAGCGAATCAGCTAGGCTTGATCCAGACAATTTTACCCTAGTGGGAATGGGGCCATAGAATCTTTATACAGGTGAGGTAACTCAGGTGTTGTCCTTTGCAGGTGGAGAAAGGTTAGTAAGGCTGGTAAAGAGGAGCCAGAGACACCTGAGAAGGAGACACCTGTGGTTCCCAACGGCACGACCGAGACAGAGGAACCAGAGAGGGAGGAGGAGGAGGAGGAAGAGGAGGTGAGCTCCATCACTTGGAAAATTTCTCTCCATCATGGCATAAATGATGCACTTTTGCGTATCTAAAATCGGAGCTGTGAGCCCATTGCGAGAATGTACTGTGCCTGCACAAAACCTGTAATGTACTAGTATTGTGCAGTTACTGTGACACTCTTCAGCAAATTCTGATACAAATGTTGACCAAACATCCCATGAAAACCTAAGATTTTGAAATTAGATACAGAAGTATTGTAGAAGCAACCCTTTAGACTGCTTTTATATCCACATTTGGTTAAAGATAACATTGACTTCGAATGAAAGATCATAGTTATAGGATTTAAGTTTTTTTCTAACATCTGATGAAGGTTGACCAGATCGACTGAAAACTTATGGTGAGCTTATTTTGACTAAGTTAATACACTTAAGTGAAGACTAAAGTTGTTCACAAGTTTTTTTGACATTCTGTTCTGCTATTTTCACCAACTCAGATCGAGGATCTTTCCGACGATCTGATCTCCGTCCGACACAACAAGTGCGAGCACGCGGAGAAGCAGCGATTCCTGGCGTTCGTCACCCACAAGAGCCGCTCCCGCTCGAACCGAACCAACAGCGGCACCCCGGAACCCGCTTCTCCCGACGTGAACCTCGATTCCTCCATGGGAACTCCTCTCAGTCTTAACATCCCCTCTCCGCTAACCCCCGTTTCGAAGGACAGCCCGATTAGTCCGGCAAACGTCACGCGACAGAACTCAAAAGGGCGCAGAAGTTCGACCGAAGAGGGCCCGCGATCGGCAACGCCTTCGATCGAAGACTTCGGAGGCTGGCTGGATCCGTGGCCGCGGCGGAAATTCCCGCTAAACGAGGAAGAGTACAACTTCCTCATCAGCCCGATGGCGCCGCACCCCCCACCTCCCCCGCCGCGCTCAGGCCCACAACCACCACCCCCCTCACCACGCGTAGTGAACCCCCCCTCCCCGACGGAGAGGTCAACGCCCTGACGTTACCTGCCATGACCCCGGTGCCGCCGAATGTCGACACGCCGCCCGCCGAGGTCATGATGGAAACAGACGACAGCGAAGACGACCCGGAAGACCCGAATGATCCGGAATGGACGATTGTTTCGCCTGCTCGAGCCCGCGTAAGCACCACCCGACCATCCATAGTACTGAGGCTCGCAAAAAGGTGATATTGCAAGAAAAAAAGGGACAGAAAAGACGAGAAAAAAATGTAAAATTCAGCGTGTGGAAAGAAGGAAGAGAAAGAAGGGTTTTGCAGTAGTAGGGTTCGGTCTGCATTCTTTCAGATGTACATTATATCAAATGTAATTCAGATACAGCTTCAAGTAGTCACACGCTTCACCTGTAAACTAGACAGACGAACTTTTTGTGGAGATTTAAGGAATTAGAAACATTCGGGAGGGAATCTATAATAATGTACACATGGGTGGAGAGGTAGACGATACATTGTATAAATGTAAATACATGGTGATTTCATGTGGGGTTTGTAATTTACTTTGGATGATGGTGACTGTTGATGATGCCCCCTCCCCTTCCGTACCACATTGTGTACATGTGTTCTTTAGAGAAAATATTCCGCATGTTTGTTTTTTGAGTAAGAGTATCAAAAGAATT
>NW_017804620.1:399428-412836 GCF_001625305.1 Branchiostoma belcheri | reverse complement strand
AAAGGAATACTGTGTATCTTTTTCCGTGGGTTTGTGTGATGTATTTGTGAGTGGCTCAGGTACACTTGTAGCTCAAAAGCTCCCCCTAGCACCAGCCTTCTCCATTGCAGTTGCTGTAGTTGTGCTCAAGCTACTAGTACTGACTATTCCAAGCTGAACTGTAGAAAGCTTTGCAAGCGTACGAGTTTTAGCGCGCTACATGTGTAGAAAGAAAACCAACCGCTCAAGCCTCTGTGTCACTCAACTGGAAGTTATTTTTTCTACCTGTAAAAAGATGAAAAAAAAACAAGGGGAAAACAAATGATATGAATGTTCTGGAAACACATGTGGCTCCACGACTGATGCAGTAAGGCTAGGTAGTCTTTGCTGGTCTTTTCTCTGCAGCATAACGAAGCTAGCCCCTCTTCCATCTAAAATTAAACCAGCAACAAGATATGTCCTTGTTTTAGACGATGTTCTTGCTGCCTATTATACATACAATTTGATTCTGTAAAACCACAAATTGTTCATCCAGGATAAGAAAAGCCTTGTACAAAGTTGTGTAAGAACAGAAAAAAAGCTGTAAATAATACTTTCTTCCCGTTGTTCGAACCAGTAGATTTATCGACGTAGGATCTTGTTTTTTGTGTCATGCATTTTCACCCCTTTTTGTTCATGTTCATAATGATTCTTCTTCTTCTTGTGGTGTAAAAACAAAAAAAGACGTGCGTTTCTGCCGACGGCACCTTGCAGATGTAGTGGTACGAGTTTTCCTATGTAAAACTGGGCAGTTTGGAGCACTCGAATCCTGCCCAGTCAGGCTTGTGGTGCCTGGATCCTGTTGACAGCACATAGTGCTTTATTAAAAAGATGCCAGGCTACACTGGTGATGAAAAAAAGCTCACAGAACTTCTGTCGTTGTTGTGTTGTCATTTTTGACAATTTGTTTGACGATTGATTGTGAGATTGTGTATTAAAATCTACACATTATAAATGAATAAGCCACAAAAAAATTGTCAAAGTTGCGTACAATTAAGCACTAATTAACTACATACAATAAATGATGCAAAATAATATTTTGCTAGGATGAAAACCTTAACTCCATATTGTGGATTATATCTTGATTTACCTTTTGGCCGTGGTAAGATTATTTCTTTCTTGAACTCTATTTTGAGCTTAGAAGAGTTGTCATCCATAAAATGCCTTATAGCATTATATAGGAGAGGAAAGGTGGTGTTTTTATATTTTAAGGGGGGCAAGAAATGTTCAGAACGAGTGAATAGTATAGACTTCAAAGCGTGGTTCAGAAAGCATGAGACAAACTTTCTTTTTAGTTGTGAAATCCCTCGTACCAAGTTATGAAATCCATTTCCTTGGAAATGTAGCATTTTGGCCTAGCCTTCTATCGAACTGATGTTCTGAAATTTGACACTCTTCTCTGCGTGCGTAAACTGTTACATTTGATCCGTTCAATGTCATATAAACACTTTGGTACACAGCAAGAGATCTGAGAACATGTCATATGATTTATAAACGTACGCACGCATCTTCCCACTAGAAATAGAGATCAGCAAAGTTTCATACTAATGATCTTCTTCCTTACTTACTATATTGTCAGATCATCTATGTAACACATTAACTTGCAAAGAAGAGGGCGGGGCATCACATAGTTGTAATCAAATGAAGGGATTCTAGACTAAAGGAAAAAAAAAATTGATTAAAAGTAGTAATTCGACCATAGCAAAACGATTTCTCTGATATGCCCATGTTTCCAAGCCCTGTTTTATTGTTGATTGACAGGGTTTGTAGCAGTTTGTCCTGTACGTGACATTGTTTACATTTTAGAATCAACATTCGGTCGATCTTGACTCGAAGTAGGTCAGCTGAGGTCAGTAAATCAAGGTTCATCTAGGGTCAATTCCGGAACAGTCCATCTTTCGGTTTGTGTAGATCAACCAGTTGAGAAATTCACCAGAAATGGTCTTTGCTAATGTTTACTAAGAAATAGATTGTACAACTTTAAAGCAAAGAATTTATGTTTTCCGGAAAAATGTTTAAAATGTAAGAATATTTTAATGGATGTTTGTTTTTGTCCCCCGCCAAATGGCACGTTCGTCAGGATTAAATTTCGCGGGTTTGCGGTGACGTCAGTAAACGTTGCCTTTCGAAGCTCTTCCAAGGGAAAAGAGGCGCCATATTGCTGAAGTGAGAGGTAGGACCACTCCTTTCCCCAAGTTTCCACCCTTCAGAGAGGTAAATTTCCGGTAATTTCTGTTCATGGACTCTTCGTTTATACTCTTCCAAAGGCGTGGTGAAAATGTCACGGTGTGGTTGTGGCGGTGAGAGCGGGAAAAAGCGAAAATCCGCGCCCATGTCAAGAGCCCGGCGGCGCTGAAGTGGTCTCAGCCCCGCATTACAAAATTAATCACTCCTTACCATATTCATCATCCGTCTGCTTCACCGCTGTACTGACACGCTGTGATTTTTACTCGGTATTCGAGCTCGTGATTTTTCACGACAATTATTACATCTAGTGTACTTAAAATGATTATTTCTTGAGTAGAAGACGGGTTTTGGTGGAGTATATTTTGGTCACGTCCGCGCCCATTCTCCACTGTCCTTTGTTGTGCCCACTTTCACTGCCTAGCCTTGAACGTGGCAGTCTGTCAGTGTCTTGGCTTGGCAGCTGTGTCTTCGGAAATGCTTCTTACAGGGTCTGGTTTCACCAAAGTCTTCCGATTTGAAGCGACAACTCGAGACAAGAAGGACAAGTCGTGAAGACCCGGTTTCGTGAGGTGGAATTCCAGTGTCGGCTGTGAACTTGAAATTGGCGTTTTCAGCCTGTTGCATGTGGTTAGCGGTATCGGGTTCGCGTTTTTTTTTAAAAGACAGAAATTGTCGATTTTAGTCTTTGATTCTCCCTCCATTGTCATGCCCTGTTAGCCTTGTTGTTTTCCAAGCTCTACACAGTTTTTAAATTGTAAACAAACCACCCATTGGGGAAAAATTAGGTAGGCGGGACCATGTGGTCTCATCACGCCCCCAGTTTGTTGACTTAGGGGGGCTTGGCGTGATTTAGCCAGGCCAGGCCAGGCAAATGCAGTTTGTTGTTTCAGGTCAGCCCTTAATTCATTGCCCAGTGTTAGAAAACAAAAATTATTTTTCACCTGTTGAACTCCACTATCTTAAAAACAACGCCCATTCAAGAATTATAATCAAAATCTATTTAGGAATGGCCAATTTTGTGAATCATTTGTAATTTTTAAATTGTGTACATTTCTTTGTTATTTTATATGTATCATATCTTTGTTAATTACTTTATGTTTGATGGTGGCACTTATATACTTAGCTTATATATATGCGGTCTTGTGTTTTCTTTCATGTGCTTTGATAAAAAAATTGTAATCGTTGGTAATTCCTTCTTCAAAGCCAACCACCATTCAGATTTTTGTCTGCGTGTTGTTTGAATAAGGCCACACCAATTTGATTTGTTGGTTCTCATATTTTTTAAAAATATGGTTAACTGGAACCAACAAAATGAATTGGTGTGGCCTAAGGATTGATTAATTGATTGTCAATGATTGATTGATTGATTTTCAGACGCTAGTTCAGAAACATGGCGTACATCATCAGAGAAGTGATGGACAATGAGGACCCTCCCCTGCGACCGAAGGATGTGGAGTGGAAATACAGGATGCAGTCCACATACGGACCTGGTAGGGTTAAATTTCACTGTTAGAAAATACTGTAAAATCATAGGCTGTATTGTATTATTGGACAACTTTTATCTATGTAATGTTACTTGTTGTTCCCGTATGTATAATTGTTGAATTAGGAATATCAGCCATGCTGCCTGTAAGTCAATATAATATACTGATGCATTTGACAACTTATAAAGGTTCAAATGGAGGTAACAATTCAGGACCTCATTCCCAGGGCCCAGCTATTCTGTACAAGTGCTTATTAAACCATATTATTATTATTATAAACAAACAAACAAACAAATTTTCTTTAGGCTACACTGTGCTGGCTCATTGTTAACTTGTGTATACTTGTGTGGAGAAGTTATAATAAACAAATAAACAAACAAAAACAAATTTTCTTTAGGCTACGCGAGGTGCACCAACTGCAACAACTCGTGGGGTACCCAGCTGTGCTGGCTGACGGTGAACCTGAAACAGCGCCGCGTGGTGAAGTGGTGGGAACAGAAGTGTAAGAAGTGCCAGACTCCGAACCGCATGCGCATCCGGAAAGACGACCTGTACATGATGATCGAAATGGCAATCGACAAGTAAGTACAGTCAGACCTCTAGTGCTAGTTACATGCTGCCAGGGATAGTATTGATGTGTGGTTGGATCTGAGGTCTACAAAGTATGGATACTTTGCCCAAGGTCTCCACTTAAATCTCCTTTTTCTAGTGTAAAAACATGGAGTCAGCTCCAATTTTTGGTGCACAATTTTTCAGCTCTACTTTCAACAGGTGTCATGTACAAGTAGGACATGTTCAGTTGATAGACAGTCCATGTACCTAAAATTTGTTTGGATACACAGCTCTAGTTTTTCAATCATTTGTTCCTGGTATGCCAGAACATTGATAGAAGGTATCTGTACCTTTGCCTAAAATTTGTTCAGGTGTACACACAGATGTACTTTTTTAATCATTTGGCGTTGCAACCATTGCAGGTACAGAAATGCATTGATAAACTGTACCTGTATCTGTACCTTAAATCTGCTCTAGATTTTTTATCATTTGTTGCGCATTGATAGACAATACATGTACCTGCACTTGTGCCTAAAATCAGCTGTCTTATTTTTACATTTTTATCAATTTTTAAAAAATCCTTTTTCCCAGGTACTACGCGTTGATAGATGTTTGTTGTTTGTTTTAGGTACTATGCGTTGATAGACGGGACGTTCAGAAAGCGTCGTCTGCGCCCGACGGAGAGCGACCCGCACGACATGAAGCTGTGCGAGCGCTGCCGGTACGGCGAGGCCGAGCAGCCCTGCTGGATGAACCTCTGGTACTGATGATGTCACCGTCACCGTAGCAACCACTGATGATGTCACCATTCCCATGGCAACCACTGATGATGTCATGGTTACCATTGGAACCACTGATGATGTCATGGTTACCATGGGAACCACTGATGATGTCACGGTTACCATGCGAACCACTGGTGATGTCACGGTTACCATGGGAACCACTGATGATGTCACAGTTACCATGGGAACCACTGATGACATCAGTTACCATGGCAACTGTTGATATCAAGGTAACCATGGCAACCATTGATGATGTCACAGTTGCCATGGCAACCAAAAGCAACACTATGACAGATGACAGACCAGGACCAGGGATTTTACCGCCTGCCGCTAACATGTAAAACACAACACTGGTCACTTCAGAGGCTTTGCTTTCACTAAATATAAGTTGAAGTGAAAGCTTGGAGTTCAGATACAGTGTTGTGTATGTATCCATTGGTGCTCTGTTGCAATGATTGTAACATGTTAACTTATATATGCTACCGTCCTATGTTACCAAATAACTTTGTTAGCAAAGGGACGAACAACAATATTCATATTTTTGCCTGAGAACCCCAAAGTCTATTTCCTTCTGGTTCTGTTGAGTACAAAGGAAAAGGGGAATATTTCCATTGCTTTAGCCTTGCCTGAAAAGGATTATTTTCAAATTTTGTCTCAGAAAGAAATGACTGAAAGTTAAGAGAATTTGGGGTTGAAAAAGTTTAGCTGGTTAAGTATTTAATGGAGTTGCATAACCATGCATAGAATTGGACAGAGTTTACAGTTCAAACATTGTTAAACTTTTGTTTATGTTTTTTATGTTGAAAATTGCACCTGTTTTTGCAATTGTTTGGGTTAAGAGTACAACTCGCCCCAGATTTGTTTAATACATGTAGTAATATCACATGACTCAAGCTTCATGGAGCCAGGTTTGATTTTAGTTTTTATGTCACAAAGTGATTATAATGGCTTATTATTGGCACACTAGTTTCAAACTAAATTTAGTCTGCCTCAGTTGAAGACAGGTTATATAAACTAGTCTCTCGTGGTTAGGGTGAAAATATGGTGCTCTCAAAACTTGGAAAAGATTTGCAAGAATGTTATTAGAGGAAAAAAGTGTAAATGACTTGGACTTTAACCCTTAAAGAAGGGGAAAGGAGTCAGTCAGGAAGCGAAAAATGTTCACGCGAGAGACTTATTTTGTACTTGTTATATTTTTGTACAAAAACCAGCCTTCTAGGAGAATGAGATTGACTATCTATATATTGAGGGGCAGAATAATTCTGTGTTTTCTCAGAAGAAAAGATTGTATTTCAGAGAGTTTTGAAAGTACATGTATTTGAAAATATCTGCCATATTTTCACTCTAAATGTTGCAAAAGCTCATGTATGTTTAGAGATGTACCTTCTCTATATGTGAGATTGTTAAGTTAGTTTAGTTTTCGTCTGGCCAGTGTTGCACTGCCTTATCGCAAGTCTAAGTCTTTCTTATAAAGGAGTTAAATGTGCTATCAGAAACAAGGTGCATGTTTAATTGCACATTTACACATTTCCTATAAGCTGACAGTATCTTTTGTACACAAGTGTTCACTCACAAGTGTTCAATACGCTTGTACAAAATGTATATTGAGGTGATACTATCAACTATAATATCATTAATGATAAAAGTCCAGTGGTGTGGCTGTCCATTACATACAAGTTCAGACAGTCAAGTTTTAGGTTTTAGTTGACATTATTTTTTTATTTTTTCATTTTTATATTTCTGTAGAAAACAAAGAAAGAAAACTGTTTTATGTATCAAAAATTGATCCATATTTTGCATGACAGTGGACTTTTGCTAATTTGGAAAAAAAGCTGTAATTTTTGCCCCTCGTCAAAGTTGGAAAAGTTTTTTGAAGGATACTTAAGCACACTGACGATACAACACTTCTAAGATTTGTTTCTGGACCAGGTTTTAAAAAATCCTCCTTTGCCGTAGAAATATCTTACTTAAGAACTTTCTGATAACATTTCTTAGTCGAGTCCCTTTTTTTTGCAAACTGTCCATATTCAAGACAGAGATGACTATACTATACTATAATAAGGGCGATGTGAGTTTTCCTATAAACTTATTTACATTTTGAACACCATGTGCCCTTAATAATACCACCTGTATGTAATGTTCCAGTAAGAGGCATTGTACATACTCAGCAGACTTTATAAAGTAGGAAAGACTGGAGTTATTGAGAAAAATCAGAAACATATCTGACAGTGTACTTTCTACTTGATGTTTAGGCCACAATGATTTCATTTCTTGCTAATTATTACTAAAACCAGTTTCTTTTCTGCTGTAAGAAATGTGATGCAGTACATTGTATTTCCATGTGCCAATGATAACAGAAAGGCCAGTATTGTAGTGATTTTGTATTTTCTACTCACTCAAAGTTATTGCACGATTGTAAAGTGTATCTAAGAGTGACTTAAGAAAATGTACAACGTTTCCAAAAGCTGAGAGGTTATCTATATTCCTAAAACTTCTGGTATGTTGAGCTGAGCTGAAGTTTTGCAGATTGTACGTTGGATTTGGACCAAACAAAAACAAAGAAACATGCCAACAGTTTCAAGAATTATTAAGTTGAGCCAGAGTAGAAGTTGATACATGTTAAAAGCTGTAGAATGTAGACTAACACGATATTTAGTAAGTTTTGCAGCACAAACGTGGTTAAAAAGTCTGTATATTTGTTACTGAAGGCTTCAGAATTCTGTACTGAAGTTTTTCTGCTGTTCAGCGATGCTGATGTCAGTTTGAATACAAAGTTTTGTTGAGAAAGTTACTGTGTTGTGTCAAGTGCTTTATTTAACCAAAGACTAGTCTGATTTGATAATAAATGTGTGCCTGTCCATGGTGTGTGTGTGCCTGTATATGTGTGTGTGTGTATGCCTGTATTTGTGTGCGTGCCTGTATGTGTGTGTGTGTGTGTGTCTTTTTCTTTGTGTATCTTGCTGTCACACTCTGTCTCTGTCCCCTCTCGCTCTTCCTCTCTCCCTCCCCCTCTCTCTCTCCCTCCCTCTCTCTCTCACTCCCAAAAATAACATTTGCGACTCCACTTGGGTGCGTATATTATATATTAGTTATAACTTTGTACAAAATTACAAATACTTGAGATTGAAATTAGTAGTAATTAGATTATCCAATCCACCTTCGCCACATGAGTGCCTAGCATTGTGTGGAAGGCATGTTCAGCACCAAGGACAGGATCCGGTATGCCCACTGTACACGCTTCAACCGACCGCTTTTTGGCCTAATTTGCAGTGTACATTGGCTAGGAACTCTTTGTAACGCTCTGGATACATTGTATAATGTAATTATGAATATAAAAAAACACTTAAATAACTTTATAGTATAGGAAAATTGGACAAGAGTGTTAGTTTCATACTGTGGTCACATAACAAGTATTCGTGAAAACGTTTATTCGCCGATACCACTCAAGTACCCGGCGGTAGATGCATTTTCATCAATTTTTTTTACCCTGATATGAGATTATTAGTCTTCGAAATTATATAGATTATCTATTATTTTCACTTTCTTCGCGCCATAATTATAAGTGCCTGTCACCGGGACAGGCCGTTATTGGTTGTCATAATTAGATTACAAGCTTCACATTAATGAGACAGGGCTGCTTTGCTCACCTGTGTAAAAGTGGCATGGTCCTTTCAAAATGGCGGTTTCGCAAGACGGGAGTATTCTTGGCTGATTTTCTTTACAAATATTTGGGTAGTTTTTAGAGTTTTTCGTCGGTAAAATGTTTTTGCTAAGTGTGCAGCAGAATATTGGGAAGTTTCAGCCGTGGATTTGTGCCGTTCTGGTGATGTTTTGAAGAGAAAATGCGGAATTCCTGACCTGCAGAATTTCGGAGAAGATCCCAACAAAATGGCGAGGCAGTTGGGAAGAGTAGCGTGGCATGGAGACGAACTTCGCCTACAAGTATTGTTGCAGGTAAACCAGCAAATTGTTTGGCTGACATTATTCCCTAGCAACTACAGTACGAACATGTCAAGTTTACAGTGTTATATTCCGTAAGAAATGGCCTAGTTCTGTATTAGAGAGTGACCGTTCCTAATTTTAGACAGGCTTTGAAAAAGTCTATCAAGTTGCCGCGTTTTCAACAACATTTTCAATGTGCGGTGCGCTTGTAGAGTGTTAAATGTATGTGCTTGTCTTTTTGTTAATTGCTCAGCGTTTTGAGGTTACATTTGTTGAAAAAACTTGTGCATTTTCTTTTCTTTATCTCCACGTGGTTCAAAACACCTGTTGGAATGTGCCCGTGCACATAATTGAATATTTTGATGATCCCGCCAAAAACTCGCGTAAACAAGATCGGGTCTTCAAAGCTTCAATGTGCCGAAATAAATACGATATAAAACGTTTGGAAACTTAAGTCCAGTTGATATAAATTCTTTCTTCATTATCATTTGCAAATGAATGTATGATCTATGATTTAAATGCTTGTTCGTTGAAATTTTCGACTATTTCAGTAATTGTAATGACCAAGGCCCAAGTATTTGTGGCGCAAACATAACAGTTGACCATGCTGTTTTCAAAACATTTTGCGCCTTTTATATAAATTCCACTTAAAGTTTCAGTTGAAGGGGTTTTGATTTATTTCATTTTTGTTGATATCCCCATTTTTTTATGGTCATTATGTACAATTTTTGTCGAGGTATTTGTTTTAAAGTCAAGAATTTTAAGGTGTGTGTGTGCATTGCTAGCTTTAAGAGACTCAGTAAACATCAGTGAAAAAAACATAAACTGTAGCGGTAGAAGAATAAAACAAACTTTAATAGATAAATCCTTATCTTGTCTGTCAAATGCATGCTTGTAATTTAGTTATGGTTCTTGTTTTCTTGCTGTCCCATTTTCTCTGATGGTACTCCCCTACTCCAAAAATGTAGTTTCAGATTTCATATCCACATTCATGTAAGAACTTTTTTACCTCACAATTTCTCTTGTATTGTGACTCTCATAAACAGACTGTGTATAGAAGTAGGACCATGTGTTTTATATCAAAGTCTTGCTTGTAAAGTTGTGTTCATTGTCTTTTTTTTGCTTCATGGTTGTCACGATGATGTAGATTAAATTTTTCAAGCTGGTAAAATGATAAGTGTTTTTTTTATTTTACACCTTGTAGCCTAAGCTGATACTATTTCTTCTTTTCATAGAATCCTGTAGTGAGCTGTGCTCTGAGGGTCAGCAACCTGTGCAGGTGTTCAGTACTGATGGGATGAGACCTGTGATGACAGAGGCACCAGGTGATCGGATACACATAGGAGTATTGGGCCAGGTGAGAAAAATCTGAATTCTGCATTTTACCTTCAACTATTTGGTGTTATTTGAGACAAGTGTGTAACTTGTAATGTCTGTATAGTTACATTGTAGGTGGCTGCTGACTGATGCAGTAGTGGGGACTCCTGTCTGAACCTGACAAGAGAAGATTGGACCAGACCAGATGATTTGAAGACCCAAGAGGAATATCAGGTGAGAAAAATCTGAATTCTGCATTTAACCTGCTATTTACTTCATGTTATTTGAGACAAGTGTGTAACTTGTAATGTGTGTGTAGTTAGGTGGCTGCTGACTGATGCAGTAGTGGGGACTCCTGTCTGAACCTGACAAGAGAAGATTGGACCAGACCAGATGATTTGAAGACACAAGAGGAATATCAGGTGAGAACTTGAAATCTAACTTGTAAATTGTACCAGTAATAATTTCTTGTTGTTACTTGAGACAAGCATGTAACTTTGTAATGTCTATGTAGCTAGGTGACTGCTGACTGATGCAGTTGACTGCAGTGATGATTCTAAACCCGACAAGACCAGATGTTCGTGTTCTGAGAAACCTGGTGACCGGCAACTTCTCTCCAGTCCAGACCAGCAAATCAGATGACCTGAAGACACAGTGAGTTTGTACAGGTGAGACAATGGTTCTCAATTTACAAGTTATATTTTTCTAAGGCATTTCACAATTCTGAGGCATGGCGCAATAGATAACTTTCTAGAGGCTAGGATTTTGTACATCTATTCAACGAAACGGATTGCCCAATTGTGCAATTTTATAATTTAGTCTATCTTTAATGGTCATTCAGTGTTGCATCACAATAACCATCTGTTCATATCGGTAGGTGTGTCCTGAGTGTCAGCTGTCCTGATGTTCCTGTCCTGACTGGGAGAAACCTGTGATGACCAGCGACTCCTGTCCAAACCAGACCAGATGAGGGCTGAGAAGACTGGTTGACTTGAAGACTGGTGGAATGAAGAGAGTTTACAGGTGAGACAATGCTTTACAACTTCAGTTTACCTTAGACTTGTTTCTTTCAAGATAAAAAGTTTTGGATCAGAAGAAAGTCTGGCGTTTTACAATGTTTATGTAATGTTCCTCAGTGAAAAACACAGTTGTGTTGTAGGCAGTATAATTATAATAAATGTTTTATTGCAAATGCATGCCCGAGGGCTAATTGCAGGAACAGAAGAAACATTTGGTACCAAAAAAAACAGACAATTAGTACACATAGAACTACTGATAACTATTAAGAAACTACTAGTAAAAACTACTGGGTTTGACTTCTTTTTTGAAGACAGAGGAAGACAAAGGACCCCACATTTTCTGTAATCTGTGGGTGTTTGGATGTTAAGAGGAGAGTAGTTTTCTTTTCATTTGTATATGTGTGAAAGTGTGTGTGGGTAGAATTTGGAGGCTATGTCAATAGAGTTTATTTCGTTCCTTGCCATAGAGGGTACAATTTGAGATAAAATGCGTTTTATCTTCCACCGTATTCAACGTACAATGTTTGCAAATTCGTTCATACACTTGGAGCTTGTTATACCGCCCTCTCTCAATTTCAAGAGGGTGTGCACTAATTTGTAATTTACTTATCGCAGAGCGAATATTAAAATCAGTTTAGTCGAGGTATTTTTTCCATAGAATATGTTGTTTTACATTTTTTGTAGAACCTTAGCTTACCAGAATCAACATTTAACTTGTGGTAAATAGTAATTATAATATCCTATTTCTGACTAAAGGTGAATTGCTCCAATATATACTGACTTTTGTTTTCCTCTCCCCACATGACTTATGGTGGAAGGAAAGAAGGAAGGAAGGACCAGACTTTTACCAGTAAAGCAGTGAGAGAAGACACAGGCTGGGGTCAAGTTGTGAGTATAGTTTATTTGTGTAACACAACCAAGTACACACACTTGCACACATTTCTATCCTTATACCCTCTAACTCTGCCTTGCACTTTTCCTTTTCCACTTACTTGTAACCTTCACTGTCAAACTTCCACGGTGGTTAAATTTGGCTCATATTTGCTTTTACGTAATTTGAACCAAATGCATGTTCCACTTGCAGTCATTTACAGAAAACCTGCGCCTTCGGGCCATTTTTTTCACGGTTTCCTCGTATCAGAAAGAAATTTTTGCACAAATAAACTGTTTTCTGGAATGTACACCTATTCAGTCATTTAGGTGTGGACATGTAACATGTAAAAATGCTATAATTGCAAATTCAAACATTTGAGATCACAATCAAGGAGCATTCAATTAACGTCATTGCTGGAACAAAAAGATTTGTGTTTTAGGGATTTTTTTTTGTAGAATGACTAGTTAACAAAACTCTTGTGTCCAGACTATTTTGAAAAGTTTCACAGCTAGCCCCAAATTGTCTCAAGTAACTTGATACTTTGCTGAACGTGCCCAGCCACAGAAAGAGTACCAGACCACCATGCTCATTTCTCTTTTACACTTCTCACTTAACTTTCACAACTCTTTAAATGCTTCACATTCTGGACTTCTTGTCTTTGGACCTTTACTCACAACATCTTTCTTCACCCTTTCGCTAAACCCTTCACTCAAACTTGCATGGTACATCACCCTTTTCCTGACGCTTTGGACCTTTACACTTACCGGTAGCTTCCCTAACCACTTCAACTCTTCACTTAAAATCTTCCTCTGCTTTTGCACGCTCAACTTTTAGGTCGAAGGTCCCTTTCACACTACGGTAAAATTGTCCGGATCAAGCCGAATTGATTCGCTTTGCTTCTGCTTCAAGACGAATCAAAGTGAATCAATTCGGCTTGATCTGGACAATTTTACCGTAGTGGGAGTGGGGCCTTAGTCAGACACTAACTTGCACTGCTTTTAATTACACGGTACGCCACTCTTTTCTGCGCTCTGATGCTTCACGTACCATTCTGGCACACTCTTTTCCTTGGTTTTTAGCCTGGGTGCCATCCTCCGTAGTTTTTGCCCGCTCCCTAATGTCACTGGGCACCACGGTCCGGTGACATTAGGGAGCGGGCAGAAACTACGAAGGATGGCACCCAGGCTACTTGCCTTTCATCCTTGAACTCTGGTTCTAATTGCACGGTACATC
>NW_017804620.1:384905-399382 GCF_001625305.1 Branchiostoma belcheri | reverse complement strand
AATTAGAACGTTTGCGTTGATGTTTAAGTGTCTGAAATGTTGCAGAGACCGTCGCAGAACCGTATTGGAGACCAGCCCACCTTCGGTAGCGGCCATGCCTGCTTTTAGACACTTTTATCAACCTGTCACTGCAACTGTCTACAGTTTAGTTATACAAGCTCTAAAATGACTGTTTGAATTAGAACGCCTGCAGTAATGTTTTTGTGTCGGATATGTTGCAGAGACTCCTAGACACTAGATTTCATCAACCTCTCACTCTTTTTACAATTCTCTTTTTACTGCCCTTAGCTATCCATGCTAAATGTAGTTGCAACAATTGACTTCAAAACTTGACTGACTAAATCTTTTAGCTACACTACCTGAACTTCCCTAACTCAAATGCTGGCTACATAATGTGTCGACCTCTCACTACAACTGTCTGTTTAGAAGTGTTTACAGAGATCTCTCACTGTAACTCTATCTACAGTTTCATTCAATGTACTGTTTAGTTATCCTATCTAGAAACCATAATAAAATCATAATCCTCGCAAAAGAAATACTTATTTTTGTTCCGCTGATTCCATAACTCAATTCCTCCCTTTCTAACATCACACACAGCTTACCTGTAGTACATTCACCCTACAGAAGGAAAGCACAACATTGTCTTTTCCATCTTCTGTAAAGAATGGGACATATTTCCAAAAATCATCTTGTGAGCAAAGTACTTCCCCTGAAATTTACTCCATCTAAGTTTCCATTTTTGAGTGCTACACAATATTTACATTATTTATCCTTACACGTTTTGTTGCTTAAATGATTGTTTCACCAGGTAGATTTCTTTTTTTCAGAAAAAATCAGGACGGACAGGGCAACATAAAAAAAACAGGCCAAGGCACCGCGTGATAGCCAAAAATGTTACAATATGAGCCATGAAGTGAACATACCAGACTGGTCTATAATTAAACAATAGATTTTGAACTTTTAATGAAACAAAATTGCATTGTTACATTGAAGAACTTGGAAGAAAAGGACTTTTTGCAACTGTTGGGGCTAAAATATGTCTTTCATTGAGCATTTTGCAGTTAATTTAGAACAAAAAAATGGACAGGGCAATCCGAGAAGCAATAAATTAAATTGGTGTGGCCTAAGGACAATTAGCATTTCAGAACTTTTAAAAATCTTGTACAATGTGGATCATAATGAGGAGGATATCAGGGAAAACAGTTTGATCACAAATGCTTTTGAAAACATCCCATTGCTATACAGAATGAAATAACAGACAATATTACAAGTGCTTTCCTCAATAGGAAAATGTACTGTGTTCTCCGCCATAAATGTAAACAAATGTTAGTCATGACCTTAAACTAGATATTAGTATTAGAAATGTGAACTCTTTCAATCAAAAATGACAATGAATAGAACAGAGGGCCAGTTTAGATAATCAGGTGTTTGGAACTAAAAATTCAGAGCATCGCAGAGATGCCTAATTCCAACATATTTCATTGTCATTTTTAATTTTAGGGGTCTGCATGCATGGGATGTCCCGATCACGCTTTACACTAAATTCTGGAAGCAGCGGTCACGATTTATTCTTCATTTGTGCAGACATAAACTTGGTTCAAGTTCGAATTATGCAAAATGTCAAAGCGCAAAAGTATGCAAAGCAGCGACCCGGTATTACGCTTCATTCATGCAGGCTTAACGCTTTACCCATAAATTATGCAAATATTACATTTAATATTAAGTCACAACGACCCGATTTTGGATTACTCAAATCTAAGACAAGTGCTTACGCAATGCGGCATGCAGACCCCATTTTTGAAAGAGTTCTAAAAATAAAGGCCAACTCACGTCAAGGTCCGATGTTCTCTTGTCTCGTAGATAGGTGACAGGTCCCTCAGGAACACACTCAGGCAAATCCTCCTTGAATAGGACAGGAACACAGACAGGTCCCTCAGGAACACACCCCAAATATCCTCCTGGAATATACGCACTCAGGTCCTCCAGGAATGTAGACAGGTACACAGGATAGCAGCCAGGTCCCACAGCACACACAGGAGCATGGTCAGGTACAGTCTCAGCTTCCCATCAGCTAGGGTGTAAAAGAAAAAAAAATTCAGAAAAATCTCATGCCAAATTTACATACACCAGGGATACACCAATATATGTTTAAACAATATTCACATAACATGCATGACATCATAATATTCACAACATTTGTTATAAAACCTGCTTTGATTGGTGGAAGAGCACAATTTGGAACATTGTTAACATGTTAGTGAGGCAAAACAAGAGCACAGCCAAAAGTGAACAATCAGAGAATATTCTGACTAAACAACAATCACATGAAAATACATCTCACACAAGATATCACATAATATAAGGTATCACAATCCATTTGTTCTAAAAATGGCAATGGCAGCGTGCACGACTCGGAACCAAGAGGTCCCGGGTTTGAGTCCTGACAAATTGCCACCGATCTTGTACCCTTGGGAAAGGCACTTTACACGACTTTCCCCGCTAGACTCAAGTGAAAATGAGTATTGTCTGTCCTGTATTCGTTTCTATGTGCGGGACACAACACCAGCAACAGCTGCCTCTGTTCCGCGTGTATTGCAGCACTGTTGCAATTTCAATAAATCAAATGAAATCAAATCAACCTGATTTGGTTGGGGAAAGAGCACATGGAACATTGTTACAGAGGCAAAAGAAGAGCACAAAAAACAATGAAAATACATGTAGAAATATATCATAATAACCAAACAACAATCACATGAAAAATTATCACACATGATATCATGTAAGATATCACAATCCAAATAACATGATAGTCATCTCATGTTTGACATCCATTAAATTACAACTAGTAGGTACAATTTAAACATTAGAGCCAACGACACACATGAAATGCAAATTTTCCAAAGATAAAAACATATATGTCATCATAACAAATACATATCTATAAACCATCCTCATTGCATGCAAACATGTGTCAATGAAACTGTCATCAACAAGTCATGAAACTTGAGAGGACTTGATACACTTCGTGTATACAGACCTGCTACAGAGAAGGGATTCAAACCCAGGACCACAATTCCTCCACTCTTTGTTGTTGTTCCAAGTTGTCGTCTTGCCAAAAAAACGACTACATAACTAGTACCTATGAAAACGTTATCCTTGGTTTGGAGTTTCGTGATGCACTTCAATTCAGAATCTGAAACAACATGCATATATGTCATGTCAAATACGTAAACTATCTAATAGTATACATCAATATTAAATAAACCATCCTCGTCATGCAAACATGTGTCAATAAAGTGGTTTATCGTCAAATTGTCGGCTGAAATTGTCCACAGTTTGTAGCCACATAGTTTCATTTTTAACAATCATTGCGCACATGTAATTAGACATATGACCTAATAACCTGGAGGATAAATGTTAATATAATATCAATTGGACTTTTCCCTTTCTGCGGCCAATCCTGCTTCGCTGTTGTGTTTTGAGTGAAAGATAATTGTGGAGTAAACACATTACAGTTCTGTAGTAATAACAGAGCCCAATGCAGCAGGGGTTTTTCTAAACAGGGGAATAAGGGCACTGCTCCCTCATGTAACCAGTCAGCCCTAAGTGGCTACTTACACACCATTTAGTCTTTCTCAAAATCATTTCTTTTCAGTAAAGATGTAAAAACAATACAACAATGCATTCTAGACGTAAGTTAGTCTGCGTTACATTAATGTTACTCTCATTTAAAAAAAAAACCCTCAACCACTTCACTCCCTCGCCATATGCATGTCTGCGATCTGCTCCCTCAGGCTAAATTTCTCTAGAAAAACCCGGGCCAGCCTGCAATGTCCTTGAAACACGAGAGGTTGACCTTTGTCCCCATCTTTGTGTTTACTACGTCAAACAAAACACTGCTCGCTCAGGTGTGACCCAACAGAATGACCCGGAAGTACAACACTGGGAAAGTCCCCAGTCAGAATAGGAGGGAAAAACCAGAAGTTTCACCCACACATCGAGGAACAGAAACATTTCCCTACATGCACTGAAGAAAAAAATAAGTCAGAGCTTTTGCTTCTAAAGAGGGAAACAGGCAAGTCTCTAGCCATGCTGGTATAGAGTTTTGGACATCCAGGTGAGATTTACGTAGACATTTATGTCAACAGAGTAAACACTGGAAAATGTCTAGTGTCAGCATGGCCAGTCTGGCAAACAGACTGCAGAAACTGTGCATAAACAGTCCGTACAGCAAAGAGGTCTGTTATGATCGGGCACTGAGAGAAGCTATTGCTAGTGAGGATCATTTCATGGAGGTAGAAGTACTGAAAAGTCTTGGAGACCTGCGTCTTGAGAAAGCCAAGCTCAGTAAAGATTCAGCAGAGTTTGACAAGGCTGCTGCCCTGTATGCTGCTGCCTTACTGCGCTGCAAAGATCCAGATGTAGGTGAAACGGTAGAACATCGTATCCGCTACATGGAGAAACTCTCCAGACAACTGCTGCAGGGGTACAGTCCACACTATCAATCACCAGACTACTGGGGTAGTGCTGACAGTAATGTCTTAAGGGTGGCTGAAACATGCCTCAAATTGGAAAGAAGTGTCAGAATATCCTGGCACTCCCTTGAGGTGACTTACACAAAAACACTGGTAACAGCAATTGAGAACAGTGACATGTTCTTGGAGTTAGAGGTTCTAAAATCTCTTGGAGATTTCTACCTTGAGAAAGGCAAGAAAACCTCTGATGTATCCCAGTTCTCCAAGGCAGCTGCCATGTACAACAAGGCCCTGACAACATGTGGGGATCCTGAGGCAAAACTGACTCTGCAACATCGTGTCAAGTACGCAGAAAAGACCAAAGAAGCTGCAACACAGGTGAGTAGTTCCAACATTACATTATGAAACATTATCAATGGTCTTCCTGCAACAGTGCCTAGCAGCATTTTCATTGTTATTTTCTACTGAACAGATTTATTGTAACCATTGATAATCAACATGACCTGATAGTACAATACTGTTATTTAGTGTCATTGAGTTTAAAAAAAGGGAAGTCCTAGGTACTATTTATCAAGAAAAACTCAGTGTACATCTGATCCATCATAGAATTCGAAGTCACGAAGGAGAGAAGAGAGACTGCATCAGTTAAGAAACATCAGAAGAGCAGCTGACAACAAGCAGGATCGTCATCTCCATCCACCTATACCAAGGTAGGGACTCAAATTTTCCACCGTAAGGCCACACCAATTTAATTTGTTGGTTCTCTGATTCGCCGCTTCATTTTTTTCTGATTTGCAAATAAAAATAAAAATTCAGAATCAACTGAAAAATGCTCATATTTTGCCCTGAACAGTTGAAAACAGTCCTTTTCTTACTATTTGTTACAGTCATTCCATCTTTCAATGCAGTAGTATCATTAAAAGTTCAAAATTCATTGTTTAAATTTTGAACCAGCCTGGTGTGTTGACTTCATGGCTCCTATCATACCATTTTGGGCCATAATAGGATACCTAGGCCTGTTTTTATTTTTATTTCGCCCACCCGCTCCATTATTTTTCTACAAAAATCCGTTAACCAAGAAATTAAATTGGGGTGGCCTAAAGAAAAAAAACTAGATCTGTGCATTTACATCATGTATTATCACAGAAACATTTTAATGCAACAGCCGCAATGGCATATTAACTGTTTACACATGACTCTTTAATACAGGAATGCAACAGAACCAGGAATAACCAGCACTACACGTACAGTTGGAACAGAAAAAGAACTAAAACACAAGTGAGTATAATGTCCATTTTGGAAGCATATTGTCAATGAGTACACTCCAGGTGTGTTGTGCCAAAAGGGGGTTTTGCCAGCTATATACAAACCACTATCATTACATTTAAAATTACATCATTGAACTTATCTTTTTAAGATTTTCAATGTTTATTTCAATCTAATTAATGCCTTTCTACAATAATATTTTTCACCTTAAGGGAGTACACAGACCACTGTAAGGAAGGGGACTCCTCCCTTGCCAGATCAGACCTGGACTCAGCAGAGCAGCACTTTGCAGCTGCACTCAAGACAGTACATGTTAAAGGTAAGTCAACACTGTCATGTGATTCTGTAGATATTATTATAACTTATATCTATATGACATTGTGCACTTCACAAACCAATATATACATTGTAGTAAACAAAATTGTATCTTAAAACCATAGAAAGGTAAATGTAATACTTGAACTAATGGCATGCAATATTAGCAATGCAGTTTGGGTAGCTCATTTATATTGTATAATTGTACTGTTCCAATTCCAATTAGAAATATTTGGTTGCAGTGAAGCTATTACGTATTAGAATTATATAATTATGACTGTTAGCGGTACATTTTTGTGAAGTTTAAACCTATAATTATTATATAATAAGACCTGCATGAATACCTTTTAATTCAGACCCCACAGCTCAGCAGTACCAGAGAGAGGTGGAGCCCCTGTGCAAGTTGGGGGATGTCTACAGTAAGCGAGGTCAGCAGACAGGAGACGGGGGAGACTTTGTCAAAGCAGCAGCACTCTACAATGCAGCAATAGCCAGGTCAGAGGATCAAGTCCTCAATGGTAACATAGCTATCAAAGACGTAGAAAAGTCATTTCTCAAATGTATCCTAGACAAGCATAGCAATTTTAACCAAGATGACAAAGAAAAACACAAGAAACAGCTGAAGGAGATGCGGGACCAGAGCAAGCTGGAGATGGAAACCATTGACCAGCAGCTGGATCCCTATGTACATGATGAGGATGACCCATGTGTCAGAGAGATAGAGGCAAAACGAGCTCAGGCTGTCAGGCAGTTGTTTGAGAAAATTGCACAACAAAGGAAGGAGTTCATCAGCCTGCTTGTAGAAGAGTGTATTGGGTTAATGGGTCCCCCTCCCTGTAAGTATGCCCTGATAGGTTTGGGTTCACAGGCCACAGGACTGGTAACTCCATACTCAGACCTGGAGTTTGCCATCTTGGTAGAAGAAAAAAGTGAAGTATGTCTTGTGTATTTCCGTAACCTCACCCACTATCTACACCTCAAGGTGGTCAACCTGGGAGAAACCATTCTCCCAGCACTGGGAATAAAATCTCTCAATGACTACTCTGAGAATCCACTTGACAACTGGTACTATGACTCTGTTACACCACGTGGGTTTGCATTTGATGGCTCCATGCCAAAGGCAAGCAAGACTCCACTGGGCAGGCAGGGAACTAAGAACAAACCACCCAGTGAACTCATCTGTACACCAGAAAACATGGTCTCAATACTACAAAAAGATGTCGCATTGTATCTGAAGGAAGGATATCACCTGGCCAGTATCTTGAGAAACCCATGCCTGATAGCAGGGGACCAGGATTTGATTGACACATACATGGCCATCACAGGGAAGATACTGCAAGCTGATGGGGGTAAAATGGCTCAACAACTGGCACAGGAGACACTGAAGGAAAACAATGACATCTACAAAGATCTGCGATCATTCACAGCAAGACTAGTTGATGTAAAGAAAGACATCTATCGCTTCCCAGCGGTAGCTGTGGACTGCTTGGCACTGTCTTCAGGCATCATACCTACCACAGTCTGGGAGACAATAGAAGAAATGGAAAACCAACAAGTGATCAGTCCCAACAATGCACACCACCTGACAGTGCTTACCAGCATCTCAGCAGAACTCAGGCTCAGAACATACATCGCAAATGGTGGACAGAAGGAAAACCTGTCAGCTATGGCCTCAATTGAAACAGAACAGCATGGACAGGAATCATCCAAACAGACCAATGAAGTACAAACAAACACACTAAAACAGATATTTTATCTTCCAAATGAAAAGCAGCTTTTCAGATACTATCACACAGCACTCTTTCTTAAATATCTTTTCTTAAAATGGTTTGAACAAAAAGTGTTTCCAACTTCATTCCCTGATTTCTATGCTACCTCTGCAACAATGAAAGCAATGATGTACGATGTACTGTGCAAATATGACCAGGCTGTCAGCTGCTACCAGGAAGCTCTGAAGGAAGCTGATGAAAAGGAGAAAATTGAGCTGCTCAACAGGCTTGGAGAGGCTATGAGCAGAATGGGTGATAACCAGAGGGCAGTCAGCTATCTTGAAGAGGCACTGTCATTGGCACGTTCCTCTGGTCAACATCTCACAAATCTAGACATTGGTTTGACACTGGAAACCTTGGGAAGGGTTTCCTACCGTATGGGTGATTACAGAAAAGTAATCAGCTACATTGAACAAGCACTAAAGTTGCAGAGGAGTATCTTTGGTCAGAATACAGCACATCCTCACATTGCTAACTCACTCAACAATCTGGGGTTAGCCTGTGACGGGCTTGGAGATTACAGAAAAGCAATCAGCTACGGAGAACAGGCACTGCAGATGTACAGGATTATCCATGGTGAGAATACTGCACATCATGATATTGCAAGCTCACTCAACAATCTTGGGAAGTCATGGACAGAATTGGGTAATTTTCAAAATGCAAGAAACTACCTGGAACAGGCACTACAGATGTATAGAAGTATGTATGGTCACAGTACAGCACATCCTGAGATTGCTACCTCACTCAGATACCTGGGGATGGTCTGGCAGAGTCTGGGTGATTACAGAAAAGCAATCAGCTACTTAGAACAGGCAATGCTGGTGGACAAGAGTATCTACAGCCAGGATACACCACATCCTGAAATTGCCAACTCACTCAGATACCTGGGGTCAGCCTGGCACCACCTGGGTGATCACAGAAAAGCAATGAGCTACTTTGAACAGGCACTGCAGATGTACAGGAGCATGTACGGTCAGACTACACCACATCCCAATATTGCCAGCTCACTCAACAACCTGGGGGTAGCCTGGCACCACCTGGGTGATTACAGAAAAGCAATCAGCTACCTTGAACAGGCATTGCAGATGCACAGGAGTATCTATGGTCAGACTAAAGCACATCCTGATATTGCCATGTCACTCAACAACCTGGGGGTAGCCTGGAGTAACCTGGGTGATTACAGAAAAGCAATCAGCTCCGTTGAACAGGCACTGCAGATGCACAGGAGTATCTATGGTCAGACTAAAGCACATCCTAACATTGCCATGTCACTCAACAACCTGGGAACAGCCTGTAGCAACCTGGGTGACTACAGAAAAGCAATCAGCTACCATGAACAGGTACTGCAGATGGAGAGGAGTATCTATGGTCAGACTAAAGCCCATCCTGACATTGCTACCTCACTCAATAACCTGGGGGGAGCCTGGCATAACCTGGGCGATTACAGGAAAGCTATCAGCTACCATGAACAGGCGCTGCAGATGTACAGGAGTATCTATGGTCAGACTAAAGCACATCCTGTCATTGCCACCTCACTCAACAACCTGGGGGGAGTCTGGCATGACCTGGGTGATTACAGAAAAGCAATCAGCTACCTTGAACAGGCACTGCAAATGTGCAGGAGTATCTATGGTCAGACTAAAGCACATCCTGACATTGCTGGCTCACTCAACAACCTGGGATCAGCCTGGCATGACCTGGGTGATCACAGAAAAGCAATCAGCTACCTTGAACAGTCACTGCAGATGCAGAGGAGTATCTATGGTCAGACTACACCACATCCCAACATTGCTACTTCACTCAACCGCCTGGGGTCAGACTGGTACCAGCTGGGTGATTACAGAAAAGCTATCAGCTATTTTGAACAGTCACTACAGATGCGCAGGAGTATTTATGGTCACACTAAAGCACATCTTAACATTGTCTACTCACTCAACAACCTGGCGTCAGCCTGGTACCGCCACCATGACCACAGTAAAGCCCTCAGTCTCTGCCAAGAAGCCTTGGCTATGGCAAGACAGGTTTTCCCTCAAAACAGAAGCCATCCACTGATAAAAAACATTGAACAGAGCCTGGCAAATATGATCCATGCAAAGATAAGAAAATAGTGTTTTAAGAATCTTTAGACCTTTTGTTAGTAATAGTTAATATGTAGTATTTTTAAATAATTATTGGAACAGTGCAATGTTTGCATTACAGTACAAAATGTATGTCCTGACCTAATGTATGGATTTCTGATGATCAAATTTACATCAATTCCATACATAGAATTGAATAACGACAATCTAGAAAGGTACCATTTGCAAAATGGAGGAGGAATTGTTAACCTTCACATGGTTTAGTCTTTCATTTTCTGCTCTGTTTACTCTTACTCAAACAAATTCATAATATATACATGGTGACCAGCCCCTCCAACTCTGTCCTGCTATCACATAATGTAACCCAACACCACAGGGTGTCTGCTACAGCACCAGTTACCATGGTGACAGACGTCTGGTCCAGATCACCGACCTTATTTGTTCGGGCAAGAAGATGAGGAAGCAGAAACTGAGCAAAAACAATGTTTTACTTCTACAAACTTAAGGTAAACATAAAAACGCTGTGACTGAAGAAAGCTAGTGGATACTACATGTAGCTGAAATGTCTGACCTTTTCCAAAATCATATCCAGTTGCTTGAGTAACTACTTTTTGGTGTATCGTATTACCTGGATGTATAACCTTCATTGACATAAACATAAAAATGCTTTTAATAAGCGTAAGTTTGTGGCTGAGACAACAACCACAACAGACTTACTGGCTGCCTCTATGAACTTTGGGTAGACGTCAAAGGTGATGAGTGGAATGGGTAACATGCGGAAGTAGAGCTTCAACGCGCCCGCTATGGTGTTGATGTCTTTGTACGTGGACTCCGAAATGTTGGCCTGAGCTCAAACTGGAAAAACAAGGAGATTCTGTCATGAGTAAAGGCAGAAGAACCAGCTGCAGTTCCAACTTAACCTGCTAGATGACCCCACTATCTTGTTGATATCCTCTATTCAGAGATAACCGATTTGAAAAGGCAAAAGTCTGTTTCTGATAAATTTAAGTACCTGGATTCATGAGTATAAGATTCAAGATTAAGTATCTTGAATCAAGATTAAGATAAGTGTTGAAAATGTTCTATTTTTTAAAGGCATCCAGTGCAGTTTTTAGTGCTTAGAAACTCAATTTTTCAAAGCCTATATTCTAGTCATTTATCTACATAGTGAGTTGAAACTACACTGTCCCAGTGTATATTGACCCTCATGGAGCAAAAATTACCAAAATTCTGACCAAAAAGGTTTGCTGGATGGGCCGTGGGCTGATTTTCAGGGTACAACCCAGAAAATAAAGGACTCATCTTGGGGCTTGTTTCTGCAGTTTTAAATGCCCAAAGTATGAAGTACTGACTCAAATGTGCTAATGTGAAGCACTATGTGTCAATATCACAAAGATTGCCTTATTCAGAATATATCCAGTTTTGCTATCCTGAAATTACATTGGATGCCTTTAAGGATTTCAAAGAGAAAGGAGGCCATGGCTGAATCTAGAACTTTTGAATCAGTGTATCTGACACTTACTTACATTTGTCAAAAGACAGTTTGACTTCTTCTATGTCGTCGTTAAAGCCAGAAACTCTGTACAGGCCTTCAGACAACAAACCTGGAATGTAAAGAGAACTTTAGAAATACACTTGTCTATCTGTATTGTACATGTAAATATGGAATAAACTTTATTGTAAATTGTTGTCAAAATTTGCATTTTGAGTTATATAATGTTACAAGGGTAAGGATAGAAAAAGACGATACTTAAAGGTACTCTTAATTGTAAACCCAAATTTAAAGATACAATAAAATTTCCCAAATCATTGCATTGATATACAAGCCAAGCTATATATTTTGTTCTCTCTAAAATCTTTAAGTTTTCTTTCTACCGACAAATTTACCTTCCTGAGCACTATGTGACGTAACGTTATATCATTACCGTGGATAATAAAAGTACATATGGTTTTTGATACATAAACCACTCTGGGTTACCGCCCCCCTCCCCACTCGAACTTTACCAGTCGTCTGTCTCCCCTCCTTCCAAATCTATCACCTTGTCCATGTCGTCTCTTCACAAAAGGAACTATCGTGTCCCTCCTGTCTGCTCTCGGCCCCGAAAAACGTTTGTTTTACATTGTAACGCATAGAATTTGACCAAAACACACAGGACAACACACTAAACCAAGTTCCAAGCAAAGTTACATACAGGTCAGGGGTCACATGTGTGCAGTTTAAAAAAAAGCGCCCCTAGCGGTTTTGGTGTGTTGTGTCCATTTTATAACATCAGAAAACAATTATTTACCACCGTGTCCAAAATGCCCCCTACTTCCTCACCATTCCCTACCACGAAAAAACAATTTTACTACTAAAATCTAAAAACCCACATATCATATTAGAAGTGGGTAAATTCGTCGTCCATTGCCTAAAAAGAACTCAAACCCAGTAAAACTAGTACCATGTATGTTGTAGAATATAGTGTAGTGCTAGACGCAGGTATAGTCTCACACACCATTGTATTTTCTTCCTTATGTTGTTTGTAACTGCAATTAGCCCCCAAGCATATATTTGCAATAAACTTTCTTCATAGGTCGACAATCGGTTATACCGTGCTATATCTGGGTAATCAGGCGTAGACGTGACCTTTACTGAGCGGGAAAGGTCAAAGCGTAAATTATGCCCTGATTACCGAAATAGTACTCATGCACACAATATAACCGATTGTCGACGTAGAACGCTATGGACTAATACGGGTTGACATTTGGTTGGCCTCGCGTCTCTGTGAGTATGTTATTCAGGCTTAAAAATACAGGAATACCTCATTATTACTCTCCAAGCAGAGGTTGTGGGGGAATGATCGTTACATTTTTATATATGGCCGTTTTTTTGTCGCTACCCCCACCCTACTCCCGTCAGTGGCCGGCGACCTTCTCTGGCTAATGGATACTGCCTGGCCAATTTGATACTGTCTTTTTGGCACCGAGAGGGATCTGCTTGGAGATTACCTCATTATGAATACAGCGGCTGATATCAAAGTTTTCAAATTTCTTTCTATGAACGAAAGAAGAGTTCGACATAGCTCACCATTCAAGGGTTGTACTAGTGAGTGTTACTCTCCAAGCAGAGGTTTGGGTTTGGGGTTATTTTTGGCGTGTTTTTATGCTTTTTTATCGGGGTTTCTCTTTTGCACTGGAATTTCTTTTTTTTTTTTTGGTGGGGGAGGTGAAAAAGAATTCCATTGCAAAAGAGAACCCCCGATAAAAAAGCCTAAAAACACGTAAAAAATAAACCCAAACCTCTGCTTGGAGAGTAAGTGAGTGTCCGTATAACCTCCTTGGTATAACTCGAGGTTTTATCCAGTGTTTTTCGTTAACCTGCACAAAGGTATACTTCTATTTCAGGATCATTGATTTCACCCTCATTGAATAGTAGTTGCTTGACCCGTAATTAAAGAATTGGTGGCTACGGTGCTAAGTGCCTTTTACCGGAGATACATTCACTGGACCACACAAAAGCGCCCCCAGCGGTTGCCTAACTTACTGCAGCATTAACTCGTGGGAGACAGTTGCCGCAACTTGTTTTCGAAATTCTGTCTTTTTGCTTCATTTAACTTAAAGGAAATTTATCTACAATAGTCCAGAGAGTATATACGACAATTTGAAGCACAACTTACCACCAAAGCGGACGTGGTGCGTCTTCCTGGGCGGAATTTTTACCCGCTCGTTCTTCCCGTCCATGCACACCTCGCCATGTTGGAACGGCGTGTTTCACGCACATGTGGGGCGTGCCACCTGCAAATCAGGAGCAAAATTTGAATCCGATAATTAAGTTAAGGCCACAGCAAGTAAAGTTTATGGATGACATCCTCCGCAGACTCCAAATCTAATGCGAGCGGGCAAAAAAAAAACAAGATTTTTCTATCTTCTATCCTCATCATTCAACTTGGGAGTGAAACATAGTGCTTTCCAATAAATCATCATTTTTTTTTCAATTGGGACTAATAGGTTGGTGACAACGTACAAACATTACAGCTATTACGATAATGAGGGCCTGCATGCGGGGGTCCCGACAACGCTCTACGCTAAATTTTGAGAGCCGGCTATGCATTACGCGACAGTAGCGATCACGCTTTACGATAAATTCCAAGTGGCTACGACTCACATTACTTAGAATCAAAAAGCGAATTTTCGCTGTGCACAAAATGTACCAATTACGCTCTACGTTGAATTAGAGCGGTCCGTCTACGCTCTACATAGAATTAAAACGGCCGACTACGCTCTACGGAAAAGGGCATGCGGGCCCCCTTAAATGCCTCTTGGAATAGGTCTATATTGACACGGTACAAACTGCTCCTGCGGTAAAACAGGCTGAATAAATGGTAGAAATCGGCCTTCTCTCGCCAATTAATAACCTTTTTAGGCCGATTTCTACGATTTATTCAGCCTGCAAAAGAAGTCTGGTGGAGACTAGTAAAATGCGCCTTCCTTTGTAGTTGGTGGAACTTGATGCGGTTCATTTGCATCACCCCTTCAAACTCCTTTAAAGCCGTACCCGGAAATTCAAGCCGTAAATATACCCGCTCAAAAATTCT
>NW_017804620.1:296478-384885 GCF_001625305.1 Branchiostoma belcheri | reverse complement strand
ACGTTCCGGGTACGGCCAGAATTTTTGAGCGCGGGTACGGCCAGAATTTTTGAGCGGCTACGGCCAGAATTTAGTTACTCTCCAAGCAGAGGTTCTGGGGGAATGATCGTTAAATATATTTTTATATATGGCCGTTTTTCTTGTCGCTAACCCTACCGTCGGTGGCCGGCGACTTTCTCTGGCCAATGGATACTACCTGGCCAATTTGATACTGTCTTTTTGCCACCGAAAGGGATCTGCTTGGAGATTATGCAAAGTAGTGATTACTAGTACTCAATCTCTCCTTTAAACCATAAAACATGCACTGTACAAATTCTGGTAATATAATATATCATAAAAGAAGCATTTCTTCTATCATGGAAAATGTTTTATTTTCCTTCAAGCTTTTCATTATCAACATTACACCTACATAAATCTTTTTCTCCACAAATACTGGAAAAAACATACTGTAAAGTTAGGAATCTTACGTCGATAACTTACTTGTAATGTACAAGTTTTGCCACAGAAAGGTGTTAGTAACACACACACAATAGTCTTGACAATAGTATTAAGTGAGACTCTCTCTAATACATTGTATAAGTTTCAAGAGTTTGACCATGTTTAAGCTGCATTTATACAACGTACATGTCTAACCATACAAAGGTGTTGGAAACATACACATACTAGTAATAGTCTTGACAATACATGTCTAAGTTACAAGTTAAGGTGCGTTTCACAATGTACAGGTCTCTTACAATACAAAGGTGTTAGGAACATACTAGTATACACAACAATCTTGACTATGGTATAAAGGTGAGAACTCTTACTAATAATATAATGTATCAGTTGTTCAATTCTGAAGATATTCAAAGATTTGATCATGTTTTACCTTACAAAGGTGTTGGTACTGGTTACATGTAATTGTTGAAGTTCTGCCTCTAGTGTGAATTGCTAGAGAAAGTCTGCAACTTGAGTCTGAAGACATTCAAGGATTTGATCAACTATAAAGTGCATCTCACAATGTACATGTTGGATCTTACATACGTGTTGGTAACAGACACTTGGTCCAGACTAGAAAAAGCTTACATAACTCTTAAGCTGCACAAATCTGAAGTTACTCAAGATTTCAATTGATTTAAAGGTGCCTCAGGATTTCACACAACATATAAACTATACATGTAACTGGAGTTGATTCTATCCACACCAACATAAGCACAATACTACAACAATGATGAAGAAATTTGGCTATTTCATAAGTGTGTCTTTGGCTACAAACATAATTCCTCCAACAAAAATGTGTCTCAAAGTTCAAACACATATTAAGTTTTCAAAGTTGCAGACATATGTAAACTGGCAGAGAAATGTTAAAGGAATATCTACTTGCTACAATGCTCTTTTGTTCATTCAACGGTTGTACACCAAAATCAACACAAAATACTGTAACACTACAAATGCTAACAATAAGGATTTGGCTACTTTGTATCTTTGGCTAAAGTTACAGTAGATACATTCACAATTGCTACAATCATGGGTCTTTGTTCATTCAAAGTTGTACAACAAAGTTAGCACATGTTCATTACAACATACAAAGAAAATGCATGAAAAATTTGACTACTTTGTAACAGGATCTTTGGCTACTTGTCCTCTTCGCTGTCAGAGCTTTCAATACGCGGGCGAGCGTGTGCTATCTGACGTAAAGGTACGTTGTCATCCTCAGAATCTGAGTCTGAGTCCAGGGTGTTCTTCATGTTTGTGGCCTCCTCTGAAGGTTTGTCTGAAAATTGCAATGCAAGAGAATGTACATGAAAAATGCATGAAGAATATCTCAAATTAAGAATAACAGAAAAATGAGGAGGATGGAGAAAACTGGTTCCTAGATCTTCTGTGGTGCCCCAACGGTCAAATATATTACTGGTAATCAGACTAAGGGACAGATGAGATGAGAGTAACAAACAAGCGCAAAAAGTGATGTCAATCTACAATTGTAGTTTAACTTGCTGGTCGTGACAGAGAAGACACAAAAGCTATATGTACTGTATTTTATTTACAGATTCATTGTACCAGGGAAATTCCCCTAGTGCTCTTTGACAAGCACAAAACACAGTGGACCAGGGCTTAAAGTCCTGTCATAAGATCTGTGACCCTTTTCAGTAGCGTGCATGTCGGGTGAGCGACAACAGCTGGGATTCAAACTCACAAGCTCTAGTGCAAGAGGCATGTATGGCCACTAATCACTGGACACTGGCCATGCTACCGAGACACCAGTATAGTACAGTTAAGATTCATCCCAGACTTAAACGTTAAAGCCAGAAGGGTTATACAAACCATCATTGGATACGTGCTACAAGGCTCAGATGGTTTGTACATGTGATGCGAAGACCAGCAAACACCTTAGTTTATAAGGCATACCACCAGGGGTTAAAAAAAACCCAGACCCCACGGAAGACCACCCAAGAGGTGGAAAGACCAGATTCAGAGTGACACAGGGGTTACCCTAAGGGAAGCAGAGACTATTGCCCTTGATAGAGCTGGCTGGAGGAACCATATGAGGGGGAGCAAGGGGCCAGCACCTGGCCTGTGCATATAGGCAGGAAAGTCAGGAGAATTTAGCCAAATTTGGAAACTGAAACTTAGTAAAGCCATCACCCACCTTCTTCTCCCTCTGCAGCCATGCTCTCCTCCTGGTCATAGTTACTGGAACCCTTCCTGCTGCGTTTGGAGCTACCAGACGTCACACTGCAGAAACAAAGTTGGGGAAATTCACACAATGAAGACACTACAATTTAAAGATCTTCATTTATATACACTCCAGTTACTCTTGTCTTACACTGTACAAAGTTAGAAATTCACACACTGGAGAGACTACAAGTTATACAAAAACTTTATTTATATACACTCAAGTCTTCAGACTATCTGTCACTGATGAAAGACAGTGGCTGCTGTCTGACTCTTTAGAGCATTCATCCAGTTGCTTAATTTGCTGTGTATTACATAATGTTCTACTTTGATATCTGATCTTCATTGACACTGGTTTGTTACGCCAAAAGGTGGTTATACCAGCTATACCGATACAGATATAGACACTGGAACTTACTTACCACCTTATTTTCAAGTGCACTAAATTGCAAGTCTAACTCAGGGTACAGGCTTTCTGAGTATGATGTTCTTGAATCTTAAGTCTGGAGTGCATATCTACACCGGTGTGAGACGGAAAATATTATATAATCATGGAAACAGGAACACACACCTTTCATTGTCGTCTTCATCTGAAGAGTCCAGTTGTCGGGCCCGTTTCTTTCCTGACTTACTGACAGCAGGGGGTTCTTCTTCTGTAAAATAGTAACAAAAAATCAGCAGACCCTACTGGTATAATTCTAGAATACATGTACATAAAATACCAGACTTCAGTATGCTGAACCCTGATCACCCTCTGCACGACCTTGTTCCCCCTGAACTTGCGACTGCTACAGAGAGATAGCTCAGGAACATTAACAGCAACACGTTCACTTTGCCTAAAGCTAGGACTCTACGCTTGAAAAAGTCTTTTTTACACAGTGCAGTAAGACTCTTCAAATTAAAACAACAAACTAGAAAAGTAACATTTGCAAAGCAAATGCACAATGTTTACCTTCAGATATGGTCTGCTTTGTTAATTCTTACTCAAACACATTCACATACATGTATATGGTGACAGGAGTCTACATGTACATGCCTACTATGAGATTGCAACATTATGTAACCCACCACCAGTTACTATGGTGACAGACGTCAACAAAAGAGGCCATTGGCCAGGTCAGAGTGTTTGGAACAGAAGAAAAAGAAGAAATGGAGCTAAAACAGTATGTTTTCCTTCGGTAAACATAATTAAATTGGTGTGGCCTTATGAAATTTAACCTACCTTGTCTGGCTGGTTTCCCCCTCTTCTTCTCCTTGCCTTGTTTCTTGGCCAGTTCCTTTAAGGCTTTGTACCTGCTGCTTGACTGTTTCTTGGTCGGAAGGTCGTCCGCAGCCTCCTTCCCGGTGAGGACGTCCGCCGTTTTCCTGAGCTCGGCCGCGGACAAGGAGCCAGGTATTCTCCAGAAGGATTCCTGTAAAAAAAGTCAACAAAATTACGTTGCTTATTTGAAGTGTGACGTCAACACTGGGTCAAAGGTATCTGGTAGACGATGTCGGCCCCCGTCACGGTTCAATGAAGGGCGACGGGGCATGATGTATATGGCCTCCTTCACCCCTCTCAAGAAATAGTCTTGTTCAGTGTCCAAAATCCTTACAGTGTCAAGTGAAACAAAGTGTCCGGGTGACTCTATGTGAACTGGCAGAGCTTGGCTTTGTATTTTCCTGGAACCTGGCTATCAAGGAAGCCACTTGACAAGCCTCACTGGGTCAGTCTACTGAGGAAGACCAGAGTGACTGGTCGAAATCTCTAGGTGAGAGAATTTTTTGTGTTGGACCAAAAGTTTTAACTTTAAACATGTAACTAACAACACAGATGAACTTTCATGATAAAATAAATATCTGACCTGTTCGTTAGCGGGAGGAGCCAGTCCGACCATCTTGAGGAGTTTCTGGAATGTGCGGTGTTCCATGGCGGTCTCGCTCTCCTCTGTCAGCGGCACGATCGGGACTGACTCCCCGCTTTCATCTGTCTCTCGATCCTCTGCCGTTCTCTCTAAACCAGACGCAATCCACTGTAGCTGGTCTCCAAATCCTTTGGGGAATAATGTTTGAATTTAAAAACCTCAGTTTGACAATATCCTTAAGAAACAAACTTCATAAAACCATCATCCATTCAAGTTTGCGGATCCCAAAACTATCCAGTCACAGGCTCACCATGATTCTTTTTATGTGGTGAACAGAAAAAAATATATATTTTCTGCCTTCTGTTACAACAGCTGGCCCATATATTCTCAAGTATTAGTACGAAGTGGAAAACAGGAGACAAAACACTAGCAGACACACGAGTTCCAAAGAGAAACTCTGTGGCTCAAGATGTCTTACTGAGGGATGACTGCGGTGTGATGAACCCTTTCTTTCTACTTTATACATTTGTTTATTTAAAGGAAATACTTAGTCTAGTAGCCTCTTTTTGGACCTTTCTGGGTATTACGACATTTAAAAAAATATGATTTTTACCGTCATCTTGTAGCCGTTTGAGTAGTGTAGGCACAGTGCCCCCCTCCTCATCTGATTCCTCACTCTGATCGTCACTGTCTGAGTCCGAGCTGTCTGCGGCGTCCAGTTCTGCATCTGAGGGGACTGGTTCACCTTCCTCTAGTCTGGACATGTCGTCGTCATCTTCTTCTACCACAAAATCCTGTAGTGTAGGAGGCAAGGGAATCAGAGATGTGCACTCATGAGCACATATACATGTAGACACACATGCATGCATGCAAACGAATCAGAGATGGCAGACACACAGACACACATTCATTCATGGATGTACTCACACACACACATGCAGACACACACCCACATACATTTGTACAAAGACAGGCAGGCAAGTTTGATGATAACATGGCATTTCTTATACAATCTCATCAGCCTATCATGTCGGGAGTCATGTAATTGCATAGATACATGATATTTGCTTATAAGACGTTTTCACCTCTTTCTTGTCCTTTTTCTTGCCTCCCTTTCAGCAACAGTCCTTATAAAAACTCACCAGTCTATCATATCAGAAAATCACATCATTCTGTAACTCTCTATTTACAGTTTGTATAGATGTTTGTAAGGCATATTTTTACCTCTTCCTTGTCCCTCGTCTTGTCTCCCTTTCACTAAAGTTTCAGCAACATTTCTTATAAAGACTCATCTATCATATCAGAAATTATATCCGTATATCTCTCTCTCAATTTACATTTGTAGATGTCTGTAAGACATATTTTTACCTCTTCCTTGTCCTTTTTCTTGCCTCCCTTTCGGCGGCGTTTCTTGTAAAGGTCCTTCCTGTCCGAGACCAGACCCATGTCCAGCAACTTCTCAACCACTTTCTTCTTTGACCGCTTTTCTGTCATCTCAGACATAATGTCTCCAACTGGATCTGTAACATTTATACAAAATTATCAGTTATTTATCATGTCAGAAATGACAAATATCAGTAACAAAATGTCAGTTACAAATACTAGTAGCTGCTAATAATACAAAATTATCTCAGAAAACTCTGGATATGCTACAGCCATCCAAATCTAACGATTCAATCATGATAAATTACAATTATACTATGAGGATGATGATTACATCAACTTATATTTTTATACAAAAGAAACATTTTTTGGGGTTTGATGTTTGTTTAAGCCTAAAGGGTGTGAACTATATTTATAAGGATTTTAAGATATAGGGTCCTCAGTCGTACCATCAGAATGTTTGTGTTTGTCAAACAGCTGCTGAAGCTGCAGTTCCTCCTCCTCTCTCCAGATGGCGCTGTGACGTGGTCTGTGACACAAGAAAAGGAGACTTAAACTTCTCACACTACAAAACAACCAGACAGGATTTTTTTGGATGGAAACAAAGACAACTCTTAAACCATTCTTCATCCAAGAAGGATCGACAACAACTCTAAATTCTTGGAATGCTTTCCAAAGTCAAGTTTTTCATTGATACCAAATCTTAAAGATGTTCTTACCGCTTCTTTCTCTTGAGCTCACTCCGGTCCTGGACAACTCCCTGCATCACCAGCTGAGTGATAATCTGCAAATAACATTAAAAAAAGATTTGTATAATCAGAATCATAGTGCATAAAACATTAAAAGTGATCTCAAACCTAACTAAAGAGCTCCTCCTTCCACTGGTCATGACAGAGAAGACAGACACTTTGCCATACAGTATTTACTTGGGGATATGATTATTAAAAGTTTTTAAGAAAGACTTCAAAAGCAATGAATCAAGAATACGCCCCCTCTCCCGCAAATCCTAGCAGCTCTCCCAAAATGTTCAAATTAAGGGTTTTCTCCTGGTATTCTCATGAAAATTCATAGATTTTAGGCGTTAGGCAGTTAGGCATCGACTGATTAGGGTGCACCTAAAAAAAAAATTCTGACTTCTAGTGATCTTATAGGGTCAAAAGATAACATACCTGTTGTCTGTTCTTGTTGGGGTCAGAGATGTTCTGTCTGATCCGGTCCACAATGTCCTCATCTGAAGGAAACAGGTTAAAAATTATGTCTTCTCTCTTGATTACACAAGTCTACACACTGAAGCTGTCTTTTGTAGGTGAAGTTATTTAGTAAAGGTAAGTAAAGGTCTTTAAGTAAACTTAAGTAAATGATAAGAAAAACTTTAGTGCTCAAACGGGTACTGTCCCTAGTGCTGAACATGCTATCCTCATATTAAAGATGCTATCTCTAGTGAAGTGAGTACAGTCCAAGTTCTGAACAAGCTATCCTTATCCCTAGTGCTGAACATACTGTCTAAGAAGACCTGGATGGAGTGTGTCAAGAAGGACATCAGAGAGCGCAGCCTTGCCGGTGTAAACCCGCTGGATAGAGCCTCCTGGCAGAGCAGTGTGAAGACCAGTACATGTACTACTAGCTGACTACTCTCGACCCCTGTGGCAGGGACAACAGCAGCAGAATAATCTAACATTGGAAAGAAGAAGAAAACACCTGGGCAGATATAGTACCCCACCCACCTCCTCCCTCCTCCTTGAACCTGTTGTACCACATGACCAGTTCCTCCTGCTCATCTGGAGACCACTCCACACCTCCGCGCTTCTGCTTCCTCCTGAACAAGCAAAAAAGGCTTTTTTTCAGACAACGACTACAAAAAAGAGCCCTATCCCACATCTGGCTAACATTCTAAACTTTGCTATTCCAGTAATCATTACGTGACCATATTGTACAGTATTTGTAAATTAGCCATAATTTCATGAGTCTGTCAATGCTACTAAAGTTTTATTCTGTCTTATGTCAAATCATGTGAAAATGTTTTCCTGGCTTTGTTGGTATGTTTGTTTTGGGAAGTATGTGAATCACTTTTTTGTTTTTGTTTTGAAATTTTACAGGGACAGCACTGAGAGTAAACAGTAGCTAAATAAAGATGTCTGAAAGATTCTACTCTTTTACCTTAGTAAAGTTTAAGTTGTGTGTATCAGTTTAAATCTGTCCTGATCTAATTTTACATGAACCTCCACTAACCTGCACATGCAGGTGGGATTTCATGTAAATAATAAATCTAAAAATGCAAGATGGCCTGAATTCTAGAAAACCAGATGAAATGAAAACATCTTACACTTCCTGGTATGACCCGTATCCCTCTGTCATCTCGTAAGCTTCCTTCGCTCCCTTCCAGAACAGCAGCTCCGGGAAGATGTTCCCGCTCCCGTCCGAGGGACCTGCTCGCGTCACAAGGCTGAAGAAACGCCCCAGCACGTACTTAGCAAACTTGGTCAGCTCCTGGAAGAACAGAAAAGGGAACTTGTGGGTGATGAAGAAGATAGTTTATGGCTGCTGCAAGAAAGATTGATCAAACCAAGGTTGAAACAGGTAGAGAGACACAGACTTTCTGCAACCTATGATCCACTGCTCACAGAGTCACGTGTGTTATCTGTGTGACGTCACGGAAGCGGTGGATTGTTCATTCCTTGACAAAGACTGGAGTTGTACAGTCGAAAATTTGGGTGAGTCCAATTTCTTGTGTTGGTAATTACAGTTTAAACTTGCTTCATAAGGTGATGGATACATGTCAATGAAAGTTCCAATAAAGTATCCAAAACCTCAGTACAGACCAGCAACATAGTGCAAACCTTATTGTTTTTCTCACACTCATTTAGTTTTGTAGTATATATGTATGTATCACATTGTTCACTTGCAATTAGTAATAACAGAAGGGCACAAGTTTGCAATGAACTATCATAAACAATAATAAAAATAGCAACAAGAAATGGGCATGACTGCAAAATTTGCAGTCATCTAATGAAGATTAAGTGTTTTTGTCCTATAACTATAATTGTAGAGTGGAACTCAGTAGTCAAATGTACAAAAAGTAGGGGCATCTTCAATGGATAGTTTCAAAATCTTTCTACATCTTGAACAACAAATCTTAAACAAATAAGACATTGAACCTACCGAGTAAGTGGACCCGGCCGGATCCTCCAAGAGTCGTTGGAAGATGCGGAAAAGAGAGATCTGGAACAGCAGGCCCTCCATTTTACAGTCCCACGCCACTCGGTGCAGCATCTTGGCGATACAGTGGTTAATGTGTGTGGAGTTGGTACGGTAATCAGCCAGCAGTCGAACATAAGGTTTCAGCATTTGCGGGTTGGCAAATCTGAAAAAGAAAGAAAGAATAAATTGAGTTATTCAACTCTTACAGTAGAGTTATCTTGGCAATACAGTGTTTAATGTGTGTGGAGTTGGTACGGTAATCAGCGAGCAAACGGACGTAAGGTTTCAGCATTTGTGGATTGGCAAATCTGGGGAGAAATGAGAGAGGTAATGGAGTTAGTGAACTCTTAAGGCAGATATATACAATGTAGCTGCTGTTGTTAACTTTGTTGCCTGGTATTGTCAATGTCTGGCCAGGTATTGTCATTAGTCTAAAAAATTGCCAAGATTCCGATAAGATCATACCAGAACCAGGAAAAGATTGCTGAGTTGACAGAAAAAGTCATGCAATGATTGGATCATTTTGAAAATGTTGAAATATCTTAGAAATCTAAGTTTTACATTTTTATCTCTTTCCAATAAACATTCAAGCTGTTAAGAAAATGAAGCAACTAAGACTTTTTCAAGACATTTGTCTCACCTCCTTATGTAGTCCTGAAAGTTGAAGTCCTGTTCAGCCACGTTAAACTGGGGCACTTCTTCTTCCTCAGCCTCGGCATCTGAAAGGAAGAAGAAATAAAAGTAGAAGAATAAATAAAAGGTAAAAAACTGAATCGTTGTGTATATATGGATGATTATGCTGACTGTAAAACTTTTGCTTTTGATTTTAGATTGTGTAGAAAATGATTTTTAATGAAATATTGCTCCATAAATTCAGCCTTCGGGCTGCGACTGTTGTGATAATGTCACAGTCATAATAAACCATTCTACAAATGTTATGGTAAGAACAAATAATAGTCCTTCAACTAATAAACACTGAGAAGCAAGATTAAATTACAATGAAAAATATATCCCCACCCTCTTACACAACATTTCTGATTTCAATAATTAAAAAAAAAGAAAACTTACCTCCTTCCTCCCCAGGCTCAGGGTTGTCTTCAGGCTGTTCTGTAGCAGGGCCTGGAAATATTCACAGTAAAATCACTGGTCACTAATAATTAGGAAAACTACTGTACAGTAACTCTATATTTGTCATGTAACTCGTAGGAAATGTTTCAACTTATCACTGCAAGATAGTACTGTTACTACATTGTTGGGAACAGAAGGCATGCTACCCTAACTCTTACTCTTTTTTTTTCTGGTGTATTTGTAACAATTTCTTTCTACACATTTCACAACATTTTCATTATGTAGCAGTGTAGTAAAAGAGACATTGGATGCAGTACCAATCGTAATCCCTAGGAGGCACTGTTAACATTAACTGTTGTGTTACTTACGTGGCAGAGCGGTAAAGCAGATCTCCCTCAGCGCCATAAACTCGTCCTCCTGCGAGATGTCAGCTGTTCCGAACGCTCCGTCAGGCCACACCTCTCTGGAACAGGTCAAGGTCACAAGGGTCATATCTTTTACCAACAATTGTTAGCTTGTCAAATCAGTATCTCAAAAGTTTTTGAAGACAGTTACATGTACGATTTTCTGGGATGGAGAGGACCCTTTGAGAGAGTGAAACTTCTAGCAGCACTTTCCCTAGACCGGACATTCAAAACTTGATAGCCAACTCTTCTAAACCAGGAGAAATAGGAGCATCTTAATCCTGACTGGTTAATTTACATGTATGCAACTGTTTGTAACCATATTGTCGGAGACAAAGGATCCTCACACTGGATGTGGAGGGTCCAAACCCCTGTGGTCACCCTAGGAGGAAATGGTTTGACAACATAAAGGAGGACCTCCACACCACCTGAACTTGGACAAGATCAACCCACAGGACAGAGACAAGTGGCAAGCTGCCATCAAGCCCCAGATGTATTGTGCAAGCACGTCTAACCCTCGGAAGACGGGGAACAACAGACGATAAACCGGACAGTGAGTGAGTGAGTGGTCTCCATAGTAACAGGGAATCCTGAGCTCCTATTGGTAGTTCTGAGAATGGGAAAGAATTACTTCAAGATAACATGCTCACCTTGCAGCTCGGAGTGTTGCCAGAGCTCTACCCGGGTCTCCACCTCTCAAACTGTCCTGGATCAAAATCATTGCCTGGACACTGGGGAAAACATCAAACAATCAAAGTTTGAATTATATAGGAGAGGGGATTCATTCCTCAAGCTAACCGACATCTTGCACACGCAGTCGTCCCTCAGTAAGACATCTGGAGCCACATAGTTCCAGTGTAGAACTTTTATTCAGCCTGTCACACTCCAGATGTCTTACTGAGGGACGACTGTGTGTGCAAGATTACCAAGAGATCAAATTTTCAATGACCACTGTCACCTTCATCAGGATAATTAATGGCCGATCAAATTTTTGAAAATATTACTCCATCATTTTGGAAAACAGGGTACAGACACACAAAGAAAGTAATAGTCTTAAAATTTGCTGTTTCCAGAGCACAAAATTCACAAAGGAAATTGTACAGGTTGGAAAAATTTTTGGGGACCGACCGTTGTTCCTCTAGGGGGGTGTCGAGGGTTGCATCAAACGGAGCCACGTCCTGAGGCAGCTCCCCCTCCCCCTGAATGAACGTTGAAAGCTCCCCGCTCAGACCGTCCCACATCGTGTTCAGGTCTTCTTCTGAGGGCTCCGCAGGTCCTGCTGATTCTTAAGATACAAGGAAATGTCTTGAGATGTTTATCTTGGTCCTTTGTATTAATTTTCACTCATGTCATTAAACCTGGTGTTAGAATCGTGGAGCTTTTAAACTGTTTCAAGCAGTTATCACACATGATTTGTTATGTTTTATATACAAATGTATTTTCTAAATTCAATATCTTGTCAGATTAGGTGTTAGAAAGTGGTTCAACTCTAATAAGCTATCATAATATTACTCAATCAAGATTATCAAACTTAGACTAAGCTTAGAATTCCAGTAAAGATATACATGTATGCAGTTGTGAAGATCTTAATTATGTTTAATCTCATAAAGCAATATTTTCTACCTTGTTCAGCTGTTCGCTTTCTGCGTTTGGTCTTCCTGCGCTTTTTCTGACAAAATTAGGAAAAAAAACAGAAGCTTTTAGTGAAATGAGCTTTACTCCAACTAAGGGGTGGGGCTCAGTACTTAATCAAGATGAAGAAGATCAACATCAAGTCCTGTACAGGTACATGATAACACAAGGAACAACCGTTTACCTGTACAGGTGAGTGATAACACAAGGAACAGGTGTTTACCTGTACGACCACGTGACCTTTAGTCTTACAGAAACGTTCCAGCATCTTGATAAACACGTGAGTTGTCTCAATCAGGTCCTTCAGGTATGTTCTAAGGAAAAAAAACAAAGACGAACCGTTAAACTTGAAGTGCCAATCCTGAGACAGTGTACTGACAAATAACAATAGCTGAAGATGTTTTAACTTTTGGTCCAACACAAAAAAATTCTCACCTAGATCTTTCAACTAGTCACTCTGGTCTTCCTCAGTAAACTGACCCAGTGAAGCTTGGCTTCTTTGAAGTGTGACGTAAACTGAGGAAGACCAGAGTGACTGGATGAAAGCTCTAGGTGAGAGAATTTTTTGTGTTGGACCAAAAGTTTTAACTTTAAACATGTAACTAACAACACAGATGAACTTTCATGAAAGCTGAAGATGTTTATTTATTTCTGTTTTCTTTTAACAGGGTGAATGCACTCAGTGCTAAAGGCGTTGCTTTTTTCAAGCGTATTCTGTACATGAAGAATAATACAAACAGTGAAATAGAACTGTGGAAAAAGATAACAACATGATTTATGGATATTTGACTTACTTTGGTTGTTTGGTCTCGTCAAACTTCCTCAGCAGAGTGAGGAAAATCTCTCTGTACTCCATCACATAGAAGATGTTACCTGGAAAATAGGATTAAAAAAATCTATACTGTCTTTAATCTACACAATTATGCATATATCACACTCCTGTACATTTTGACCACATTGTAGGGATGGAACTTTATTGCCTACATGATGTATACGTTCTACTGCTGGTACACACTTCTTTCTCTGCTTAGCACATATGAGAAAGACTGTGGGAAGGGCAAGCACTGACACAGCACTACCAGCGGACCAGCCCCCTGCTGTAATGCCTTGCACAACTGTGTGTCGCCAAAGGGCTACAGAAATGGACATGGGCACCAAACCCTATGGTCTGCATAGAGCACAGGAGATATTTCTCCTGCCTATCCCTAACTCTCTGTCCGTCTTCCTTCACAATCTCTCCGGTCTGTTCTGACTACCACAGTCTGTCTTTCATTTTCTCTCTCTAAAACCGGGTGTCTAGTGATGGTACAGAGATAAATCTCTCTTATCGATTCATTTCCTGAGAAATCTAAGACCTTGGGGATCAACATGTAGCAAAACATATTTAATTTACATGTAGTCAAAAGGGGAAAACTGTATCCTTACTCTTGATGACGTTTGCAGATGATAAACCGGACACAGAGAGAGAGCATGAACAAAACCGTAGCCTTACTCTTGATGACATTTGCGCTGTCCCTCACGGTCGGGTCTTTGGAGGAGTCCATCGCGTTGACAGTCATCAGGAGCTCATTATACGCCTTCAGGGCAAGGTGCATCCTGGGTAGCAAAGTCAAGAACTTTTACATGTATTGTCAACTAATACTATAGATAGTAGATAGTGCATTTACCATTATAATGGAATATCCTTATTTCTACAGGTAACATAAAAATGAGGAAATAAGGAAACCATCATAATGTTCTGGAAAGGCTTTCCAATAGAGTAGACATAAACATGTTATTCATTTGCCATTTGAAAGAAAGCTGCTTAAGCTTTTTTTGTCAGTTTTCTGTTATTAATACAACAAAGTCTGTTTTGTTTTAACCTGCAAAGTTGTTGATATTTTTTTGGTAGTAGTACAAATCGAGACTTTGAAATGAAGTTTTGCAAGTGTTGCAAGTTAATCGAACATTGGTATTTTGATCCCTGAAGAGGGTATTATAAAACATGACCCTTTAAGGCTAAGGTAAACTTTGAGAAGAACAGTGTTGACCTCTGACCTGCGTGACCAGGCGGTGATGTCATCCTTGTCCGTCAGCATCATCTCGTAGAAGTTGGTCAGGTTCGTCTCGATGAAGTGGAACGTGCGAACTGACACCGTCTCACTGGGAGGGGGAAAACAGGAAATTCAATTAAGGCGGAGATGGACATATCACTCACTCTCTACTAGTCTCTAGTTTAATTTAACATGAACTCAATATACAGTTGAGCTGTGCTTCCACTGGTTGTGACAGAGAAGACAGATGTTGTGTCCAGTAATGTTAAATACAGGTCCAGAAAACTACTAAATAAATCTCAACATGATTGACCCTTGACCCACATGACCATGTCGACCCTGGCCTATGACCCACCCAACCATGTCGACCCTGACCTATGACCCATCCAACCATGTCGACCCTGGCCTATGACCCACCCAACCATGTGGAATGACCTATATGACCCCTGACCATGTTGACCCTGACCTATGACCCACCTGACCATGTTGGCTGTGACCTCAATCCAACTGACCTTGACCTATTATCCACCTGACCACGTCGACCCTGCCTATGACCCTCCTGAAGTTGTGAACTCAGTTGACCTATGTCGACCTTGACCTATGACCCACCTGACCCTGTCGACCCTGACCTATGACCCACCTGACCATGTCGACCCTGAAGTTGTGAACTCGGTTGAACTCCATGAAGAACCTCATGGCCCAGAGGTAGTAGGTCTCGTCGTGGTCCTGAGTCTTCATCCGCACCAGGTTATCCTGCAAGTAGATGTACAACCAGGGGTGAGGAAGGGAAATGTAGTCTAAACAGACGTACCAAATACTGCATGTGTGCAAGTACATCGGTGAAATTTAGACATCCAGTCACTCAAGCAACTGGATATGATTTTGGAAACAGTAAAAAAATATGAAACTCTTCACAAATTTGCCTCATCTTTGTACGTGCAGGTCTTGGAGCATGCAACACAATGTAATCCAACACCAATTACCATGGTGACAAACGTCTGGTCCGGGTCATTAACTTAATTTGCGTGTTTGGAACAGAAGAAGAAACTAACTAAAAACAATATTTTACTTCTGCAAAGGCAAAGATAAAATGTCATACCTTAACCGTGCGCATGAGCCCGTTGTAGCAGTTCTCCAGGAAGTCCTCGCAGAACTGTTTGAGGAAGAGCCGGATGCTCAGCGTCGACCGTCGAGTTCCGTCTCCGTCTTTCATCGGCTGGCGATTCTTCGGCTTTCGCTTCGGGTTCTGGAAAAATAAAATTAACTTTGACTTTCTCTGGAAAACACTCAAATGTACAAAAATGTATGTATAAAACACTAGAAAAGTTCTTTGATTTCTCTAGAAGAGAGGGAATGTTATTCTTCAATTCTATACAGATTTATGTGCAATACAAAACTGAGATTCAGAAAGAAAAAGGCAAATTTCAAAGTACTACAGGTAGGTAGCGTTACGAGTTACAGATGCAAGTGACATTTGATTTATTTTTGTTTGTGAATTTATTACTTTCTATTTTATTTTGCTTTTTAATTGGGGTGGAGTTGAGCGGCGGCTATAGTACATGTACAAGTCTTTCCAGCCAAGGGCTGAATTGAGAGTTTATGATAAGTGGGGTTAGATAGCAAGGGCTGAGAGGGGCTGTCATTGGGTGCTAACTCTTGTGACCTATATATTATAGGGGCCTTACTCGTAATTGCCCTACATTTACAGTGTACTGTTAAACCATATGAACAGGGTTTTGATACATGCTCTCACTAGCGTCTACATGTACATGTACACACTGTACATTACTGTACCTCAGGAGGAAGCTTATTTGTTAGGTTAATAATTGAGCTCAATAAAATCTCTTCAAGTTGCATGGTTGGTGCATGTTGTGGTTTCCTTGCTCAAACAAGCACGTGTGCGAATAACACTGCCACTCATCACACAATATGTTAATGATTAATGTTGGATTACACCAACTCACAACATCAGTGAGGGGGGATCAAATCAAATCAAATTTTATTCAGTAAGGATCTTGCGGGTGAATACCCGAATTTCGTCCTTATTACAATAGTATATAGAGCATTAAAAACACTCTTCATCGTACACATGAAACAACATAGGTGAACACATATTAAGACGATTGTATAGGCGAACATAGGCGACCTCAATCTTAAGACGATTACACAATTAAAATCTATGCAGGTTAAATACGCAGTAATCACGAAGAATTTAGCTAGGTACAATATATATAGCACTACTGCTGGATTGTCTTGTTAAAGAGGCGAACAGCGCAATGAAGGAACGAGTTGTTAAGTCTCTTAGTCCGGGCTTTAGGTAGACTGATTGTGCCAGAGTTTCTGAGTGACCGTCCCGTGGCACCTGACCTCATACAGTTGGTTTAAAACAGAATCAAATACTGTAAAATCTAATTCCCTAAAGCACATGTACTAAAACCTGTATATGGGTGGCATAAGTTACTACATGACGTGTGTATTACCATGTCAATTTTTTAAAAAATTCCTGGGCATATAATACACTCTTCAGTTTGTTGTTATTTTTTTCAAAAGTAAGCTTTAAAAAAAGTCTGTTAGTACATGTACATGTAGTTTATTTAACTGCTATTCTGAATGTTTATAAATAATGACACTATTGCCAACTAAATCCATGCTTTCCTTCTGCATTTATTTAGTTTTTATTTGCTTGAGCCTATAATGTTTATTCATGAGATATAAAAATCGGCCTGTCGGCCACTTTTTATTGAGGTCACGAGGGAAGAGGTCAGACTAAAACCAACATGTTGAAACCTGGACTTTGACTTGGGGTGAGGCTGCCACATCAGCAGGAAGCAAGAAAATCATGGCGGCTGCACCGTCTAGTTTGGGGACACATTTCAAGGAAGAACTGTCCTGCAGCATCTGCCTGGAGCTGTTCACCAGGCCCAAGGTGCTGCCATGTGGACACATATTCTGTCAGGACTGTCTACAGGACCATGCAAGAAGACAACTGCCTCTCTTGTGCCCAATCTGTCGTCGGCAGGTCAGACCACCACCCCAGGGGTTCGCAGGTTTGCCCGACAGTCACATCATAGCCAGTATGTGTGAGAGACTCCAACAGCAGGCTACACTGTCAGGGGAAACAATCGAGCAACCCCAGTCTGCAAACAGGTGCAGTTCTCACCCTTTTGAAGAGCTCAAAGTGTACTGTATACAATGCCAGGTACGAGTGTGCGATCAGTGTTTAGAAGAAACTCACGATGGCCATGGCACAACATCCATAAAAAAAGCTGCACAGGAAAGAAGCTCCACAGTCCAAGCATTGGTCAATGAGGGGAGGAACATCGTGGAAAGTTACTTAAGCTTCCTCAGAAGTCTGAGGGAAGAAGAAAAAACCCTGAACGAAAAGAAACAGCAGAGAGACAACAACATCATTCAGGCCTACAACCAAATGGTGCAGAAACTCACCCAGAGAAAAGACCACCTCTTGGCTGAATCAGAAGAAAACCATACAAAAAACTTGGACAGAATACATACTGAAAGGGACCAAGTGTTGGCAGATATCAATGAACTGTCTGCTGCCTGTGCTCGAGCAGAACAAGAACTGCAGCAGGGATGGGTCGAGTTTCTCAGTCAGCAAACCGCTCTGACAGAGGTGGTAGGAAAGTACAGAGAAAAAGCAGCACCAACTCCTGTACAAACCCAGCCTGCTGTCTTTCAGCCCACAGACACCCCCGTGCCAGTATTGGGACATGTGACGGTCCAGTCTCTCCCATCTGCACCAATCCCAGCAGCACCTGCAGCAAGGAGCACAGGTCATCACCATCGTAACCAAAGGCAAGGGGGGCGTCAGCCTCAGAAGGTGACATTTGGTGGGTATGGATCAGGAACAGGACAGTTCATGGGTCCATGGGGTGTTGCAGTGTCAGATGAAGGGGAGGTCTTTGTAGCAGACTGGGGGAACCAGAGAATCCAAGTCTTCGCCCTACAGGGAACGTTTGTCCCACTGTTTCCAACAGTCGTGTCAGCTGGACAGGAGATGCAGCCAACAGATATGGCCATGGACGGGAAGGGGAACCTGTGGGTGGTGGGGTGGACAGACTCTGCTCACTTTGCTGTGCAGTACAACAAACAGGGCAGGGTGCTGAGGAAGTTTGACCTACAGAAGACAGGGTGGGACAGAGGAGTTGCAGTGGACACCAGGAGGAACCACATCCTCATCACACAAACCACAGGAGACTGGGGCAACACACATGGTGAAGTTTTGGTGTTCAGGCCAGATGGGACACTTGTGGGAACTGTGGGTCAGCAGCAGGGGATGAGGTTCTCACGGTACATCACTGTGGACAAGGAAGGGAACATTCTTGTGTCAGACATAAACAATGCCTGTGTCTATGTGTACAACGAGGATGGACAGTTTCTGTTCCAGTTTGGAGGTTTGGGAAGTGATGAAGGTCAGCTGAAGGATCCCCGTGGCATCTGTACAGACAGGGCAGGGAACATCATCGTGGCAGACACGGGAAACAGCCGTGTGGAGATGTTTGACAAGACAGGAAAATTCCTCAAACACATCACTACAGACATGGAGAGGCCATGTGCTGTTGCCATGGCAACACAGGGACAGCTGGTAGTAACTGATGATGAAGACCACAGTGTCAGCATACTCCAGAACATCTGAATCTGAGTGAGGTGATAATCAAACTGAACCAATCTGTAACAATATAAGTTTACATTAAGTTTAACTCTTAGCATTGCTGTATAAAGCTTGTTGATGTTGTATTATCATAAGAAACTGCTCTACAAATCAAAAGAATTGTTTTTAATAAATTGCCCAGGCTTTCAGACTAAAGGCCTCAGTCTTAGACCAAACTGAGCTAAAATCAAGGTTTGGCCATAACAAAAGAGCAAATTGAAAACAAGGAGAAAGTGGTTAGAACAAAAATGTACACTATTGAATGCATTTACAGAGAGTTCAATAATAATTCAATCTAATATGATTTAAATGAGTTATTTTTCTGGCACAGTCAATTTAAGTAAGAAGGAATATTGACATTTGGTAACTTTGTGTGTTCATGTATTTCTGTTGACCTTCATGATAAAACTTTGAGTTTGAATACTTGACAATTTTCAGTATGTAAATTTTGTAATGAAAACCAGTGTATTCCCAACTACTTTTACATATACAATGTACAAAGATGTGTGTAAATACAAATTGGAGTTGGAATTTTGTGGTCTGTTGTGTTTAAATTAGTGAAGACAGCACAGTACTTAGTAGAATTAAACATGGTGCTACTACAAACAGTTCTCTTCAACATTTCACATTTCAATGACTGACTAAAGACAAAAAACTGTGGTACAGGTATTAGAAGACTTGTCTGGTGCAGGTATAATGAATGAATGAATGAAAGACCTTTATTGTACGTTTGTGCTCTAACAAGCTAAGTACAGGTCATGGGTAAACAGGGAAAAGAATACAGCAATGACACTTACATAGATTGTACTATATATACTAATGTGGTCTACTATTTACAGGTTCAACTTCTCGCTTCTTGACGCAGTTAAAGATGTACGAACATATATATTGAGCTAATGATACATGGTTTGTCAAGTTTCATGAGGAATTCGAATTTTTCTATTCTGTCTAAATGTCCAAAGCTTGGGAAATTATTATTATTTTATTACACAAGTATAGAGGGAATCCCTCTCAATGCAATTCCAAATGTTATCTGCACCAATACAGGTAAGAAGAAAAGATATTTTGAGCCCTGATTTTAAAAGTTGTTAAGACCTGGGATTAAAACATGATCCTGAACTAGAAAGGCCGACATTTGCTTGAGAGCAAATGCAGCAGATGGCTTCACCCTATCCCCCATACCAAAAATGGATCTATCCTACGATGGCTGCCAATAGTCTACACCCCCATGCAGAAATGGAACCTTCCAATGCCGGAAATAGCCAAAAAGCCCTATTTTACATAACTTTAAAGTGGTGTATGTCAAAATCGTGAATGACATTCTTTGGACATGTGTCCAAGGTATTCCCATACCAAATTTCAGGTCATTCGGATTTAATATTAGGGCAGAGGAGCCAAAAATGTACATTTTTGGTCCGAAAATAGCAAAAAAGCCCTATTCTACACAATTTTATAGTGGTATATGTCAAAAGCGTGAACGGCATTCTTTTGACACGCGTCCAAGGTATCCCCATACTGAATTTCAGGTCATTCAGATTTAATATTAGGGCACAGGAGCCAAAAATGTACATTTTGGGTCCGAAAATAGCCAAAAAGCCTTATTTTTCCCAATTTTAAAGTGGTGTATGTCAAAAGCTTGAATGAGTTTTTGTAGACATATGTCCAAGGTATCCCCACACCAAATTTCAGGTCATTTGGTTTTAGTACCTGGGAATCAGATCTCAAAATGTATATTTTTTGCCTGAAAATGGCCAAAAAACCCAAATAAAACAATTTTTCAAAAAAATGAAAAAAACGTGTCGGGGTATTTGCCCACTCTACCTTCATGCCAAATTTCGTGTTATTTGGCCGGAAAATGGCAGAGATGAATCCATTTAAAGAAATGGCAGGAGAAGGAGAAGAAGAAACATGAGGGAACACAATATGTCTTGTGGTGAAGCCATAATTAAGTGCCTATTTTTTACCATATCCTCAATACTGCAAATACTTAGTGTCCTGGGCCCTATTGAAAATGTTACAGTAAGTGATCAATCTACAAGGTGGACCATAGAGGTGCTGTGCATCAACACCCTCTGTTGACTTAGCAAAGAACTGCAGGAAACTTTCCACTGTACAAAAAATAGTGTGCTTCAACACAATGATAATTTTATTTTGAACAGAGAAAAAAAACACAAGGCTGGTTTGGGGTGTAAAATTGGTTGACATCAGACATGCTTTTCTTCAAATGGACTAAAGCAGGAATAAGTGACACTGCTAATGCTATAGTGTTACAGAATTGAATTGTCTTTATCTATCAAATCTCTACCCTCTTAAAGCAAACAATCACATGACAAGCACCTGCACAGCTGTTTAATTTAGGTATTGATCATTAATTTTTGTTTTGAACCAACTCATAAACCAGCAAAGGGGTGAGATATACATCTGGCTTATAATTATTAGATACAAGCGAACAGTATCATACTATAGTCTTACTTTAATTTCAGAGATAATCTTTCATCAAATTTCGGTTAACAATGAGCTTTTTAGCAAGTTCCCTAAGGTTGGAATAAATCAAAAGGTGGAAAAAAGTTCATTCAGTCTCCCTCAGCTTTTAGTTCAGTCCACAGCAAACATGGTCCAAACCAGACTTTGACTTGGGCCGAGGCTGCCACATTGGCAAGAAGAAAAATCATGGCGGCTGCACCGTCTAGTTTGGGGACACATTTCAAGGAAGAACTGTCCTGCAGCATCTGCCTGGAGCTGTTCACCAGGCCAAAGGTGCTGCCATGTGGACACATCTTCTGTCAGGACTGTCTGCACGACCTGGCAAGTAGACAACTGCCTCTCTTGTGCCCAATCTGTCGTCGGCAGGTCAGGCCACCACCCCAGGGGTTCGCAGGTTTGCCCGACAGTCACATCATAGCCAGCATGTGTGAGAGACTTCAACAGCAGGCTACACTGTTTGAGGAAACAAGGGAACAACAACCCCAGTCTGCAAACAGGTGCAGTTCTCACCCTTCTGAGGTACTCAAACAGTTCTGTAAACAATGTCAGATTCCAATTTGCGAACAGTGTTTTGAAGAGGCCCATGATGATCATCTCACAACAACCATCAAAAAAGCTGCACAGGAAAGGAGTTCCACAGTCCAGGCCTTGATCAATGAGGGGAGGAACATCTTAGAAAGTCACTTAAGCTTCATCAGAAGTCTGAGGGAAAAAGAGAAAACCCTGAATGAAAGGAAACAGCAGAGAGACAACAGCATCATTCAGGCCTACAACCAAATGGTGCAGAAACTCACCCAGAGAAAAGACCACCTCTTGTCTGAATCTGAAGAAAACCACACAAAAAACTTGGACAGAATACATACTGAAAGGGACCAAGTGTTGGCAGATATCAATGAACTGTCTGCTGCCTGTGATCGAGCAGAACAAGAACTGCAGCAGGGATGGGTTGAGTTTCTCAGTCAGCAAACTGCTCTGACAGAGGTGGTAGGAAAGTACAGAGGAAAAGCAGCACCAACTCCTGTACAAACCCAGCCTGCTGTCTTTCAGCCCACAGACACCCCCGTGCCAGTATTGGGACATGTGACGGTCCAGTCTCTCCCATCTGCACCAATCCCAGAAGCACCTGCAGCAAGGGGCACAGGTCATCACCATGGTAAACAAAGGCAAGGGGAGTGTCAGCCTCAGATGGTGACATTTGGTGGACATGGATCAGGAACAGGGCAGTTTGGCCGTCCATGGGGCGTTACAGTATCAGAGAAAGGGGAGATCTTTGTTGCAGACTGGGGGAACCAGAGAATCCAAGTCTTCGCCCTGCAGGGAACATTTGTCCGACAGTTCACAACAGTCGTGTCAGGTGATCAGGACATGAGACCAAATGATGTGGCCATGGACGGGGAGGGGAACCTGTGGGTGGTGGGGTGGATACGGTCTGCTGATCATGACTTTGCTGTGCAGTACAACAAACAGGGCAGCGTGCTGAGGAAGTTTGACCTACAGAAGACAGGGTGGGGGAGAGGAGTTACCGTGGACACCAGGAGGTACCACATCCTCATCACACAAACCACAGGAGACTTGGGCAACTGGCAAGGTGAAGTTTTGGTGTTCAGACCAGATGGGACACTTGTGAGAACTGTGGGTCAGCAGCAGGGGATGAAGTACCCACGGTACATCACTGTGGATGGGGAAGGGAACATTCTTGTGTCAGACTGGGACAATCACTGTGTCTATGTGTACAACGAGGATGGACAGTTTCTGTTCCAGTTTGGAGGTGAGGGAAGTGGTGAAAGTCAGCTGAACAATCCCTATGGCATCTGTACAGACAGGGCAGGGAACATCATTGTGGCAGACGGGGGAAACAGTCGTGTGGAGATGTTTGACAAGACAGGAAAATTCCTCAAACGCATCACTACAGACATGGAGAGGCCATGTGCTGTTGCCATGGCAATACAGGGACAGCTGGTAGTAACTGATAATTCAGATGACACTGTCACCATATTCCAGAACTTCTGAATCTGAGAAGGGTGATTATCAAACTATATAACCATTATGCAACAACATCAGTTTACAAACTCTGTTGTTGTCTAAAGCATGTTACGATATCAGCAGAGGAATTATCTGTTTGCTGTACAAAGCAAAGGAATTAAGCCAATCAACTGACCAAGTTCCAAGCCTAAAGACCCAAAAGATCATACTCAACTACATGTACATTGTAAAATCAAGCTTTGTCACTAATACATGTAGATACAGTTAGAAAACATTTAGGATGACATGTTATTATATTCTATCATAATCTAATCAGTTAACTACAATGTGATGGAAAAAAATAAGCTGTCTACAAATGTTTCAAGAAGAAGCATGTAAATCATACTACATGTACATGTAATTGTTTTTGGTATAGATAAAACTTAGCATAGTTTCCCCAATACTCTCTTGTACCTAACTTACTGAATTTGCCCCAGTGGGGCTTGGATATGTAATGAACTTCATTGTCATTGTCAATAAAAGAGCAAATTGACATTATTAATATTAAGATAAAAACGCAAGTTGTCATTATACATAATTGTATACAAAATGTATTCATATAGAGTGGATCTATTTTATCTGTCATAATATTATGATTAAATTTTCAAAGTTAGAGTTTAAATTTTATTGTGGCCAAGTCAATATAACTGAAAAGGACTCTTTGCATCTAGATCTGTTAGTGTTACCTTGTGTGTTCAGATATATTTGTTGTCCTTTGTGATAAAACTCTGAGTCTGAATACTTAACAATTTTTTATGCAAATTTTGTCATGAAAACCACTGTACTCGAATCTAGCTTAACAAATAAAATGTACTGTACAAAGATGTTTAAGAATAAAAATTGGAGTAAGTTAGAACTTTGTGGTCTGCTGTGTTTAATCTTGTTCTTATACTTTGGCCCCTTTTTGTTTGTCTGTTGACACCCCTAGTATGAAGTGGTCTGTCCCTAACCTGACGTCATCAGAATCAAAATGGCGCCACTGTTTGAGAAGACAAAGTGATGTCATACTGTTTCACAATACATACAATGTAGAAAATGTTTAACTGGAATTTCGACACTTGACATATCACAGGCAAATGTGCAGGACTGGGCTCTACTAGTAAATACCAGCTGAAGCTTGACAGGCGTACATGTACATTTTGTAACAGTTATTATCTGTCATATATGATTTTCAAAGAGTTTTTATTCTGGCCAAGTTAGAGCTGTGTACCTAAACAAATTTTAGGTACAGGTACAGGTACAGGTACACAGGTTTAGGTACAGGTCCGGACCTGAACCTGTACCTGAACAATTCAACCAATTTATATGCTCTTCTGAACTCCTTCAATAACAAAAAACATAAATAAACTTGATAGTTAAGGTTTATTCTTTGTTTATGGCGAATGCTCAGATAAAATATAGGTGTTTTTGTTTTCATGAACACACTGTCCTTACACAGGGACCCATTGTTAACCAGCTATTTACACATTTGAGGTCACAAATAGGCATAAAATTGGTGTGAAATTGTTTAGGTACAGTACCGGTACTGAGGGATTAGGTATTTTGGACCTGTACCTAATCAATTTTTCCGGTACAGTATCGGTACTGTGTACCGGTACACAGCTCTAGGCCAAGTCAATATAACTGAAAAGGACTCTTTGCATTTGTTAACTTGGGTGTTCAGATATTTATATTATCAATATGTTTATAAATTATTTTATAATATATTTGATAAGATTACTAATTATATAATTATATAGTTTTCACAGTTGAAACAAACAGGAGCGAGTATAGAAGCAGGAAAAAAACTGACTCCTGGGAAGCAGGGAATCAAACCCACGCCGCCAGCTCATGGCACCAGCGCACTAATAACTATGCCAAAAGGGGGGCCTGCATGCCCTTTTTCGTAAGGCGTAATCAGGCCTTTTTAGTCTTCGTAATCCGTAGGCAGCCTCCCTAAAAATCAACGTATTTCGTAAAAATACATTAGCCGCAAAGTATAAAGTCGTAATCAGCTCCGAGACGTTAACGTAATTCATAATCGGTGGCAAAACTTTTGCGTAATTCGTAATCATGACCCCCCCCATGCAGGCCCTCCAAAAGGTCTGGACCCATTGGAAATGGATCAGTTTGCAACACTTGAACCCCACTGTTACACAGTATGCAGGTATGCCTGCAAAACTGGAGTAAGTTAGAATGATGACAGCCTGAATTTGCCAATTTCTCTATATCTACCGTCAATACTGCTGCTAATTAGTGCCCTCTGCCCTACTGAAAATGTTACAGTAGAACGGATAATACTAGTACAAAGTAGACGTGCTGTGCATCAGCACCCTCTGTTGACTTAGCAAAGAACTGCAGGCAAAGTTTCACAGTACAAAAATAGTGTGCTTTAATACATTAATATTTTGAACAGAGAAAAAAAAATACAGGGCTGGTTTAGGGTGTAAAATTGGTTCATATCAGACATGCTTTTCTTCAAATGGACTAAAGCAGGAATTAGTGACACTGCTAATGCTATAGTGTTACAGAATTGAATTGTTTTAGCGATCAAATCTCTACCGTACCCTTTCAAAGCAAACAAGCACATGACAAGCACCTGCACAGCTGTTTAGTTTAGGTATTGATCATTAACATTTTGTTTTGAACCAACTCATAAACCAGCAAAGGGGTGAGATATACATCTGGCCTATAATTACATGTATTGGATACAAGCTAACAGTATCATAATAATTATAGTCTTACTTTATCGTTTATCAAATTTCGGTTAGCACTGAGCTTTTCAGCAAGTTCCCTAAGGTTGGAATAAATTAAAAGGTGGAAAAAAGTTCATTTAGTCTCCCTCAGCTTTTAGTTCAGTCCACAGCAAACATGGTTCAAACCAGACTTTGACTTGGGCCGAGGCTGCCACATTGGCAAGAAGAAAAATCATGGCGGCTGCACCGTCTAGTTTGACGACACATTTCACGGAAGAACTGTCCTGCAGTATCTGTCTGGAGCTGTTCACCAGGCCCAAGGTGCTGCCATGTGGACACATCTTCTGTCAGGACTGTCTACAGGACCTTGCAACTAGACAACTGCCTCTCTTGTGCCCAATCTGTCGTCGGCAGGTCAGGCCACCACCCCAGGGGTTCGCAGGTTTGCCAGACAGTCACATCATAGCCAGTATGTGTGAGAGACTCCAACAGCAGGCTACACTGTCAGGGGAAACAGGGGAACAACAACCCCAGTCTGCAAACAGGTGCAGTTCTCACCCTTCTAAGGTACTAAAGCAGTTCTGTAAACTGTGTCAGATTCCAATTTGCGAACAGTGTTTTGAAGAGGCTCATGATGATCATCTCACAACAACCATCAAAAAAGCTGCACAGGAAAGGAGCTCCACAGTCCAGGCCTTGATCAATGAGGGGAGGATCATCGTGGAAAGTTACTTAAACTTCCTCAGAAGTCTGAGGGAAAAAGAGAAAACCCTGAACGAAAAGAAACAGCAGAGAGACAACAGCATCATTCAGGCCTACAACCAAATGGTGCAGAAACTCACCCAGAGAAAAGTCCACCTCTTGTCTGAATCAGAAGAAAACCACACAAAAAACTTGGACAGAATACAGACTGAAAGGGACATTGTGTTGGCAGATGTCAATGAACTGTCTGCTGCCTGTGATCGAGCAGAACAAGAACTGCAGCAGGGATGGGTCGAGTTTCTCAGTCAGCAAACCACTTTGACAGAGTTGGTAGGAAAGTACAGAGGAAAAGCAGCACCAACTCCTGTACAAACCCAGCCTGCAGTCTTTCAGCCCACAGACACCCCCGTGCCAGTATTGGGACATGTGACGGTCCAGTCTCTCCCATCTGCACCAATCCCAGAAGCACCTGCAGCAAGGGGCACAGGTCATCACCATGGTAACCACAGGCAAGGGGAGCATCAGCCCCAGAAGGTGACATTTGGTGAAAAGGGGTCCGGAACAGGACAGTTCAATGATCCATGGGGCATTACAGTGTCAGATGAAGGGGAGGTCTTTGTAGCAGGTAGGGGGAACCAGAGAATCCAAGTCTTCACCTTACAGGGAACGTTTATCCGACAGTTCCCAACAGTCGTGTCAGGTGAACAGGAGATGAGACCAAATGATGTGGCCATGGACGGAGAGGGGAACCTGTGGGTGGTGGGGGACACAGACTCCGCTAACTTTGCTGTGCAGTACGACAAACAGGGCAGGGTGCTGAGGGAGTTTGACCTACAGAAAACAAGGTGGGCGAGAGGAGTTGCCGTGGACACCAGGAGGAACCACATCCTCATCACACAAACCACAGGAGGCATGGGCAACCTGCATGGTGAAGTTTTGGTGTTCAGGCCAGATGGGACACTTGTGAGAACTGTGGGTCAGCTGCAGGGGATGAAGTTCTCAATGTACATCACTGTGGATGGGGAAGGGAACATTCTTTTGTCAGACATTAGTAATCACTGTGTCTATGTGTACAACCAGGATGGACAGTTTCTGTTCCAGTTTGGAGGTGAGGGAAGTGGTGAAGGTCAGCTGAAGAATCCCCGTGGCATCTGTACAGACAGGGCGGGGAACATCATCGTGGCAAACACGGGAAACAGCCGCGTGGACATGTTTGACAAGACAGGAAAATTCCTCAAACACATCACTACAGGTATGAGGGGGCCATACGCTGTTGCCATGGCAACACAGGGACAGCTGGTAGTAACTGATAGTGCAAAGAACACTGTCACCTTATTCCAAAACTTCTGAATCTGATTGAGGTGATAATCAAACTTAACCAATCTGTAACAATATCAGTTTACATTAAGTTTAACTCTTAGCATTGTTGTATAAAGCTTGATGATGTTGTATTATCAGAAGAAACTGCTCTACAAAGCAAAAGAATTGTTTTGAATAAATTGCCCAGGCTTTCAGCCTAAAGGCCTCTTAGACCAAACTGAGGTAAAATCAAGGTTTGACCATAACAAAAGAGGAAATTGAAAACAAAGAGAAAGTGGTTAGAACAAAATGTACACTATTGAATGCATTTAAAGAGTTCAATAATTATATTAAATCTAATATGATTTAAATGAGTTTTTTTATTCTGGCACAGTCAATTTAAGTAAGAAGGAATATTTACATTTGGTAACTTTGTGTGTTCATGTATTTCTGTTGACCTTCATGATAAAACTTTGAGTTTGAATACTTGACAATTTTCAGTATGTAAATTTTGTCATGAAAACCAGTGTATTCCCAACTACTTTTACAAATACAATGTACAAAGATGTGTATAAATACAAATTGGAGTTAGAATTTTGTGGCCTGCTGTGTTTAATCTTGTTCTTGAACTTTGGCCCCTGTTTGTTTGTCTGTGTACACCCCTAGTATGAAGTGGTCTATCCCTAACCTGACGTCATCAGAATCAAAATGGCGCCACTGTTTGAGAAGACAAAGTGACGTCACACTGTTTCACAATACATACATGTAGAAAATGTTTAACTGGAAATTTGGACACTCGACACACCATATTCACCTCGGGCCGGGTCATTAACCCTTAATTACTGAACCAATCTGTAACAATATCAGTTCACATTAAGTTTAACTCTGTTGTTGTATAAAGCTTGTTGATGATGTATTATTAGAAGAAACTGCTCTACAAAGCAAAAGAATTGTTTTGAAAATGTTACAGTAGAACGGATAATACTACAGTAGTACAAGGTAGACGTGCTGTGCATCAGCACCCTCTGTTGACTTAGCAAAGAACTGCAGGCAAAGTTTCACTGCACAAAAATAGTGTGCTTCAACACATTAATATTTTGAACAGAGAAAAAAAACACAGGGCTGGTTTGGGGTGTAAATTTGGTTGATATCAGACATGCCTTTCTTCAAATGGACTAAAGCAGGAATCGGTGACACTGTTAGTATAATTACAGAATTGAATTGTTTTAGCGATCAAATCTCTACCTTCTTAAAGCAAACAAGCACATGACAAGCACCTGCTGTTTAGTTTAGGTATTGATCATTAATTTTTGGTCTGAACCAACTCATAAACCAGCAAAGGGGTGAGATATACATCTGGCTTATAATTACATGCATTGGATACAAGCTAACAGTATCATAATAATTATAGTCTTACTTTATCTTTTATCAAATTTTGGTTAGCACTGAGCTTTTCAGCAAGTTCCCTAAGGTTGGAATAAATTAAAAGGTGGAAAAAAGTTCATTCAGTCTCCCTCAGCTTTTAGTTCAGTCCACAGCAGCAAACATGGTCCAAACCAGACTTTGACTTGGGCCGAGGCTGCCACATTGGCAAGAAGAAAAATCATGGCGGCTGCACCGTCTAGTTTGGGGACACATTTCAAGGAAGAACTGTCCTGCAGTATCTGCCTGGAGCTGTTCACCAGGCCCAAGGTGCTGCCATGTGGACACATCTTCTGTCAGGACTGTCTACAGGACCTAGCAAGTAGACAACTGCCTCTCTTGTGCCCAATCTGTCGTCTGCAGGTCAGGCCACCCCCCCAGGGGGTCGCAGGTTTGCCTGACAGTCACATCATAGCCAGTTTGTGTGAGAGACTTCAACAGCAGGCTACACTGTCAGAAGAAACAAGGGAACAACAAGCCCAGTCTGCAAGCAGGTGCAGTTTTCACCCTTCTGAAGAGCTCAAAGTGTACTGCACACAATGCCAGGTACGAGTGTGTGATCAGTGTTTAGAAGAAACTCACGATGGCCATGGCACAACATCCATCAAAAAAGCTGCACAGGAAAGGAGCTCCACAGTCCAGGCCTTGATCAATGAAGGGAGGAACATCGTGGAAAGTTACTTAAACTTCCTCAGAAGTCTGAGGGAAGAAGAGAAAACCCTGAATGAAAAGAAACAGCAGAGAGACAACAGCATCATTCAGGCCTACAACCAAATGGTGCAGAAACTCACCCAGAGAAAAGACCACCTCTTGTCTGAATCGGAAGAAAACCACACAAAAAACTTGGACAGAATACAGTCTGAAAGGGACCGAGTGTTGACAGATATCAATGAACTGTCTGCTGCCTGTGATCGAGCAGAACAAAAACTGCAGCAGGAATGGGTCCAGTTTCTCAGTCAGCAAACCGCTCTGACAGAGGTGGTAGGAAAGTACAGAGGAAAAGCAGCACCAACTCCTGTACAAACCCAGCCTGCTGTCTTTCAGCCCACAGACACCCCCGTGCCAGTATTGGGACATGTGACGGTCCAGTCTCTCCCATCTGCACCAATCCCAGCAGCACCTGCAGCAAGGGGCACAGGTCATCACCATGGTAACCAAAGGCAAGGGGAGCTTCAGCCTCAGATGGTGACATTTGGTGAACGGGGATCAGGAACAGGACAGTTCAATGATCCACTTGGTGTTACAGTGTCAGAAGAAGGGGAGATTTTTGTATCAGACAAAGAGAACCAGAGAATCCAAGTCTTCACCCTACAGGGAACGTTCGTCCGACAGTTCCCAACAGTTGTGCCAGGTGAACAGGAGATGTACCCACATGATGTGGCCATGGACGGGGAGGGGAACCTGTGGGTGGTGGGGAGGACAGAGAACCTGTGGGTGGTGGGGGACATGGACTCTGCTGAGTTTGCTGTGCAGTACAACAAACAGGGCAGGGTGCTGAGGAAGTTTGACCTACAGAAGACAGGGCGGGGCAGAGGAGTTGCCGTGGACACCAGGAGGAACCACATCCTCATCACACAGACCACAGAAGACCCGTCTAACCTACATGGTGAAGTTTTGGTGTTCGGGAAAAAAGGGATATTTGGGAGAACTGTGGGTCTTGTGAGAACTGTGGGTCAGCAGCAGGGGATGGGGTGGCCACAGTACATCACTGTGGACGGGGAAGGGAACATTCTTGTGTCAGACCGTGACAACCACTGTGTCTATGTGTACAACGAGGACGGACAGTTTCTGTTCAAGTTTGGAGGTTGGGGATGTGGTGAAGGTCAGCTGTATAAACCCCGTGGCATCTGTACAGACAGGGCAGGGAACATAATCGTGGCAGACAAGGGAAACAGACGTGTGGAGATGTTTGACAAGACAGGAAAATTCCTCAAACACATCACTACAGACATGAAGGAGCCATATGCTGTTGCCATGGCAACACAGGGACAGCTGGTAGTAACTGATGAAGATCAAAAAGTCACCATATTCCAGAACTTCTGAATCTGAGTGAGGTGATAATCAAACTCAAACAATCTGTACCCTTTTTATTTTTTTGTCTCAACTGACTTAAGCTTGTTTCTATATTGGCAGAGAAAACTGTTTGCAGTACCATAAAGCAAAAATATTTAGGACTTCCACTGAAACACCCGAACTCACAGCCTTAAGGCCCCATAGAACACAATCAGCCAAAATCAAACTTTGAAACTGATCCAGTACCAAAATTAAAGTGCAAGTTGTCATAATACAATGTCTTCATTATACAAATATAGATAGTGTATTAATCTTAATATGCACACATGTGTATATAACATGATTTGAGAGTTTGGATAAAAAAAGGCTAAGAGAAAGATAAGTTAACTGAAAAGAATATCTCTTTTCCTTTTTGTGTAGTTTTGTTCAAGACAAATCTCAGTAGAGCTTGAAATATCGGGTGCATGTACTGGTGCACCCAAATATTTTCATAGGTTTACATATGTTAAGATGTTAAATGTATAGTAGTATACAGTAATGTCTAAGTGTCAGAAAAAATGACGAAATCCTTGTTACCGGTGTTGTACTTTTCTTTAGAAATGAAACAAAAGATTTTGATGACATTCTACTTATTTCATCTTATTGTGCACCGAAAATATTTTTTGTGCACCCAATTTTTCAGGTTGGGTGCACCAGTGCACCTGTTCCCAAAAATGAATTTCTAGCCCTGTTTTATCACCAATATTATTAAGTTAGCTTTACAAATACAAGACAATAGTTTGTGTGCATTGAGATTTCTCATCCTAAGGAATAAAGAGTGTTATATGATAAAGCCTGGTGAATTGTATGTATCAGTGTACATGTATTGGATTTGAGGTAGCTCAGTTTTATTATGTACCGAAGGAAAACATATTGTTTTTACTACATTTCTTCTTCTTCTGTTCCAAACACTAACCTCTGACCTGGCCAATGGCCTGATTTGTCAATGTCTGCCACCATGTTCAGCACATATGAGAAAGAGTGTGGGAAGGTCAAACACACAGTACTACCAGCAGACTAGCCCCTGCTGTAGTGCCTTGCACAACTGTGTGTTGCTCAAGGGCTACGAAAATGGGCATGGGCACCAAAACCCTGCATGGAGCACGGGTAGACCTTTTTACAGGGTTAGGCAGAAGGGAGGAGTTTTCTGTCTTACCTTTTCTCTGTCGAAAGACACTTGACTGATCTCTTTCAAAGGTTGATGGTAGATCAGGTCCTTGTCACTGATGGACTTCATCCCCTGGACAACAAACGTACCGCCGAACCGAGAGTGTCTGGCATGGGAAAAGGAAAACAAGACTGTAACATTCACAACTGTGTCTTTACCTGTATCTACTGTACATTGTATATAGCCAGTATAACCGCCCTTCGGCGTAACACACCAGCTTCGCAGGCATGCGGTGCGGCGGCAGCTGGCTATATCACACCGATCGACTTGTTAGACCTAACCCTTGAACATCTAACTCTAGACATTGTTTAAAGCTATCTAATGACAATGCCCCTACTGTACTTGGTGACAGCAAGTTTCACTCTGTGATAGTTGTAGGAAAGAATGAATTCTTGAACACCTCAATCCTTGGTTGATAAGTCTGGTACTTGAAGGCATGGCTATTTCTTGTTCTCTTCTGGGCTGGTACTAGGTACTTAGTAATATTGTGAAGATGAAGAAAGAAGTACTAGACTACCTGGTTCCCAGAGCGCGGATTCTCGCCTGTCGATCGGCCAGTTCCCGCTGCCGCGTGGTCTGGAGTTCAAGTTCGTCCTGAGCCTTCTCCCCCGAGGACCGACCCTGGCCGGCACGGGCCAGCTGCTCCGAGGTCTGTAACACAGGGGAAGGGTTCAGACACATCGATGAAGGTTAGACATCCAGTCATTTTAAGACTTCATGTACCACACCATACATACTAAAATAAGACAAACTTTTCTGGGACTTAAGAAGCTGGTTGAAGTCACTGGGTAGGCAAAAGGCAAGGTGAATTTGAGTGTGAATTTTGTAATTACATATATGTACAAGTAATTTCATGATTTATACCGGTCCCATGCAAATATATGTAGGGTCTTTATGACATACAGGTTAAAGGTGTGAGGTTAATGTTAAAAGGTTGAAACCTGTTCCCAGCACAAGTGTGTAGTGAGACGATCTCCAGGATATGCAGATTAAAGATTAGAGGTTAAAGTGGGAAGGTTACCTCTTCCCAACACATAAGAGAGATGATCTCCAGGGCATGCTGGTTAAGGTTAGAGGTTAGTGTTGACAGTTCACCTGTTCCCTGCACATGAGGGGGACTACAAAATGTATCTTCAGGATGTGCATGTTAAATGTTAGATGTTAAAGGTTAGAAGTTAAAGGTGAAAGGTTACCTGTTCTCGGCACATGAGGGAGACGATCTCCAGGACGTGCATGCACCACTGCTGCTCGCTGTCCGAGCTGGCAATGAACTTCAGAAGGTCGTCGAACCCACTCTGGTGGATCGCCCTGGGAAGTACACAATATGTATGTATGTATGTAATGTTAAACCTGTCCCACATAGCTGAATATGGCCTCCCAAACACTGACGAACTCCTAGACATGACATAAATATGGTCAGACTGCTCCAAAACTTAAGCCAACCTTTGGGGCAAGGTTCTGAATGTTTTACTGTTGTTAGAGGTCCTGGGAAGAACATATGTCAAGTGAACAGCATCATTCTACAAAATGTACATTGTACATCAAGGTTTGAAACACATTTTTCCTGCAAACCTGCACCAGTGCATGTACCTACATGTAGGACCAGGACTGGTGTATGTAAACATCAGAAATACCTGAACAGCCCTAATTTCACCTGCTTATGTTGGTGATCCATGTGCTTCTAGCCCTGCATACATGTATGCACTCACAGAAACTGCATGCTTGTATGTTTTACTTGAAACAGTATCACAGCAAAAAGCTTACTGTTATCGTCAGCATAAAATAAAAGCTAGCTCATGCAGGAACAGTATACAATCATGTATAAAATTGTACCAAAAACAATTTTTGCCAGAAAGCAGCAGGACTTACCACAGCACTTGGTCATGCACACTCGCGTCATCATCTGTGCGCTGTTAGAAACAACATCACACAATCAGCCAGCATTTAAAAACAGTTCGTTTGTTTAGTTGCTGAGAGTTTACTTATTTTTTATAATTCAAAAAAACTAAGAAAATTTGATGATTTTTTGAAGGCTTCTTGCAAAGCATAAAGCATATTAATTATAACTTTAAAAAGAACCTTCTGAGAAAAAAAAGCTACAAATCAGTGTCATGTCCATACGCTATTACAAACAACATTGAGCAATCAGCCAGCAATATAAAATTGCTCAATTTAGTTGCCAAGACCTTACTTATAATTCAGCAATTCTTAGAAAATTCTGATGATATTTCAAGGCTGAAGCAGAAGTATGACTTTTTCAGCAGCAGAAGCATAATCTTTCTTTGAGAAAAAAACTACAGATTTTTACGGATTCTTGCAAAGCATGAAAAGAAAAAAGAGAAAAGTTACAAATATTTTGAAAAAGTCTTAATTTTTCAGTACCTTTTCCTCTTCTGGGTCAGCCGGAACATGGAGGATGTTCCTGACCAATAGGAGCATCCGTTCTATCAGCAGGGAGTCTTCCTCCTGCCGATTCTCCCAATCCTGAGGGGCGTTACAAAACAGTTATGTTGTTCTTTTATATACATTGTATAATAATAATTTTTCACTTCAATCTTTTCAAGACGTTTGTTTGTTACATTGTAGCTATGAGTATCTTTTCCTTCTTTGTAAAAAAATGCTTAGAAAGTTAGATATTCCATGGTGGAATTTTGGGACAGAATGCTTCATAAAAGGACTTAGCTTTGGACTTATTGCATGGAATGTACTCTATCATGTACATGTAAGTAACAAAATGTATCAACAACTTTTAGATTTCAGAGGTGCCTTGAAGCATGTACATGTAGGCTTACCAGCTGAAGAAGCTCGTACAGTTTTCTGCTAAGGACTGTCCAGACTTCTCCATCTGCAAACGCCTGGAAAAAAACACGGGAAAAACTTACTTACCACCTTGTACTCGTAAGTAGGATGACATGTTTAAAACATTCTTTTCAGATGAAAACAAAAGCAAATATCAATAACTTGCAATTGTACAAATTTGTTAAAAATTAAAATGTATGGATTGCTTGCTTATCAAAAGATCTTGACATTGACAAGTAGTGCTGCATACCGGTTCACTGGACTTGGATCCGGACTTGTAAGAATGTTTAGGTTCAAGTCCAAAAAAACCTAAAAGTCAAGAACCGAGTCCGGACTTATTACCATAAAAGACCATTTCACATACCCCTTTTCTTTCCAAACCACCTAAAACCTTCCGTAGATTGCAAAATCTTTGTTGCAAAATGAAGAAAACATATTGCCATCGGGCATCGTCAAGTACCAGCCTCCATGTTGTGTGGCCAAAGTTTCACCCAGACAACACAGCAAAGTTGCCAACATGCAATTTTGTATATGCCATGGGTTTAGGTCCAGACTTACAAGTCCGGAACTGAACCTAAACCTCTGGACTTGAATCCGGACCTGAACCTAAAATTGGGTTTAGGTATGCAGCACTATTGACAAGTATTTCTAAATCAGTGTTAATGGTGGTATTAAAGATTAGAAGTCTCCCAGGACCAGCCCTACTTACCACCTTGTACCCCTGTAGGTAAGACACCACGTCTAAGAAGTAGTGTCTGAACATCTTGTCCTTAGGAACCTTCCCGAAGCACACGATGGCCGGCTGGGTAAGGTTAACCAACAACCTGGGGATAAAAATGTTCCGTTAAGGTTTTAGGTCAGGCTTGTTTAGGTTTTATTGCAATAACAGTAAACTGTGACAGTGAAGTGTACATAGAACACTGTACAGCAAAATTTAATCATCATTTAGAATGAAACAAGTTCTGTACACGAAAGTCTGTTTACGAAAAAAGCAATAACTTCATAACTTCTGGATTCATCTATTATTTTCACGGGAAATACCAACTGATACAGTCATGAAAGTTCATCTGTGTTGGTAGTTACATGTTTAAAGTTAAAACTTTTGATCCAATACAAAGGAATTTTCTCATGTAGAGCTTTTGACCAGTCACTCTGGTCTTGTTTAATAGACTGACACAGTGAGACTTGTCACATGGTTTCCCAGAAGAAGACCAGAGTGACTGGGTCAAAAGCTCTAGATGACACCATTTCTTTTGTTGTATCAAAAGTTTCAACTTCAAACACCGGCTGATACAGTTCAAAAGAATACTGCCAGAGAGCACAAATGCACATTGATAGTTTCATGTGAGGCTAGTCTGCACAATAATACAAACCTGACGATGGTTTCGAAGAGTGCCTTGTCATCATGATACTGCTTGATAATCGGGATGAGGTCGGTCTGTGCCATCACAAACAAACAAACAAACAGATCTAGACAAACCTGATGATGGTTTCGAAGAGCGCCTTGTCATCGTGATACTGCTTGATAATCGGGATGAGGTCCGTCTGTACGATCTGACTTGCGCCCAGCTGCTGTCTGATGTCTCGAGTTTCATCTTCTCGCCGAAGGTACCGAATCAGGTCCTTCACAGTTTCTGTTGGGAATATAATTTATGATCATCAATGAAAGGTTAATTAAAAGTGTAATTGCAGGTCCAAGACTAATACCTATAAGCTACAGGAGCTCACACAAAGTCTAGAGGCGCACGTGCAAACACAGACACACAAATGATCAGGACCATCACAGTTTCTCTTGGGGAGAAGATATGATTTATGGATGAAAGATTAAAAGTGTAATCACAGGTCTAAAAACTACAAATAAAAACTCACACACAGACTGGAGACAAAGACACATACCGGTATACATGTACACACACAAATGATCAGGTCCTTTACAGTTTCTGTAGGAGTTACGTTTTATGGATTAAGGGAGCCTGATGAAAGCCTGAAGTAATCACAGTCCAAAGCTACAAATTAAATAAAAACAGACACAAAGACACAAACACACACACATACATGATACAGTGTACAAATTGTTATGTACATACACACTTACCACACACAGAAACACACAGACACACACAAACACTTGTACAATACCCACCATGGCAGTCTGGCTCCTTGTGGTATGTGTCCCCCTCCAAGTACCCCAAAGCACTGCATGTCGCCAAGAGCTCACAGTTCATCATGTACAAGTCCATAGAGTCACAGGTGAAACATCCGGGAACCTAAAACTCTGTCTTACTCTCCTGAAACATAGAAGTACACCATAGAGTCACAGGTGAAACATCCGGGAACCTAAAACTCTGTCTTACTGTCCTGAAACATACAAGTATAGAACTTGTTCATTATTTTGTTCATCATTCTATACGGTATACCAAAACACACAAACTTACTACACACACAACTACAGTTCAAGAGAGAAATCATTTTATCCCTTCTTGCTATTACTAGTAATTATAATTAGTCTGTGTTACACAATTTCTTCCTGATACTACGGGCTAACTGCATGCTACAAGAGTGATTGACTCAGGCTAGATTGATTTTTTTAGCTAAAATTACATGTATAGCTTTATGTTTTTCTTTTACATATTCTTTGAGTTAAAGTCTTCTTCTAAACAGTGTTATTAATGGAGAGGTGGTTTGGGATTTTCCGCTCCTAACAAGTACAATATTCCCACTGATTGAGTGTAACACTTTAGAGTTTCATCTTTAAAAGCTTAACTGACTTAACACAGCTCTTAACAGCTCCCAGGACCGAAATTGCGAATGCTTTTAACTCAAGTGGAGTAAGGGCTCTTTTTGTACACTCGAAAGTGCGGCAAAAACACTTCAGATCTCAAGTAATCCTGTATTCAACCCTTGCACACCACAACAATATAATACAGTTCAATACCCTGCCTAAAAAGAAATAGTCTTGGCTTAGGTACGTCGATGAAGGTTAGACATCCAGGTATTAAGATACGCCAAAAAAACAGTTACTCAAGCAACTGGATATGACTTTGGAAAAACAAAATTCCAAAATCATATCTAGTTGCTTGAGTAACTGTTTTTTGGCGTGTCTTATTACCTGGATATCTAGGAAACAACAGTATTATCACATAGTCGACGCTACATCTCTAATGTTTTGCGCATGGCACATTTCCATATGAAGTTAATTTCTAGGGTTGCTGCATTTTAGTCGCTTAATCACTGCCATCCAGGAAAAGCGGTGTACACTGGATGATCTAAGTCATCATAATGGAGATAATTGGCAATCAGGATTAGATTGTGAGTGAGTGCGTCAACACAACAACGTCAAAGGAAGAATCGTGACTGTATGATGTAATCTGTATACCTAAAGTAACACTACAGGGAACATCCTAATCTTTTCCAAGAATGATATAAATACAGGTTGTTACATCATTGAAGGTTAGAGTTGTTAGAAATATACATTCAAGTACAATGTACAATATTACTCTCACCTCTCGAATAAAAGTACCCCCTGGAATAAAAGTACCCCCCGGACAAATCTTCAAAATGTAATAAAAGTACCCCCTGGAATAAAAGTACCCCTCGGAAAATTTTAAAATTGACATGTAATTAAGCCAAATTGTTTATGCTACTAAAATGTGTTCTCATGGTGTATGTATCCCAAATAAACATGACTCTGGAATAAAAGTACCCCCGACAAATCTTCAAAACCTAAAAAATATACCCGCCCAGAATAAACATACCCTCAGCTGGAAAAGTACCAAATTATCAGCCTGCATTCTTACAAGTTATTGAAAAGTGCATGTACATGGGGTATATGTCACGTACAGTCTATATCTTAGTACATTAGCCATCTATATTCTAACTCGAGATCTGACTCTGAGTTCACACAATTTGTTATCATTGCATTGCATGCATACATTGAGCAGGAACAATGCTATCAAGTTTTTGAAATAAGAGTCCTTGATTTTTTAGCTTAATAATTATCAGAAAGATTACATTAATAGAGTTTGAAGTTGAACAGAAATTTACAATATGCTGAATAAATGCTCTATACAAATTTGCAGTAATGTGTAAAACCCATAGGCCATATAGATATATATATATATATACAGGGATCTCCCCAGAAATTCATAGCAGGGTGGAGGAGGGTGCGAAGCTATTGCATTTTGTCGTTTCCAAACACAAATGGAGGTCATTTCCTGCAACTTCAGTTCTACATTTTCTGTACAACTGCAGATGTATAAGGCAGGAGAAAGGTCCAAGATCTGTACTTAATTACCCTCTTTATGTTTAAAAAAAATTCTATTAGCATCCTTAATTTTGAAAAAATTGGGCATAGGTTACCCGGATGACCCCTAACCGGGGGCCAATGGTGCTTCCACAAGTTCAACAAGTGAAAAATACATGATACAAAATGTACATGTATTTACTACCTGGAACTTGGAGCAAGTTTTCCAAAGTGTTACTGACATTGATATATTAAAAACTAACCAAATCCTATTTCGGTTTAGTTTTTAATATATTAACATTAACATATTACTGACATTAATATATTAAAAACTAAACCAAATCCTATTTCCCAAACAAATCACATATTGACAAAGCTAAACAAATAAATCATGTCTATAACCTCCACTCAAAAACAATTTTTGAGAGACACTCGGGTCGCGGTACTAAGCGTGATAATCTCTAATATCTCATCTGATTCTCCCCAATGTAAGGGACTTCACAATCACAGCATCCAACCGCACATTCATAGAAACAACATTACATTTTAACAACAAAAAAAACAATAAATTCGGAAAATTTCTCAGTAATGTTTGAAAATTAACCTTATAAAAATATTAGTGAATTTTTATTTCAGTTGTAGCCGAAAAAATTTTTTCATGCGTTTAAAGTTTCGTTTTAGCACATTGTAATATCAGTCGAACCGCAGACCGCTATGCGCATCGGTTCTGCGCAGCTCTCTCTAAGATCTCGTTTAAATCTCGCGCTTCTTTTCCAAGGTAATGTGATCCGCGAGAATCCGCGAGAGTTTGGTACTGTTTACTGTTTCGCTTGTAACTCCGCTTGCGTAAGTGTTTCCTTGTCATACGTTAACGTGAGATGTAAGAAGAGCCGGCGTCACGCTCAAGGTCGTAGATGTACATTACCGGTGGTGTTTGTTGGAGAAACGAGGTTTCAAAGTTGACCGTGTCTGATGGAGATGATTCCACTCGAGATAGGTACCCTTTAGTTTTTTTGGGGGCAAAACCCGTTTGCCCTATTTTCATCGTCGATTTTGGTGTATTGTTTAATAAAGTATAGACCCTCCCTCATCTATCGTGTGTTGTTTCTTTTGGGATCCTGTAGTTGTTAAATATAGTAACCGATAGTAAGTTGAGCTCATTCAGTCGAATTCTCAACGATTTTTGTTCGAATCTCAAGCTTTTGCAACTAGTTCTAACCAATACACCTGTAATGCAAGATGTGGCTGAAATATAATTATGTTGGCTTGACACCTGTGTACTTAGTTTTGAAATTGCACAATGTGTATTGCAGCTCGACCTTGAGAAAAGTGTAATTTCTTTACAGTTTTTTTGCCTTTAAAAATGTTCAGTTAAAAGTTATATAGAACAAAAAAGAAAGTGAAAGAATATCGACCAAATAGTAAGCTTCAAAACGATACCCACTTTACGGATGAAAACAGAAGAGAAGGAATTTGGGCATGAACAAATACAACAACAGGTTGATTTTTCATGACCTAATTTTTGAAGGAGAAATCGGACACTATGACCTGTTACTGTAAATATACAAACATCGGGCAGATGTACTGACATTGGTATAGTTGCACATGAATCCCACTTTCTCTAGCGTCTTCATGATATAAGTCTGACTTGGAATGGGTTTCAGAAAGTCTGTTTGTGATGAAAAAACTTGATTACTTCTTTTTATGAACTTTCGCAAACAGCGGTTGAAAGTTGCAACATTGTTGGCGGCGCGAAAAATGGAACGCGCTGCCTTGGTTCCATGGATCGAACGCAGGAGTTCGAAACCGATTGACTTCAAATTTGACGATTTTTGAATGGTCAGAACCTTGTATTAAATTCCTCTTTTTGTATATAATTGAATGGTATCATATCACTTATTATATTGCATGTGGTAGCCACATTCATACAGTTTCTCATTCCAAGAAACGAAGTTTATGACATTACGCGAAATGTATCAAAATGTAGCGGAAACTCAGGATGGTGTGTGTCAGTATCTTACAACTGGGCTAACATTTGACCACCGCGATGTGCGCATCGTCACAGTTTTTTTGGGGGCAAACCCGTTTGCCATTAAATTTGCCAGGGGTCATTGGTATCAATGTAAAGGTGAAGAAGTGGGCTATCACACTGTGGTATTAGCTAACGGGATCCAGTTAAATAGTAAAAAAGACAAGCACAAATAAAATGACCAAAAATTGCTAATTTTTGGAAGGCCGTAGCGCTCGCTGTCATTTTGCAATGCACGGAATATCTACATGGTTGTACTGGGCAAATCCTGTAGATGTGAAAAAAAGTAAACATTGTGTAGGTCTGAGGTATTTTTGTTACAATATAGGCAGTTGTTTACACCCATGCAACGGGGTCAAATCGTGACCCGGCAAACGCCGTATCTTAGAGAATAACGCGTTCTACGGTGACCTGCGGTTCGACTGATATGTACTTTGTACATGTATCTTGTACATTTGGATGCAGTCTTGACCTTTGACCACTGTTATTGTGAAACACTGTCGGCCATTTTGGCAGTCTCGCCGTGGATTTTCGAGCCGTTTTTCGAGCAAATTTCAACCGTTTTAAACATTTTACGGCCTCAAAAACTCATATAACGAGGAAAGCAAGTTGTAGTTGTTATTTTCATGCGTAACATTTCTTCTGGGGATGGATTATTTTTCCGCCGAGCTGCCGAAAACTAGTGTCATGCCTCAACCATGTGGTCGGGCGCGGCCGGCCGGCGGGAGTATCGGTGAGAATTCACGATGTAAACAAAGACATTCGGAGTTGTTTACATTAAAATTTTGTTGTGAAACGCCAGCGGGGTGTCAGATTTTCTACCAATAACAAAGTTTTCTCTGCGGCGTCATGGCGAGATCGACAATTCATCGTCAATTCACAAGATTGTGCCGGCAATGGAATGAATAGTGGCCCGATTAGCGCTCGATCCACGCCGCCTGGCCGAAGAAAATTGGAATGACGAGCACATTTATCGGGGATAAAATCCCCAATTTTGAAAATTATCGGGGAAATGTTGGAATAAAATCCCTAATTTTGAAAATCTATGTTCAAACTTTTATGTTCAGGACCGAAAATTTGTCCTGAACTTGGTTTGATTCTGAAAAAATAATAAACGTACCGTCTAAAATAAGAACGTACCGGGCGGATTTCGAAGCGAAAAAAAATAAACGTACCGGTACGTTTAATAGAGAGCTGAGAGTACCTTTACATACACCTTAGCCCTATATATAACACTACAGTTACAGTAGGTGCACCAGAGTAAAAAATTAAGGTACCCAGCTCCAATTTTGGGCACACAAAAGTACATGTGTACTCCCAGGCCTAAGGCGACATATCCAGGTACATCTAATCTTGTTTCAGACGTAGATGCAGCGAGTTGTTACGTCTACAAAGCCTAAATAAACCCCATAATACACTTACACAAACTAGATCAAACAACAGGATACAGGAGATAATGTCTACCACAGGTTGTGAAACGTGTTTCTGGCTGCTTGGCTGAACTCAGAAGAAATTTTAGTCAAGAAAGCATGCTGTATACATATATTATATGTACCAGCATACAATATTACTCTTATGTATACATACATACACACACCTATTTTCAGCACACGAAAGTGCAAACCCAGTATTTCCAGCCCCGAGGCCAAGCATCTTTGTACATCTAATCTTGTTCCAGACGTAGCTACAGCAATGTTGCGTGGATAAAGGTTACATACATGATGCAGCCTGCAGGTACATAATATACTTTAAGTCTATACGAAATAGATCAAACACCAGGAAACGCGAGCTAGCATCTACATCAGGTTGTGAAACGTGTTTGTGGCTGCTTGGCTAAGCTCAGAGGAAAAGTCAGAATATACATTGTACATGTACTATCAAGAAAGCATGCTGTATTGCGTTGATAAAGCTCACACACACATGATGCAGGTACATAATACACTTAAAGTCTGTACAGAATAGATCAAACACCAGGAAACGCGAGCTAGCGTCTACACCAGGTTGTGAAACGTGTTTGTGGCTGCTTGGCTGAATAAGCTCAGAAGACCACTGGGCGTAACACGTTACATGAACATATTCCTGCGACGTCACGGAAAAAAACAGGAACTCTTCTAAGAGAGGACTTAACGGCCTGGGTAGGCCTTGAAGAGGAAGAAGGCCTTTTGAAATGATGAGGAGGACTTACTTCAACATGTTACAAATCGTAAATTCATAACCTTCATAACGATTTATTATTCCTGTACCAGTTTTTGCTCTTTACTTACTAGTACCAGTAACCCTTTATCTCATCTACTTTTTTGTATTAGATATACCTGTATTTATCTTTTTAAATCACTGCTTAAATCATCTGCACGGTTTACTTGCAACTATGATTTGACATCTCAGTTAAAGGATTCTTCTTTCTGTACATATGTATTGTATTTTATTTATGAATTGTATTTTTGTCCAGTTTTCTTTGATTATGTGTCCATCTGTACAACTGTTCTCTTGATCTACATGTATGTCAGTATGTACCATATATCTTGTATATTTTCTTCTTTGATGTGATATTATCACGGCGTGACGCCCATACAGACTAGGAGCATAAAGCGCAAGGCAGGTTATTAAAGCTTCAATTTATCCATTCAACACCATTCACTGACCCGTTACGATGAACATCCCTTTATAGTGTTATGGAAAGCTCAAAGCTGCAACAGCCAAATATGGTTACACTTACAGAAAAAGACCAGGCTATAGCCAGGATTTTATTATAGCGTAAATGGCAATGGGGAGGTAGCTAAGCAACCAGTTAAGTAGATGGGGTATTCACCCTGTGAAAATGCAAGTCAGTTGGCATTCTATTACTAGTATCAGGGAATACATTATTATTGTTAGTTCATATATAGTCCAAATAAAAATATGAAATGAAATATCATATAACTAGTAGAAGGGATTTAGAGGGTCATATCAATATTTTTGACCCTTGATCCATTGATTGGAAACGAAAGGTAATAAGTTGGCATTTTTAGGGGAGAAATTATTCTTTTTAGTCCACATTTTGTCCACATAAATAATAAATATTATATTAGAAGAGTTTTAGAGTGTGATATCAATATTTTTCATACCTGACATTAAGTTGTGGAGCGAAAATCCAGATGGTACCCAGGCTAACATTACTACACAAGTTATAAATAGTAAAGTACTGTTATGCTGGTTGAAAATGAACTTGATGGACCACAATTTAGTGTGATGGTACCAAATTATAGTTGGGTTATGCCCGAAACGCTAAAATGCACTAGCAACAACCCTGAAGACCTTACATTAGGCCACACCAATTTAATTTGTTGGTTCTCGGATTTTTTCAGAAAAAATATGAAGCGACAGGGCGAAAAAAAATAAAAATAAAAACAGGTCTAGGCATCCTATTATAGGCTTAAATGCTACGAAATGAGCCATGAAGTCAACACAAAAGGCTGGGTTAAAATTTAAACATTGAATTTTGAACTTTTAATCAAACCACTGCAATGATAGATGGGAAAACTGTAACAACTAGGAAGAAAAGGACTTTCCTCAACTGTTGGGGGGCAAAACATGAGCATTTTTCAGTTGATTCAGGAAAAGAATCATTTTTTTTTTTTTTTGCAAATCAGAAAAAAAACGAGGCAAATCCGAGAACCAACAAATTAAATTGGTGTGGCCTTAGGATCTATTCTATCAAGGAGGTTCAAGGTGGTTCAATCTTGTTAGAAATTCTCCTTGATTCTGTTTATTTTTAGCTCCAAGATGTAGAAGGAACATTTTTGGCACAAGTGAATATAAACTTTTAGGGGGTGACCATTAACAACTGTTGGGGAAGCACAGGTCAATTCAAACAGTTCAGGGACTGACCGTTAATAACTGTTAGGGAGGGACATTTGAAAACAAGCATTTCAGGGACTGACCGTTAATAACTGTTACGGAGGGACAATTGAATACAAGCATTTTAGGGGCTGACCACTAACAACTGTTAGGGAGGCACATTTGAAAACAAGCATTTCGGGGACTGACCCCTAATAACTCACTGTTAGGGAGGGGTGTACAAATAGAAGAAGAAGAACCTTACATGTAACTATACATAAAATAAGTACTAGTATTCTTAAGTTAGGATGATATCTATTTATGGATCATCCATTTATTTTTCTTTTGTTTAAAAAAGGGGATGAATGCAGGATTTGCACCCCTTTTGAGATTGATATTGGACAGTCCCTATTTCTGAAATTGTAGTAATAATAATAACAGCAACATGCAAGGAAAGTATTCCAAGGCCAGTGCACTTTCATGCACAAATGATCCACAACAACATCATTACAGACACCACAAGACACCTGCTACAATCGCGATCAAACTGATTGCCTGAGGGTCTGCATGGGGGGATCCCAGCAACCTCTTAATGGACAGTTCCTGTTTCTGAAATCATAGTAATGATAATAACAGCAAAATGCAAGGGAAGCAATCCAAGGTCGGTGCACTTAACTTTCATGCACAAATGATCCACAATATCATCATTACAGGCACCACAAGACACCTGCTACCTTTGTGATCTAACTGCTCGCTTACGGGTCTGCGTGTATAGCCTCCGTAGCAGGCTTATAGAACTGTGGGTTTGGTGGTCTTCGGCTGTTTTCTGATTAGCCTCCGTAGCAGGTTTATAGAACTGGGGGTTTGGTGGTCTTCGGCTGTTTTCTGATTAGCCAAGTTTTAAAAACGGGGGTAATTCAACCAGGCTGGCTATGTTGTCTATATGCAATCAGAAAATTTTAAATAGCACAAAAAGCTCCCAAAGACCATGAAGACCCCTAAACCCAAAAAAAACCAGTTTTTTGGCATGCTATGCGAGGCTACTGCATGGGGGGATCCCAGCAACCTCTTAATGGTAAATTCTGGAGGGCCAGCAACACTTAGGATAACTTAAGGACAGCAGGCAGCGTAATGGTTAATGGTAAATCTACTTTGCTATTTCAACAGGTTTTAGTTCAATGAACTCAGGATTGTTCCATTGTATTCATGGGGGTGCCTGGTAGTAAAGGCTGTCAATACTAACACAGCTGGACACTTGTGAACTTTTGGTAATCTCCAAGCAGATGTTTAGGTGGCCACAAACGACAGTATCAAATTGGCCAGGCAGTATCCATTGGCCTCTTCGGTGGCTAATGGACACTCCTCTGGCCAATGGATACTGCCTTGCCACAGTATGATCTGCTTGGAGATTAAAATTTGGCAATGTGGGGTTTGAATTTGAGAAATGAATAACGTATTGAATTAACAAAGAAGTCCGGTTACAAAATAACAAGCTACATGGAATCATGAGCAGCCAATTATACTTCAGAAATAATGTGCATTCAGCGTCAAATTAAAGGAGGCCGGATACAATTACACAACAATATCTTGGCTCACTGTTTGAGGCCAAACAGCCTCCATAGCAAGCCAAAAACTGGGAGTTTGGGGGTCTTCATAGTCTTTGGGAGCTTTTATGTGCTGTTTTCTTATTACATATAGACAACATAGCCGGCCTGGTTGAATTACCCCCGTTTTTTTAGAACTGGGCTGATCAGAAAACAGCCGAAGACCACCAAACCCTCAGTTCTATAAGCCTGCTACGGAGGCTAGGCCTAGGCTGATTGGGCCTCCTCCCTGAGTGCTTTACCAGTTAAATAGCTGCTAGAAGCATGATATAGTCAGGCTACAACTAAGGAAAAATCTAAATAGCTTGCTAGGGCTGTACCGAAAAAATCGAAAAGGCACGGATATACAATGTATATACCCTAGCCTCTGTAGCAGGCTTATAGAACTGGGGGTTTGGTGGTCTTCAGCTGTTTTCTGATCAGCCCAAAACGGGGGTAATTCAACCAGGCCGGCTATGTTGTCTATATGCAATCAGAAAATAGCACATAAAAGCTCCCAAACTGCCAAAGACCCTGAAGACCCCCAAAACCCCAGATTTTGGCATGCTATGGAGGCTATGGTTTGATTGACCTAGATTTAAAACATGTATAGCATGTGTCCTACTTATAAACACTAAAACAAACAAATTATTCTACACCCTACCAACTATCCAGGCTAAAATAAACACTCTCCAAAAATACTACAATACCCCGTGACATTACTTCACCTTTCTACCATATTTTCAACCCAGTTTTCGGGCCACCGTCAACATACGCTCTAACGTAACCTGATTAACCAACATATCAAAACAACAGGGGCCATTTTCTTATCCCTCCCGCCAAAAATATGTTGCTTCAAAATATCCCTTGCAATTTTTACGTTCTAAGTTCTAGAAGGGGTAAACAAGCAGAGAGAAAGGGAGAAGACTTACTAGAAGCCATTGGTACGAATGCAGCATCATATCGCCCGTTTGGTCTGTATATCCAGGTTAGGAAAGCAGAGATCTTCGCCGCTCACGCGAACCAAAACGTGAAGATTAGGCGCGGGGTCACCGGAGGGTCAGGGGTCAAAAGGTGCGCGGGAAATTCGAAGGAATGTGGGGCCCTCTAGCGGAATGTTTTTGAGCTGCAGCCTGACCGGTTACTGTAAGGCCACACCAATTTAATTTGTTGTTTCTCGGACATTTTGCAGAAAAAAAAAGGAGCGACAGGACGAAAAAAAAGGCCAAGGAACCCCACGAAAGCCGGAAATGTTACAATATGAGCCTTGAAATGAACATACCAGGTTGGTTTATAATTAAAACAATAGATTTTGAACTTTTAATGAAACAAAATTGCAGTTACATTGAAAAACTTAAGAACTAAGAAGAAAAGGACTTTTTCAACCATTGGGGCCAAAATATGTCTTTCATTGAGTATTTTGCAGTTAATTTAGAACCCCAAAATGGACAGGGCAATCCGAGAAGCAACAAATTAAATTGGTGTGGCCTAACCATCTTTTAGAAGACTCAAACTTTGCTTAACCTCTTCCTGCTACCCATCAAATCTACAAATCTGATCATAATACCAAAAGGCTAATTCAGAGAAAAAAGTAGCCTCTACCAGGCTTCAGGAGGCGACTGGAAAGAGTAGAAATCGGCCAAATAGAGAGATAACATACCAGGGGAGTTTGTCTGCTGGGAGAGAACATTTTGCCGCTCGGTTTTCTCCCAGCAGACAACCTCCCCTGGCATGTTATCTCTCTATTTCAATTTTTACTCTTTCCAGCCACCTCCCGAAGCCTGGTAGAGGCTAAGAAAAAAGGACTAAGGAGGTTTTATGGCTGAAATCTTCTAAATGATGACATGCATTTCATTTCTAACGTTAATGTTATATGTAACATTATACTTTTATGTTATATGTAACATTATACTCTCAACCTATAGGCTGCTATCTATTTTCATAAATGAATGAATGAAGGAAGGAATGGATGAATGATTCTCTTTATTTACAATGTATTACTTCATGTACCTACTGCTTTGTATGTTAATAAATTTACTCAATTTCAAAAGATTTTTTTTTACTAAGAAACAGATATCATCCATATACTAGTAATAAACTCCATGTGGCCATACTATAGTTATTAGATGTACTATAATTATACAGCTACAGATATGACATTTCACATTTGTATGTTAACTTTCTTTATTTCAAAAGAGATTTTTTTTACAGGGAAACACTAGATATTGTTCACACCACTAATTATGTAACTCCATGTGGCCATACTATACAATTATTAGTATAAAGCTACACATGACATGTACGTGTAAAAATGATATCCAGCTAAGGCCTAGGAAAAAATAGTTGTGTTTCAGTCCTGAAACATTAGGTTCGTTAGGTAGGGATTATCTTTCTTTTTATTTCTTTTTTTTCTTCTAGCAATTTCTAGTGATCCAACTAATGAAAATGAAATGAAATACCTTCATTGTACATTCATGCCACGACAGGCTATGTACAGGTCAAGACTTGACAGACACATAACAGAGGTATGCAGAAAACATACATAAGGAACATACAAGGGTACTATACTAATGCATGAGGACACTTCTGTATTCAATGTCCATGTTGGAAAACTGATTGTACAATGTTTCATCATTCAGGTGTCAGATCATGGAGCTAGAAAAGGTTAATCAGCTCACATGAAGGAGTCCACACAAAAAAGGCTACAGCATTTTTTTCTAGGGTTGGTCAGGATTTGGAAACACAAAATTATTGCCCTAGGCCTAAGTATTAATGTAAAGCTACAGATATGACAAGTGAATGCAGGGTAAGGTTTCCAAACAAAAAAAGTCTAGGGTCGGCAGTTTCTTCTAGGGTCGGTCGAGAAACAGGAAACACAACAAGTGACATCCAGCTAACGAATGTGATGCTAATTAGCCATCCTCTTCCTGCTCGTTATCGTTATCACTCTCATCAGAATCCTCGACTGCTCCCACCTTCTCTAGTCTGGCGATGATTTCTGAAAAAACAACAACAAAGTTTTCTTTTAGAAACAGCTAAGTTTATATTTTTGTTTATCATGGGTTTCCTTGGCTGAAGGGACTATACATTTTGTACCCAAGATTAATACATAAATGAACAAATAAACTGGCAATCCTTGAATACATCTTTAATTCTTGCGTGTCCATCCTTGATTACTATAGTTAACTGTACCAATCTAAAAACACATGCATATAATACTGTAATACGTGTTTAAAGTTAAAACTTTTGGTCCAACAAAAAAAGTTCTCTCACCTAGAGCTTTTGACCCTGGCAGTCACTCTGGTCTTCCTTAGTAGACTGACCCAGTGAAGCTTGTCACGTGGCTTGTGTTGGACCAAAAGTTTTAACTTTAAACATGTAACTACCAACACAGATGAACTTTCATGATAATACTGTAAATCACAGGTTTATTTAATACCAGTAGGTGTTTTGTCAGCATTTTGAGAAGCTGCCCACCTTTAGCAGGGTTGAATACCCCGTTGGTTTGCTGGCCACAGACATAACATCTCTTGGATTTCTTGTACAGCTTCAGGGCACACGCTTCACAGAAGTAGTGCTGGCATCTGTGACATGGAAGAAAATGCAAAGAAAAAAACGCTTAAAACTTTCATTCATTAATTTTACAAAATCAGCTGATTTCCAAGGGAGCCAACTTGTAAACTGCTAATGTTAAAAGCTTTACATTTCACTCAGTACTAGATGTTCTGTGAAGTTTAAGATGACATGTAAAGCAACAAGCTTCCGAGTATGTTGTAGCATTTTTACATCCATCTAAACTTGTTAAGACACGAGAAAGATCACACTCTTTCAGAATTTGAACATGGGACCAACAGCTTTCAGGACCAGTGTCCCTAAAATTGTAACCCCTACCAGTATTGAGGTTCAAAACACTGACAGCTGGGCTTAATATTCTATAATTATAAGTTGAAGAGACTACATGTACCTACATGTAGCTGTATATAAATGAAACATAATTTTATAGTCCATCTCTGGGACACCTGTTAATTTTGTAGAACATCTACATGCATGGTCATAAGTTAATTATGTATTGATGTAGATGAGAATTGAACTCACTTGGTGACCACCGGGTTTTTGAAGGACTCCCTGCAGTAAAGACACTTGAATGGAAGGTCGTCTTCATCTGAGCTGATCTCATATTGGTGAGGATCTGGGGAATAAACGATGATCTTGCATCAGTCTATGTCACAACCAGAAACTTTGTGAGAAACATTTTGTAAACTAGAAAGGTAACATTTCTAATGTAATACACTTTGAAACATTTGCAAGCAAGTGCAAAATGTTTACCTGCTCATAGTCTAGCCTAACAAACTACTGTTCTGTTTATTCATACATGACATTGCACTCAAACTCGCATATACATGTTGACCAGCCCCTCTAACTGTCCTGTAACTTGCTTCATAATGTAATCCAACACCACAGGCTGCATGCTACAGCACCAGTTACCATGGTGACAGATGTCTGGTCCAGGTCATTGACCTGATGTGTTTGGAGATGAAAACCAAGAAACAGAGCAAAAATGCTATGATATGCTACCTTTCTGTGTATAGCTTTGTGAGATAATAGATAATAATAGATAGAGATAGATAGATAGATATAGATATTATTAATATCTATAAGAAGCGAGAAATGTATTTTCTTACCGTCGTCCCCGTCACCCCCTTCTCTCCTTTCCTCCAGCTCCAGCTGCCAGCCCAGTTTGTAGTCGGTTCTGTCGTGCATGAACTTACAGCTGTCTGTAGGGGGAGGATAAAAATACATAAGTCAGTACACACACGTCCTCATCCAACCCTAACTCTAGTAACAGCCCAGTTTGTAGTCAGTCCTGTCCTGCATAAACTTACAGCTGTCTGTAGATGAAAGGGAAGATTTCAAAATGTCAGTACACACACACACCCTCATTCAACTTCATCCTGGCTGTTAATATCTGTTTACAGTATAGCAAATCAAATCAAATCTAAATCTTAACTCTCATTTGAGCTCATATAAACTCTACTGTACACTTTGAGACAACAACAGTTTGTAGCAAACATGGGACCTATCTGTCATCAACAAACCAACTACATGTAGTACCCAGACCATCAGATGAGAGAGGACAGAGCCGAGGAAGTTATGATTGATTGATCAGGCAATAATTATTAATAGATAATTATACAATCAATAATCTATAAAATCAACAATTCCACAAAAAATAATTGTGGAACAAATATGTGTATCATGTTTTTTTTTATTGTTGTAATTGTTGTGATTTGTATTGATTATTATGTGATACCCTGCATCAATTCAGCCGTATAAAGGCTGCGACTGCACGGGTACTGTTTGGACAATAAAAACCATTTATATTATATCCCTGCTGACCTCCGAAGCCACAGAATCCTGTCTCCTTGAAGTCCTTGCACAGGTCAGGCTGGTAGTCCCACCGAGTCGTCGCACGCAGATTCGCTGGGGCTCGGATTGGACCTTTCCTGTACAATAAACACAGGTTCATATAGGTAATCTCCAAGCAGATCCCTCTCGGTGGCAAATTGGCCAGACAGTATCCATTAGCCAGAGAAGGTTCGGCAGCCACCGACGGGTTGGGATTAGGACAAAAAAAACGGCCATATATAAAAAGGTAACGATTATTCCCCACAACCTCTGCTTGGAGAGTACATATAGGTTAGATAAAGGTGAAGGTTTAGTTTATTGAGATCAACAATTAGCTTAACAATTTAGATTGAATTCAAATGAAAACTCATCTGTGTTGGTAGAATCCATAGTTGCAAAGTTGAAGCTTATTTTCAACACAAGAAAGGAATTTAGATTGTAGCTTTTGTTCCTGTGATCCTTCATTACACAAATGTATACGTAACATATTAAGAATCACTACCTATGACTCCATAGGGGCAGTGGGGTGTCAAATCCTGTGTTTAGGGCACAGTATTGGAAGGTGGAGCCCATCTCTCTTCTTCAACTGCTTTTTACCTCCACAACAAAAGTTTACACATCATTTGAGCCAGTCCTTCATCTCCAAGCAGATCCTAGGGTGGCAAAAGACAGTATCAAATTGACCAGGCAGTATCCAAGCATGCACCAAAGAGTATGGGTGGGGTATGGACCCTCTCTGGCGAATGGATACTGCCTGGCCACTTTGACACTGTCTTTGCCAGCCTAAGATCTGCTTGGAGATTACAGTCCTTACTTGACCATGCCACTTGTACGGCTGCAATACCATCACATATTGCTAGGTGGCGCTGCCTTACCTGACCATGCCGCTGGCAGCATTGCCCTGTGCTGTGTCCTTCTTCTCATAGTACACCATGTAGTTGTTCTGTCCTCGGTAGATCTTATCATCTTCCTTCCCCTTCATGTCCTGAAAAAGTCAGGCAGTTTAAAACTTGAGCTTCCAATTTCATGAACATGACACTGGCACTGCCATATTATATTGTGTTGGGCTTGAAATTCATTTTTGGGAACAGGTGCACTGGAATAAAATAAGAAGAATGTCAGCAAAAACTAATCATGTCTTATTTCTAAAGACAAGTACTAGAGTAAAATAACAATGATTTTATATTGGATGTATTAATAAACCGGATAAATAAACTTGAAATAATATGATGTTAAGAATATGCTGTATACTTACTACTTCTGACATCTTTACATACAAGAATATTTGGGTGCACCCACAGAAAATAATTGGGTGCACAGCTATAAATTTGGGCACAATAAGGTGCACATGCACCCAGTATTTCCTGTTGTGTAACCCTCTTGTATCGATTGTGAACAACCAGCACAGTGTGTGACTGTTTTAAATGTCACTCTTTTTCACTGTAAGCTTTATGACAGTCAACTGCAATTCAGCCCTTGAGCCATGAAGTTGTGCTTCCATGTGTGCATGTGTAAAATAACTACCGGTAAGCCAGTTAAAAAGTGAGGGACCATTAGTAGTACCGTTGAAACCTTAATCAAATTTACCTGCACAGTGTTGACAATGAGCCCTGAGTTTACTTTGAAAACATTTCCCTCACAAGGTGAAACGTGATCTTATTCTGTTATTGTTGTCTGGCAACCTGAGGCAAGGCCGTTCCAGCCTGTGACAATGTAAAGGTGGCTGGGGAAGCAAGGTATGTTGGGAGTAAACAAGACAGGTACATGTACGTCACCGTGGCAGTTTCTGTACATTCTCTTTTTTTTTAGATAAAAAAAAAAACACCTGGTCCATTAATATTATCACACTAAAATATCAGATACACACCATATATTATTTTTATTCTGTATTGAATACTTGTACTAAAGGTTGCAAATGCACAGAAGCTTAAGTTCAAAGGTTGCTTCCTGTTAATCTTGTGACCACAGTTGGCACTGTTCAGGGTAGACCAGGAAACAGGATTGGTTTTCACCTGATAAATCTTCTCTACTTGCTCATCCACAGAATGGCTGACAAAGGATCAAATGGTGGAGGTGGAGAGGCCCCAAAAGGAGCAAAAATGGAAGACCAGGGACAAGAGACACACCCTAAACAGGTTGGGCAACAGTCAGAGGGGGAGGGGGGCCAGGGAAGTGCAAGTGTGCAGGGACCTGGCTTCACCTTCGTGACCCCAGATCTACAAGTTGTCCAAGCTCCAGGACAAGGTTACCCTGGTCAACAGCAACTCCCTCACCAAGGCCAAGGCCAGCAGGGTTATGGTAAGGCCACGAAAACCCGATCATAGTTACGCTTATGTGTGCTACGCTCAACATGCGATTAATCACTCTGACGGCAACTCATTTTTTTGTTGTGTTTGTTGCCATGTTTCAATCTGTTATTGTATGTACATGTATGCATATGGACTAGGGGCCTGAATTAAAGAATAGATAAAATCTAGAAAGGTAACACAAAGCAAAATTTAATGTTTACCTTTGCATGTGGTCTGCTGTGTTAATCCTTACTCAAACACATTCATATACATTTGTATATGGTCAGACAAGAGTCTAAATTCCTTCTGCTATAAAATTACCACGATGTAACCCAACACCAGTTACCATGGTGACAGACGTCTGGTTCAGCTCATTGACCTTATTTGTATGGAGAAGAAAAAACAGCAAAAACAAGATGTTTTTCTTCAGTAAACACAATAAATATGGGATTTTGACAGGTGGATATCCGGTCCAACGATTTTCCATGGCCCCCCAACAAGCCGGGCAGATGTACCACAATCTCCCACCTGCAAGCCAAGCAGCTGCAAATGTCGAGCAGCCGTCGGCTTTCCAGATGTCTGTGGGAGGTGCTTTTGGTGGAGCAACGGTCAGAATCCAGAGTCAGGCCCTTGCAGCAGGAGGGCTTGTCGCTGGAGCATTTGCTACGGCTGCGTATGCAGCCAGCAAGGTTTCAGAATCACCTGCAGTTGTACTGGGTACTGGACTGGCTGCAGGGGTGGCTACAGGAGTGACAACCCTGGCAGGGTTCTACCTGAACAACAGACAGCAGACAGAGGAGGCCATCCGTAAGGCCGTGGAGAAAGATCGGCACATCCGAGTAGAGAACATTGAGGAGGGGTCGCTACTAGTGCACGTCAAGTTTCTTACACTGGTAAGGCAATCAATTTTATTCTATCATTTGTGACTGTTTGATTGTGATGATTAGAAACAAAATATGAATGGGCTAAAGCCTTATGATTGAAAAGTAAGTGTGCTATGCACATATGCAGTTACTTAAAGACACAGTTGTAGCATAAGACATGGGTTAGGGTTAAGATGCCTAGCTTTAGTTTATACTTTACCTTATACTATTGCCCTTTACTTTATACTTTGTATTTTTTTAAATGTACATGATGTAAAAGACTTACACATAAAAGTGGTCAATGCAAACCATACACCCACATCTATGTGTTTGAAAGACTGCTATTAAGTGGATGAAGGTTAGATCCAGGTAATGAGACACACAAGGAGTTGTTACTCAAGCAACTGGATAGGGATGTTTCAGGCAGCATCCAATACTTTTCGTCAATGACTAACGGAACCTGTAGTTGAACAGGCATTTATCCAAAAATAGGAACTGACATGTAAATGGCATGAAGAATAGACTCCTATCAAGTTTTGTTAACATTCTGATTCATTCTTTCACCAGGCTGGCTACTGGATCATGCGCAGCTTCAATGAGAGAATCGACAAGCGATCTGACCGCACGTGTCTACAGCTACTACTGGAGGATGAGCTACGAAGAATTGGCTGGACCGGCCCGATCCAAGTGGGGCTGGAGGGGTGGTGGTTTGCTGAAGAGGAGGGACAGGAAGAGGAAGAGGCAGCAGAGACAGAGCAGGAAGAGGAGAGATGGGAGTGGGCAGGGATGGAGACACAGGTATGGCAAAATGTATAGCATTATGTATCATTCTACATTGTTTGTATATTTTATTCCCAAAATCATACGAAGAACCATACATTGTTTTAGCTCGGAAGAGGTGAGGAGGGATACTTAAAATTTTAAGTTTTGGAAAGCCCATTATCAACTGGATGATTTTTAAATGGGGGAAAATGCCATCCAAAATAAAGTTGATCATACATAAAACTGGTGACACAATTTACCCTTGGTAGGAAGAGCAGTCACTAATTTACCCTGGGCCTCTGTTTCCAGTCAGTACTGCCCAGTATGACTACGGAAGGAGATTCAGGCCTGTCTGAAGACGTGTCCTCTGTAGCAGCCATGTCCATCACTTCAGCTGGAGAGGTGGAAGAGGGGCCACTCAAGTGGCTGAGAGCCAGGCTACAGAAGCACAAGGACTCACCAACAGCACAACGTCTCATCAAGGCCTGCAGGTCCTGGGAGGAAGGAGCAGAAATCCTGACCAGCAGTGGGTACACAGACCTGGGGGGAGTCAAGGCCTTGGTACAGGGATTCATGCTGCGAGTCATGGTATCACCAGATTACACAAGTAGAGTACTGTATGGACAGTCATACCTGAACCTGAACAAAGCCCAGCTGAAGCAGCTGATGACCTCCCAGCTACAAGCTGACCCCACTGACAGCACCTGTCTGCTGCTGACAGCCCTACAGCTGCCAGATGGAGACAGCCGGGTGCAGACCCTGCAGCAGGTGGTTGATGCCATCCTACAGCACGGACCAGGAGACTGGCTGTACCAACACCTGCACTACATCTACTGCTACCTGGGGCGGGCCATATGGTGGGCAAACCCTCAGCCAAAACCAACAACAAATCTGCCTGCTCTAGCCAAAGCACTATCCGCCATGGCGAGTTCCCTTATGTACAAACAGGACCATTTGGAGACTGTGTACTTCACAGCCCAACTGTCTGAGGAAGTGTCAGAGACAGAAGCCATCAGACAGTTTGAACACTTCCTCAGGCTGGCACCAGAGTGTGATGCCTATGTGCCTTATGCTCACTACCGTCTGGCCACCCTGTACAACCAGCAGCAGGACAGACAGAAGGTGATTCACCACTTCACCAGGGGGCAGGAGAGGGAGGCCAACAGGCTACCTGGGTTTAGTGAAGTCCACAGATCCATCAAAGACCCTGCTAAAAAGGCATATGAACAAGTCATGGCATAGAAACAAACAACTTCGAAAGACCTTGTTCTATGGGAGAAATATTACTAAGTTTGATACAGGACCAAGGTTTACAGTGCAGAAAATATTGTCTTTCAAACCATTATTCTTTACCTATATTTTTAGGCAACATTCCATAATCATATGCTGTGTTCAATACTCCCTTATTATTATACACAAGGAATTATTACTCAAGCAACATTACTGGATAAATTGTGTATCACATTACTGCATGTCTCAACTTTGTAGTCAACAATTATATTAAATGTGTAAGTTCTCATTAATAACTGTATTTTACAATTTATTTCAGATACTCTGGTAATTATTCAACAGGTGCATTCTTTGTTAATAGTTTGTTTTATTTTGTAGTGGGTAAGAAATAATAAAAGATTGAGTAGCCCTATTTTGTGTGTGTTTCTATGATCCCAATTATCTTGCTTAAGTCTGTAGTACAAACAGTAGTAAAAACAACTCCATTTGTAGTGTAGCCTAATACATATTTTTGTGTTTCTCTGATTCCCAACCGGTTTGCCTAATGCATTCAGTAGGTCGTGAGTTCAATCCCCGGACGAGCTGTAACATTATTCAATACTTAAGACATTAAAAGTGGTACATACTGCTTTCTCTGCTTAGCACTTGAGCATTTGGGAAAGAGTATTAGAATTGAATGCATACCACTACCAGTGTACTAGGCCTTGCTGTAGTGATTGCACAACTGTGTGGCCCAAGCCAAATATAAATAGGGGCAACAGAAATGGAGATAATAGTTGTGCGATCGGAAAGGCTTAAACTTATTTATTAATTTTATTTCATCATGAGACGGCTGGGTAGCCCCATTCAGCTTGCATCAGCTGTTTTCCAAGGGGGCCCAGCAAAATTACACAAGACATTGTTACATACAGTAAGACAAGAGTGGACAACATACAGTAAACATAAAAGTCTGATGCGTCAAAACAGAGTCATAGTCCTATACTCAAAGTCCTAGCCGTTCAAAGGTCAAAAACACAAAAAACTATGTTTCTGAAAATAATTTCATCAGGTTGGTATAACTTAGGAGACAGGTATTTCTTTTTACACAACCGGTAAATTCTCACCTTGCTGACGTTTTGGTGTCTGTCAGACAGAGACAGAGAAGTCAATAGAAGAACCCGCTGGATCAAGGAGGCAGTTTGGATCAGAAAGTCAGCCCCTGCAATGAACCGGGACGAGGGGGGGTACAAACTAAGCCACGTTTGGGACAGTGCAAAAGCGCCACCTACATCGGCTACATATAGCGGCAAGATGCAGTACTCCAGTCAGAAGCTCTGAAGAAGGTGTCTGACAGACACCGAAACGACAGCAAGGTGAGAATTTCCAGGTTGTGTAAAAAGAAATACCTGTCTCCTACAAAAAACTATGATGCCAACCTTGTTAGCCTGTAGTTGTCTCTCAAACACAGCCTGGTCATCTCTGTCCTTCTGTGTGTCCAGTTCGTACTCCCTGGTGGCACCCATGTCATCCGGTCCCTCTGGTTTCTGCAAGGGAAAAATAACAACACTTAATTAGTAGGAGGATTAATCATCATACTAGTATATACCTGCAACTTTGGTTGTGTATTTTAGGCCTTGTACACAAAAGGTAAGCGACTAGCGTGGTATTGAATGGCAAGTCACTAGGATAGATCAAGTTTAAGAGATCACAGGTTTATTTCCTGGTATTCCTGGCTAGATGTTGTGTCCTTGGGAAAGGCACTTCTTTACACAACTTTCCTCATTTCACTCAGGTGTAAATGAGTACCTAGCTTCAGTTAGGGACGTCCATTGGATAGGACGTTAAATGGAGGCCCTGTGTTCGGGAAAGCCACACCCGGTTAAAGAACCCAACACACTTATTGAAAAGAGTACTCTCGAGTCGGGGACCTTCCCGGTGTGAGTGGTTCAAACCTTACAGTCTGGTCTCTGGTTTGACATCTTGAAGAGGTGATAGTCACCTGTTATGTCAATCCTTCCACAAATGTGGTAAATCTTCATAAACAAATAAACATGATAAACAAACATACAGCAGTTCTTGTGGATCTGTAGGTGACGGTGAGTCTGGCTGTTTCCCCGTCACTGTCCTCACTACTGGACTCTCCCTGGTCTCTCCTAGCCAGTCGCCTCGTCTGCACAGGGGAGAAACAACAATGGGTGATGAGTACCCACAGTCACGTAGCCTGAGTGTCATTCTTGTTAGCTTTCTCGTCCGCACCCCAAGATCCATTCCCCGCCAACGGATCTTGGGGAGCAGACGAAAGCTAACAAGGCTGACACTCAGGCTAACAGTCACACTGAACGGCTGAACATACTTATGCTAAATACATTGTAAAGGGTACACGCACAGGGAGGAAACAAAAATGGGTGAGCTTAAAATGGAATGTCCGACATTAAATCATTTTTTCAACAAATGGTGTTGATGAGTACCCACAGTCACACTGAACGGCTGAACATACTTATGCTAAATACATTGTAAAGGATACATGCACAGGGAGGAAACAAAAATGGGTGAGCTTAAAATGGAATGTCCGACATTAAATCATTTTTTCAACAAATGGTGTTGATGAGTACCCACAGTCACACTGAACGGCTGAACATACTTATGCTAAATACATTGTAAAGGATACATAGCTCCCTTTGCTACATGTTTCTATAGTACAATAAAATGCTTACTGTTTGTATAACGTTTATTTTATCTATCTAGGCAGGGGAGAAAGAACAATGGTTGAGCTTGAAATGCCAAACATGTTGTAAGGGTTGGGTAAAGCAGTTTCGTCCTCAAATGACGTGAGGCAAAAAGTTTATTTCTTGGACTAACTGGCCCAATACATGTACCAGGCAACAGTGGGAGCTGGGTTCATCATCATCATCATCCTCGCCGCTGTAGTCATCTATCGACGATGTGGAGTTACTAAGGCTATATTACCTTTTGAATCATGGGATTGTCTGTGACTCCTGCCTTCTTCTCTCTTCTGACAACAGCTGACACGCCTTCATCGCTGCCTGCAGAAATGGATAAAAATCATTTCATTTTTCTTCGAGGTGTCATACCTTGATAGTATATACCATCTTCGGGATGAGAAGGCTTGCCTGTAGTAATCCCGGTCTCGAACTTTACTCAAGTGTTGTACTTCATTCTCTCCCAATGTTTGTCTAACCGTGTCTTAAACTCGTTCACTGTTTTTGAGTCGACTACAGACTGTGGCAGAGCATTCCATTCATCAACAACTCTGACGCTAAAGGTCTGCCTTCTGACCCTTACCCTGGCTATAAAGGGGACCTCAAGTTTACAGTTGTGCCCTCTTGTAGGAACTTCGGTGCGTTTTGTGAAGAAAGTTTCAAGCTGGACCCCCTCCAATCCTCTTGCTAAAAATTGCCTCCGAGGTCTGTTGTTATAACCTAGGACTACACAAATTATTTTTTGACGTTCGTTTAGAACAGATAAATTCATGAGAAAGTGCAAAGTTAGAATGTTATGCAGACTCGTTATTATATATTATCCTCCAAACAACAATTTAGCTCAAACAGAGAGCCGAAAACCGTCCCTGAATACAAGGAGCTTCCATTTGCTGAATACGAACTGTGTACGTCGAAATGGTGGGAGGGGGGCATGGATTTGGTTTGAATTTTCCCGAGATATCGAACGAAAATGGCTGTTATACTACCTACCACTGGAGCTGCTGCTGGCTTTCCTTTTCCTCGCGTTGCCCAAGTTCTTCCTTTTCTTAAAACTGAAGGTACAGACCGGTTTCTTGTCGCTTGGTCCCGGGATATTCTCTGATTTTGTTTCTCCGTCCGCCATGTTGGAGGTCAACGCAGGGTCAGCGTCGTGTCAAAGGTTATAGCCCGTATCAGGCTACGTGATTGGCTGGTGAGAAATTAGCATAGACTGTAACCAATCAGACGTCACGTTACGGAGCGTTAGGGAGCAAGTGGCGGGAAAAGCAAGAGTGTCGAAGTATTTTTAGACACAGTACAAAGAAGAAGCGATCTAAAAAGGTAAATAAAATGAGTAAGAGAAAATCTACAGGCTTGACGGTGGTATCAGAAAGTGCCAGCTACGCAGAACTTCAGAAAATTCTTCGGGAACGAATATACAAGATCTCAGCACCCGAAGAAATCGACGAAGACAGCGATCTCGAAAAACCTCGCAGGTACTGTATTCAGAATCTTAGATGGTACTAGTATTTGCTGATAAAATGATAATAATAGCAATTTTTATAGTGATAATTAGAATAAGCAAATATTACAAGGCAGGGAATCGAACCCGGTACTCTCAGTTACAAGGCCTATGCTTTACCGATTGAGCTAGTTGCCAGTTCTTGTATACGCCTCAGCCCGATTTGAATCTTATACCTGTGATTCTTTCCAGTATTGATATGCCAGTCAAATTATTAATATCCATTGCCTAATGTAAATAATTCATAAAGTCAATGTCATATAGTTGTATCCCAGTTAGGGTTTCCAAAGAAAAAATTGAACCATGTATTTTATATGTTGATTGTGTACTCTACATGTATATTTTTTTGATGATGAACCATGAATCAGTGTTTTTATTTTTAAGCCAATATGATCAAGATTGTAATAACTGTTTGCCTCACCACTGCATGCTCCTGTGGTTGCCCTTAATAATAACATAACCACATAAGTCAGTGGTAGTTGGGAAGCCTTAGCTTTATATTTCAGCCAAATGAATAGATAAATAATTATGTGTACAGAACCACTTCAACAATATGCAGTATATTTAAACAATTTGACTGTTTTCCACAGACATTTGCTAGACCTGATCCAGAGATGTTCCTCTATGGGAGAGAGTAACTCAGCCCTCATCATAGGGCCACGTGGTGCAGGGAAGACTATGGTGAGGTGAATGTTATATAACTGTTAAATGAATGAATGAACCTTTATTGTATGTTTATGCGTGAGTGAGTGAGTGAGTGAGTGAGTGAGTGAGTGAGCGAGTGAGTGAGTGAGTGATCATGAGTGAGTGAGTGAGTGAGTGGGTGAGTGAGTGTGAGTGAATTTTAATGTTTTCGCTTCTCAAGTCTTGTTTGTACCTGTTTTTAGTTTGTGTAGGATTTTCATTTTCAAAAGTTTGTGATGATAAGGCCATCTTTCATGTAAACGTTAACAATTTTTTTCAATCTTGAAACATTTCTAGCTGCTGAAAAGTGTCCTGGATGAGCTGAAGGAAAACAGAGACTTCAGAGACAATGTTCTGGAGGTTCATCTCAATGGTGGGTGGATTTGACAAGATAATGCATAAACTGTAGGGTTTGAAATTCATTTTTGGGATAAGGTGCACAAAACTGCAAAAAACTGGGAGCACGGGGAATTGTTTTGCTGCTTATACAATGAAGTCTTTACCATTTTTCTGACATTTACATGTAGCTGTCAGGGATATACTGTATACATTAGATAGATATCTTAACATGTAAACCTACCAAAAAAATATCTAAGTGCCTCCATAGAAAAAAATGGGTGCACAGTCCCAATTTTGGCACCCAGTATTTCGAGCCCTGAACTGTCTAACTTCATCAGTGCTACATCAACTCTAGACCTGTGAGGATATGTACTAACTAGACAAACTTCCTACGTAGAGCTATACGGTGGACTGATAGAGATAAGTTGAATAAATTGAATATGTAGTATTATTGCTACTAAAGTAACTACATGTAGCTCATCAGCATGAAGAGATGAAGCTTGACTGCTATATATGTTCCCGTGTCCTGTAGGTTTGTTACAGACAGACGACAGGATTGCGCTGAAGGAGATCACCAGACAGCTGCAGCTGGAGAACGCAGTGGGGGACAGGGTGTTTGTGAGTATATGGACCGAATCCCATATGGCATTCATACTGCAACACGATGAATACAATTTGTTGTTTCTTAGATGAAAAAGGACAATACTGGGCAGGAAGATGAACAGCTAAAAATATTTATTGAGTAAGCTGTTTCAAACAATTTAAAAGTTCCATGATATTTCTGCTGTGTTGTTTCAGGGTTCTTTTGCAGACAACCTGGCTTTTTTGCTAGAGGCACTGAAGAAAGGTTGGTGATGTTCCTGCTAGATTGAAGGGATCACATCAACAGCAGTTAGATCAGATGAAATGCATGCAGAAATCTTAATCGAATGGTAGAAATTATCTTGCAGTTCAGAGATAAAACTGTTAAACTGACTTTTTTCTCACTACTACATTTGATGATCAGCTTGTTTCTACATTAGCATGTTTACTGATCAGCCTGCGTTTTCTCCCCACAGGCAGCAGGGACAGCCAGGCCGTGCTGTTTGTCCTTGAGGAGTTTGACCTTTTCGCCCACCACAAGAACCAGACGCTGCTGTACAACCTGTTCGACGTCGCCCAATCACAGCAGGCGCCCATCACGGTCATAGGGCTGACCTGCCGGCTGGTAGGTCATAGTTCATAGGTTAACATTCATAAAGGTCATAGGTCAGGGAAGTTCAAACATCGCTCAATGTCGCCCAATCACAGCAGGCCCCGATCACGGTCATAGGGCTGACATGTCGGCTGGTAGGTCATAGTTCACAGTTCAAAGGGTTCATACAGTTGTAGGTCGTAACAGTCGTCAGACAAGGTTATGTCAAACATGGTGAAAGAACCCAACACACTTATAGAAAACAGTAGGGTCTTGTCTTGTTTGATTGGATCAAACCTTACAGTCCGGTTTTTACACAGCTTGTACTTAAATGACCTGTACAAAACTGGTGTGCTACTCCTAAAGATGGTTTACTGATTATGCAAACAAAACATTTTACAACAAAAGGCTCTCTCCTCATTCTACCAGCAATTGTATCCCTATATCCTGACAACCCTAACCCTTTGTCAGAACTTAGGAGTGTCCTCCACTGTACCATCCATCAATCTTTAAGATGTCTCATGTCTTCAACCCTCCCTCCTCAGGATGTGATCGAGCTGCTTGAGAAGCGGGTGAAGTCGCGCTTCTCCCACAGACAGATCCACCTCTTCAACTCTCTGACCTTTGACCGGTACCTGGAGGTCTTCTCCTCCCTCCTGACCCTGCCGACTGCCGAGGTCAAAGACAAGAAGTTTTGTGCCAAGTGGAACAAACATGTCCAGGTAACTAGTCATGCCTTAAAGTACCACTGTTGTCAACCAAGGATTAAGGTGTTCAAGATCTCATTCTTTCCTAGAACTATCCAGAGTGGAACTCGCTGTCACCAAGTACAGTAGGGGCATTGTCATGTAACCTCTCGATCTTGTGTCCACTAGACTAGCCACTTGATCATTTATTTGATGTTACTTGTTAGTAGATAGTTGGAAAAGATTGTCTTGGGTACCATTCATTAGTTTACTATTTCCATCATGCAATAATGATTGCAAGTATGGGAGTGATTCCGAGCTAACAACTTTAGGAATTTTGCTGAATCTGAATATTTGCAGAACCTAAGTGATGACCCAGGAGTGACAACAATCCTGAGGAAACTTTATGACACAAGCAAGGACATACGGACACTTAAGACATTTCTGGTAAGAATGCTGGTAGAACTCTGAAACCTCTAGTAAGGATGGAGTCAAATATTTCTATTTAATGTTTATGATGTAATGGAAATAATGTGCTTTTCTATATAGAACATGTGAAATGTTCACTAAACCTCATGTCCAGGAGTAAATTGAGAAGTATTAAAGAACTTTCAACATGATGCTCTACAAATTCTGTCCAAAACTAAGGGAACAATATCTGATGGTTCTATCATCTGTTGGTCAACATTGTCTACCAGATACCTCTGACCCAGTGTTGACGTCACACTTCAAAGAAGCCACGTGACAAGCCTCACTGGGTCAGTCTACTGAGGAAGACCAGAGTGACTGGTCAAAAGCTCTAGGTGAGAGAACTTTTTTGTGTTGGAACAGAAGTTTAAACTTTAAACATCTGTTGGTTCTGTTTTATGCTTAGATGTTGCCTGTAGCAAGAATCAGCCTGTCTCATTCTAGACTGGAACTGGCAGACTTTGCCGAGGCCCACAAGATCCTCACAGCTGACTCCAAATCCAACACTTTACATGGTACGTGCTCCACTCACTGTTGTCCTGTTCTCCAGACTAAGTTATACATTAATTGTAATAATTTGCTACTGGCAGTGGTACATGTACATGTATATCCACTTGCTTTGAAGGTTTTCTTTGTATGCTCTGTTGATTGAACAATTCAACAAACAGAAATGCTCTTTTTTTAAACATTTTTGTGACAGAATTCTCTCCTCTTTTCAGTAGCTGTGTTCTCCTTATGAAAGACGTATACAAGCATTTTATAATTGCATGTTACATGAGAATTTTCTTTATAAATGGTTAGCAAGGTCATTCATTGTTTTATTGTTTTTTTTTTTTTTTGTTTCTTCCCAGGTCTGTCTGTTTTGGAGCTGTGCCTGGTTGTAGCAATGAGGAGACTCAGCGACATCTTTGTCAATCAACCCTTCAACTTCCAAATGGTTTATAATGGTAAGAACTGTTTCTTTTTTACATTTATACAGCAAATGTTTTTATGTTTACCGAAGAAAAACATATTGTTTTTGCTCAGTTTCCTCTTCTTCTTCTTCTCCAAATACTAACCTCTGACCTAGCCAATGACTTGATTTGTTAACGTCTGTCACCATGGTAACGTGTTGGGTTACATAATATTACTGTTGCAATCTTATAGTAGGAGGGATTTAGTTTCCTAATTTTTTCTTAATGTTTTCTAGTTTAAGTAGAGATAGCTGCAGTTAAGTACACTACACAAATTGTGTTGTATTGTTGTATTTCAAGGACTAGATGTAGGTGAATCTCAAACCTCAATTTGGGACCTTTTAACTTGTGAATGAGAAAGGTAACCAGCAATACCCTTTTTTGCCAATTGCGACTCTGTAGTTTTACATTAGAAGCAGGATGGTAAATGTTGTCATTCTGTTGTTCCCAGAGTACCAGAAGTTTGTCCAGACCAGGTCACACGCAGTACAGGGATTTGAGAGGCCAGTGGTGCTCAAGGTAATGCTTCGTTTCTTTCTTTTTCAATTTTTTGTGCTTTGTTGTCTTTTATATCATACGTTTCGTTCCAGAAGACTGCCCGGCCGGGCTCTTGTTTGGAAATGTGACCTTTGTGGGGTCGTGTGGCGTAGCGGTGTGCGCGACTCGGAACTAAGAGTCCCGGGTTCGAGTCCTGACATGCCACCAATCTTGTGCCCTTGGGAAAGGCACTTTACATGACTTTCCTCACTTAGCTCAGGTGTAAATGAGTATTGTCCTGTCATGTATTTGTCCCCTGTGTTGGTGGCGGCATTAAGATAAGTTGAAAAACTTGAGTGTGTCGTCACCACGTCTGGTGATTACATGTTGGAATAAATAATAAAAAAATTTTACCTCAGCACAAGGCAGCAAGATAATGAACAGCTCTTTTCATTTTTGGTTCTCACCTTCTGTCGTTCCGTCGACAGGCCTTCGAACACCTTCAGCAGATGGAGCTGGTGCGGGCAGCAGAGGGTGCTGGGATAGGTGGGCGTGGCCAGAAGGAGTTCCGACCCATGACCTTGATGATTGACAGGTCACAGCTGATGCAGGCCATACAGAAGTACCCAGCATGCCCCACGGAGGTCAAGCACTGGGCAAACACGCTGTAACCTTGACCCCCTGACCTAAAGTATCAACAGAAGTATGGACACAGGTCAAGCACTGGACACTCTGTAACCTTGACCCTTGACCTAATGTATCAAGAAAAAAAACGAAAAAAAAAAAACGAAGTGTGACCCATGGAGGTCAAATGCTCAGGGCAAACACTCTGTAACTTGACCTGTTGACCTTGTGACCTAAAAAGTATCAAGAGAAAGATGAAGTGTGAAATGAAATTTTCTGTAACCTTGAGCCCTTGATCTTGGGACCAGCAAAAAGAAAGTGTCAAGAGACATATTGAGTTTGCCTCTCTAAGATCAGATGCTGTTAATAACATTTGAAGCTTGACCGTACGACTTGTGACTTGGAGAATAAAAATACAAATCATTGGCAGATAGTCTTTGTGTTGTTGTTGTTATTGATACAGGGAATTTGAATATTAGGAGATTTAAATACTATGTAGGGCAATCTGTCATTTAAGAAAATGTTGACAGAAAGTGGGAATTTAACACAGAGCTGACCTAATATGTTGCAAGGTGAAAGGCAAAAGTAGATGTAAAAGGGAAGTCTAATGCAAGACCATGGATTAAACTTGTAAGCAGAAAAATATCCATGAATAATATAAGTTGAAACCTAGGAAGTTTCATTTAGCCTTCCTTGGTTGAACACAAAATATTCAAACTTGAATACGGTGCAAGCAAACGTGTACAACGGGAAATGTCCCATACTCTTGTAGCTCAAACATGAGCCCAGACTGAGAGTAAAGTAAAATTAAGCCGGCCAGGCACTTCTAGTAGCGTTTCAGTATTCAGTATATAAACGACTGGGTGGGCCTTAAACGTCAAATAGCTAAACCCGGCCGTATAGTTGTCTGTATTATTATTTTACTACAATTTCTTATTCCGTCTTGACAAAGTGGTACAAAATATATTTGCCGACCCCTTCGTGTCACGTATCGGTTGTCTGAAAGAACACAAGACGTGCTGACAAGTAGGTCACTGCGTCCACACCCTCGTCTCTATAGCAACGGGGCAACACCTTTACAACAGGTGAGGGTGTCTGGAGTATCAGGTTTCAGGAAGGGGGACAAGGCACACCGGTACCAACAGTAGACAACAAACATGGCCTAGCACGCTGTGTCTACACTCAGAACCGCCAAATATTCCGTCCATTCTCCGTCCTAACCTTCTAGTGCTGCTATAAACACCTGTACAAAACAGGTAAGTTTTCTTAGGCTTCTTGAGAGACTATTCTAAGACTATTCTTAGACACTTGAGTCAAGTTCGTGAGGTGTGTCTACACTCGAAATTACCGAACATTCCGTCCTAGCGTTCTAGTACTCCTCTACACACCTACAAGAAGGTGAATAAGGTAAGTTTTCTACTTAAGACTTCTTAAGGCAGCCTGGTTGTGTTCTAACACTCTTGTTATTGAACTGTAAGACCACTTGAAAGCCAAGTACAAAGCCAGCTACAAGTGTTACTGTTAGTACAGGTACACTGACTGGTACTTACACACTGCTACTGCAAATAAACAATGTATCACCTGAGGTGTTTATTTAAACACTATATGACACTTCACAGTGTGTATTTTAGTCTGCTAAGACGTTGTTTTTTCCCGTATTTTCCGGAAAGTTTTGATCCATTCTTAAGTTAAAAGCAGACTCAACCAGCTATTTTACACGGTTAGGGTAAAGGTATAACAGTCTTTTTTAGGCTGTAGGGGCAGTACATTGTACATCCACTGTGTCTAGGGCACCCTCTCCTTCCACTGGCTATTACCTCCCCAACCGAAGTCAGGTACCCATTTTACACCTGCGTGGAGAGGGAAAAGTCAAACCATTTGACCTTACCATACATTTAAACCAGGTCACGTTTCTACCTGCCGAACCGGTTTTAGTTTTCAGGAAGTTGGTCGTCCACTGGTTGAAGCCAGAAGTACAGGGTTGTGGGTCCAGTTAGCCATTAATTCAGGTATCACGGACCCTAGTGTCTGTCTGTGATACGCCTGATGCTTTTTATAACAGCCAGTTTTCCCGGCTTTTGTATATGCAGCTATGGCTGTTGCCTCCCGTGCCAATTTTGACAGTGCACGGTGTCTGAGCCGACCTTAGTGTTTCGTGCAAACAAAGCGCAAACCATGACCTTTGCTATAGGCACACTCAGCGCTGCTATTTGCAGCCAGGCTTCAAAACATTTCTTCATTTCTCTATGTGTACTGAAATAGAAATGCCAGAAAAAGCACATGACAATGGCTTCCTAAAGAAAGAGACTTAGTCTACTATTTGCGTCTGTGGGGCTGGAAGGGTCGCAAAGAAGTAGGGACAAGGGGGTCTGCCATCCCTGGTTGTCTGGTTTATGGCAAGTGACACAAGCTTTAAGCTTTTTCTTTGTCTCATTCCAGATTGATGTACCCGTGGTTCGGTCTCTACCTGGCTGCGCTGTCAGTGATACAGACTGTTCATGGGGGTAAGTACGCTGCCGGTAATGTCCAAGCAGACATTAGGAGGAGAGATAGTTACAGTAGTGATCATATCTCTGCCCATCTCCAAACAGACTTTGGGAGGGAAAATTGTAATGATATATATGATATATATATATATATATATATATATATATATATATATATATATACATACGATTCTTCAAGTAGATATAAGGTGGAAAGATTTTTACTTTGTTGTGTCTTGGGTGGGCAAGTAGACTGTGGCACCACGACCAATAAACATATCGATAGGTTGATTGATCTATTGATAAATTGATTAATTTATTGGTCGAGAAATCGCTTCATTGATGTACAAGTAAACTGTAACACATCTGGATCACAACTTACAATTCAGGGCTCTACATGTATATCGATTGCCAGATTGCGGCACGAGGACCACGGTGAGCGCGCGGATCGTGGGCGGACGTCCGGCTGCCGTGGGGGCGTGGCCCTGGCAGGTGCTTTTTTTTTATTCAACAACTTAGAATCTTACAGAACACAGTGGTGGGCGACTCTAGCAGGTTGCTTATCTTAGCCCCACCACTGACAAAGAAGAGTACATACAATGGAAAATAATAATACCTAAACAACAACGGGTAACAAAACAGCAAATAACAAAACAGCACATGGGCGTTAACACGTAAACAAGGATCATTGTAATTGTGAGCAACAGTGCAATTCAGAACCCCTGGGTTCTGCAAAACTGTTTTACATTGTCATCAATAAACCAGTCATATCATAATGTTTTGAAAATGAATTATATATTATAGTTTTCCCTAGACAGTTGAACACATTTCGTTATTTGTAAACCCATTTGAGTGAACAATGCAAGATTGAGTTAGGGTTAAGATATGCCTGTTGGTTTCCGGGCTCACGAGAGGTAAGCCCTGGCTTAAGCAATAAGTTAGTACAAGCTTGTTCAGACAGATTTTGCACATCGAGATTGGGGCCTACTGAGTGTTGAAGATTGCTGGGTAGAGACAGTCTTTGGTGCATTTTACAGGTCCAGGTGCTGGTGATTGACCGCTCCGGCGAGCAGGGTTTCTGCGGCGGGACCCTCATAGACCCCCGCTGGGTCCTCACGGCAGAACACTGCTACGACGAAGCCACGTAAGTTTATTATGTTTACTTTCGCAGAGGGAAACATATTGTTTTTGCTCAATTTCTTCTTCTTCTTCCACTTCTCGGCTTCCTTTTGTTCTTCTTCTTTTGCTCCAAACGGATAAATGGACCAATGACATAGACCAGACGTCTGTCACCATGGTAACATGTGCTGTAGCAGACACCCTGTGGTGTTGGGTTACATTATGCAAGTGGCAGAACAGAGTTGAACGCGCTGGTCACCATAGATATGGATGTGCTTGTACCATATACAGGAATGTGTTTGTACTATGGCTGTTTTAAATGTCCCATATAACAGCCAAGGACTAAATTGAAGGAGGTATGCGATCCCCTAACTCTAGCCTCTCCATACAGCTCCATTCTGGAGGACACGACTATTTTGGCGGGAAAACACAACGTCAACCCTGGGAACGACACCACGGAACAGCGGCGCACCGCTGACGTCATCCACCATCACCATGACTACCAGCAGACGACCCTGGCCAATGACGTGGCCCTGGTGAGGCTGAACCAAGCGGTAGACACATCACAGAGTACGTAACGTTAACGATAATAACAGTGATAACGCTAACGGTGTTTTCTTTTTCATTTGCGCTGTGCGTAGGGTGTTTGCACTCACGTGACTCTAATGAAAGCATTGTCGGCCATGTTGGTTGGTTGAACCTGGAAGTTGCCAGGTAGAATTGAATCTGTGTTGTGTAGTCAGATTCAGATATAACACAGGCACACAATCATGCAAACGTATATCTCTTATAGTCTCTACCAGAATAACTACGCTGGCTATATATATATAAGAGAATAATTCAGCCAGGGGAGTTTGGCCGCCTTGTAGGTTTGACTGGCCGCGCTTCGGAGGGAAAGAAACTACCTCCCCGCGGCCGGACTCCCTTGGCAAATTTTACTCTCTTTTTTGCCGAATTCTACGATCCGAATTTCCGTAGAAAGGCCTGATGGAGGCTACCATAATTGAATGGCAACACAAAATTGAAACTATAATTACAAGATGATTGCAAGATTAGAAATGCCCTGAGTAACTCCTGACCTGCTTCCGTTTTCTCCCACAGGCGCAGTCAACATCAAGTAGTAGTAGATTGAATTACAACACCGCATCAAAACCGCATTATTGCAAGAGGAATTGCCAGTTTGAAATGTTCTAGCCTGTTCTGAAATGTCCTGACCTGTTCCCGTTTCTCCCACAGGCGCGGTGAACATCGCCTGCCTGCCGGACGCGACCGACACTTTTCCAGCCGGAACCAACTGCACCGCCACAGGCTGGGGGCTACTGGAGGACGGGGGTAAGCACTAGGAGTAGTTGTGTAGTAATAGTAGTAGTAGTTGTTGTTGTTGTTGTTGTAGTAAGAAGAATAATTAGTAGTGGTGGTGTTGGTGGTAATAGTAGTAGCACACATGTAGTAGTAGTAATTGCTGTTCTCAAGTTTCCTGCGTTTTCCCAACTAGGCAGAGGTAGTAACAGTAGTAGTAGTAGTGGTGGTAGTGGAAGTTGCAGTAGTAGTAGTAGAAGAAGAAGAAAAAGAAGAAGAAGAAGTAGTCGTCGTCATCGTAGTAGTAGTAGTAGTAGTAGTAGTAGTAGTAGTGATAGTAGCAGTGGTGGTAGTAACAGCAGCATGCAGTATTAGTAGTAGGGGTGGTAGTAGTGATGGTGGTGGTAGTAGTAGAGTAGCAGTAGTAGTTGTAGTAGTAGTTAATATATAAGTAGTAGCAGTAGTAGTAGTAGTGGTAGTAGTAGTAGTAGCAGCAACAGCTGTAGTAGTAGTAGCAGCAGCAGCAGTAGTAGTAGTAGTAGCAGCAGCAGCAGTAGTTACTGTAGTAGAAGTAGTAGTAGTAGTAGTAATAGTAAAAGTAGTAGTAGTAGTAGAAGTAGTAGTAGAATGCGCTCTAAATTTTCCCACGTTTTTCCAGGGGCGCAGCCGACCAGTCTGTACCAGGTGGAGCTGCCGATCCTGGCGAGGTCTCTGTGTGCGCAGGCGTACGACACGTTCTCGTTTAACCAGCTGTGCGCCGGGGACTGGGACAACGGCGGGATTGACACCTGCCAGGGGGACTCAGGTGAGGAGAACGCCCTCTGCTGTATCCAGAACCGTGATTTTGTTTTATTCCAACATCTAATCACAAGACGTGGTGACGGCACACTCAAGTTTTTTTCAACTTATATTAATGCCGCCACCACCAACACAGGGGACATTTACTCATTTTCACCTGAGCGAAGTGAGGAAAGTCGTGTAAAGTGCCTTTCTTGAGGGCAACGTTGATTGGTGGCATGTTAGGATTCGAACCCGGGACCTCTTGGTTCTGAGTCGCGCACGCTGCCGCTACGCCACAAGAACCGTGATTTATCCAGACCCTTGCTGAGGCACAGTTCTGGGTAGTCCATGAGTATCCAGAACCTTGTTTTATCCAGAACCTTGTTCAGGCACAGTTCTGAATAGTCCACGCGTATCCAGAACCGTGCTTTATTCATGAGTGCAAACTAAACGTCTCTAATTTCCTTAGGCGGACCGTTCGTTTGCCAGAAGCCCGGTAACGACTCCTGGTTCCTGGCGGGAGTCACGAGTTTTGGTGGTGGGTGCGCGCTGGAACAGAGCCCGGGAGTCTACAGTAAAGTCACTGACTTCCTGGACTGGATTTCTCCTACGGTAAAGAAAATCACTGTAAATCACTCTTCTATATAATTACAGTGGCCAAAACTGCCATGCAGTTACTGCCATGCCTGCCGCGACGTCTATCAGTTTTTCGAAGAACTGTGACCGTTTTCCCCTTTCGTTGCAGTGCTATGAATGTAGTGGAAACACCAGTTGTGCGGAGACTCAACAGAGCGGTGACAGTACGGCAGCCTGCGGCATCGGGCAGTGGTGCTACGTAAGTTTGCTCCTCTCCTATCGTTTTTCAGTCATGTCCGTAGTTATATTCACATGGCATGCTACTAAGGCACATTAAACCATCTGGTAGACAATCATCATCATGATAATCATCATGATCATCATCATCATGATCATCATCATGATCATCATCATGATCATCATCAGCATGATCATCATCAGGATCATCATTATGATCATCATAATGATCATCATGATCATCATGATGATCATCATCATGATCATGATGATCATTATGATGATCATAATGATGATCCTGATGATGATCATGATGATGGTGATGATGATGGTGATGATGATGGTGATGATGATGATGATGATCATGATCATGATGATGATGATCATCATCATCATCATCATCATCATCATTATCATCATGATCATGATCATGATCATCATCCTCATGAGGAGGAGTAGGAAGGTGAGGATAATGATGGTGATGTTGTGGATGACAATGATAAATGTCTTCATTGCTTTCCCGCCTTATGCAGCTCGAGACGACGAGAGAATCGCAGGGCTCGACAAACCTCGTGAATGTCCGGCGAGGGTGCAGAGCTCCCGAAGACTGCAGCAGTGAAGCCCTAAACAACGGGTTGTCGAGCGTGCCGAACGAACAGTGCTCGGTGCAGGGCGGACAGTATGTCTGCCACCGCTGCTGCCGGGGCGCTAACGGCTGCAACGGCGTTCCGGCCTCCCGGGCAACGATCGCCTTGGCAACCGCCTGGCTGACTCTGGTGTTGGGCGTCTGCGTTACTCTGCTGTGGAGCTGACAACAGTTGCTATGACAGTCGAAAGAAACTAAATTGATGTGCAAAGGAATGAAATAGGGATAACTTAAAGCTAGAAAAGAGGCTTGTTGTTTGTTGCTTTGTTGCTGCAAGTCGACTATACTTTGTATATACTTTACATCTATTTTCTATTCCAAAGAAATTTGTACAGAGATAGAAATGATGGATTAAATCTAGGAATCATGAGAAATGTAGTCCTGTCGATTGATGCATGTTATTGTCCAACGCTTGTCTCTTCGAACTTCGAACGTTATTTGTTAACAGGCAATACTTGGTAACATTATCAACATGAAGTAAAATTGCCCCATCGCAACTGACAACAAAACTGCACCCAATGAATTTAAACGCGATGCCAGGGAACAAACGAACCATTATTATTACTATAACTAGAGGTAAAATCTTATTTACCCAAAGTACCCAAAATTTTAGCTTGACCTTTGTTGCCCCAACATACCAAATGTCATGAAAATACAAGACATGACCACACCCCGAGTTATAACCAATAAAAAAATCAGCCTTATATATGGTGCACCTATAGCTAATGCTTGGGTCACATTTCCAAAACGGGGCCCGGCCGGGCAGTATTATGAAACGAAAAGTATGATGTAAAAGACAACAAAGCACAAAAAGGCGGCAAAATTAATAATTGGAACCCTTTGCGTATATTATTGATGTAAATTATTGATTTTTTGTTAATCGAAGCAGCCCGGCCGGGCCCCGGTTTGGAAATGTGACCTCAGCATAAACACACAACCTTCTGACGAAGGTAATTAAAGTTAATATTCAACCAGCTAGTCTCAGACAATCAACACGCCCACGTTAGAAGGACTTAAAACAAGATTGCTGGTGAGACTCCAGTACGGAACAGCTAATCTCCAAGCAGATCCCTTTCTGTGGCAAAAAGACAGTATCAAATTGACCAGGCAGTATCCATTAGCCAGAGAAGGTCGCCGGCCACCAACGGGTGGTGGGATTAGCGACAAAAACGGCCATATATAAAAAGCTAACGATCATTCTCCAACAACCTCTGCTTGGAGAGAACGGAACAGCTGCCCAGAGCTCCCAACTGAGAGACACAACGGCATCAAGAAGATTGAGAAAATTCCGTCATGATTTCATAGCCTGGTAGGTTCTGACTAAAACTCTTCTGGCGTAAAAGGTTTGAATCGACCCTTAGGTAAGACGTAGTCTTTTTTTTACACTCATGAGGGAAGAGAGACTTGAATAGTAGACAATTTTTTACAGAAGAGACATTCATTTTGGTTCTTATGCAAAATTTGATGTGGTGGAAGAATCTGGCTCTGAGGGCATCCGTACTTCGTGAACATTAAGTGAAATGTGGTAAAATATTATTCTTTTCCTGAAATACTAGCATACCAAAAAGTGCGACATGCCATAATACAATATTTCTGATAAATTTAAAAGTTGATGTCTGTATGAACCACAAGGTGAATATATTCAAGCAAAATTGGATATGTTCAAGCAAATCATGTTCTGTTCTCATATTTCCATACCACAATCACTGAAAATGTAAAATATGTCTTAACATGACACGTCAGCAAACGCACCAGATCAGGTAGTAAACAACCTGCTAAACATGAATATTCAAACAGCCCGAACCAGACAATTAAGTAAACACGTGTTTATGAGTGTGACTTAACATATGGTGCAAGAGGGCTTTTAAGCCTTGCTTATCCATTTTCACTGATGTGAAGTTTTAACCATACCTAGATTGTGATTAATATTTTTGTGATATTTTTCTTTAGAGGTGTTTGCGAAAATAATTGATTTGATATGTATTTAGATCCCATGTTGTTTTATAGATTCCAACATTTAATCACGTTTTTTTCAACTTATTTCACTGCCCCCACCAACATGAAAGACAATGCAATACTCATTTACACCTGAGTGAAGTGAGGAAATTCGTGTAAAGTGCCTTTCCCCATGGCACACGATCGGTGGCAAAAAAGGTATAAAGGGTGTTCGTCTGCCATCACGTATTGCCATTCTTTAAATTCAATTCCTTCCTTCTGCCTGTTCTGTGCAGATTCCAGGACGACATGGGAAGGAAGCTGCGACACCTTCTGATTTTCCTGCTCCTCATCCTGAAGGAGCCCAACACGCCAGAAGGTAACTGTGACTGTGGACAATCATCACACTGCAGATGCCAAAGCAGGGGCCTCACCCAGATCCCCCAGAACTTCCGATACCCATATTCCATCACCTGGTTAAGTTTGAAAGATAACCAGATCACTAGTATTCACTCTGGTGCGTTCTCAAATCTACGCAAGCTCGAATATTTGAGCCTTAGCTTCAACAACCTGACCAGCATTCAGGGGAATGCATTCTCAAGTCTAAGAAAGCTAGAAATATTGAACCTGGACTCGAACCGTATAAGCAGCATTCAGGCTGGCACACTCTCAAATCTATTGAAGCTCAGAACGTTGCGTCTTGACTCAAACCAAATATCCAGCATTCAGGTTGGCATATTCTCAAATCTACGGCAGCTCAAGACGTTGCGTCTTGACTCAAACCAAATATCGAGCATTCAATCTGGCTCATTTTCAAATTTACCAGAGCTCAGAAGTTTGTGCCTGAAGTGCAACAAGATAACCAACATTCAGGTTGGCGTATTCTCAGACTTACCCCGGCTTACGAAATTGTATCTAAATTCCAACAACATAACCAGCATTCAAAATGGTACATTCTCAGATCTACCCAAACTAAAAACTCTGTACCTGTGCTCTAACCAAATAACTTATGTACAGCCAGGGACATTCTCAACTCTAGCTCAGATTTCATATGTGTATCTGAACTCCAACAACTTAACCAGTATTCAGGCTGGCATATTCTCAAATCTAACTAAGCTAGTGAATTTGCACCTGTACCTGAACAACATAAACAGCATTCAGGTTGGCGCAATCTCAAATTTACCCAAGCTTAGAGAATTGAACCTGCACGAAAACAACATAACCAGCGTTCAGGCTGGCACATTCTCAAACCTACCCCAACTCGGCGTTTTGAACCTTGCCGCCAACGAGATATCAAGCATTGAGGTTGGTGCACTTTCAAATCTGCCTTGCCTCAAAAATTTGCAACTGGCCTCAAACAACCTATGGAACATCCATCCTGGTACGCTTTCAAATCTGACCAAGCTCCAAATTTTGTACCTCCATTCAAACCAGCTATCTGCCCTTCCCCCAGACTTCAATGACATGATGACATCTATTCCTGACTTACAGATTCGCCACAACCCCTGGCAGTGTGACTGTAAGATGGCTCCCTTTTGGCAAAAGCTGACTGAGACCCCTGCAGTTCTAAATCAGATAACTTGTGCCCAACCTGCCAAACTTTCAGGAAAAGAACTTAAAGAATTAAGTCCCGACGATCTGATCTGCAAAGACCCAACCAAATCAACACCACCTGTTGATTCTACAGAAAATACAGAAAACAGTGTAAGCCTAACAGCATATACTATAGGCCATCCATTGCAAAGCGCAAATAATAATGATGGTACCACCACCTATCACTATCACTGGCACTTCAAACGCAATGTTGACTTACCAGTTGAAATTGGAGGGAAACGGCTAACAACTTCATCAAGTCTTGCCGTCACTGATAGTTTTTCAAAATCTGGCCACCTTTTTCTAATACCACCTGTTGCCATTTCAGCCGTTGGTTCAGTGCTATCTGTTGTTGTTGTTGTCATTTTCTCAATATGGTGGGTGAGGAATTCGAATTCAGGTTTGAACTCCAACCCTGGTTTGCACAACACAAACACCACAGCTGCTGTAATGGCCAGTTGTGATGAACATCAGTATGAAAATGATGACCAGCATGATCAGACAGGGCAGGGTCAGTCTCAGGCCATCGCTGAATCCAACACAAACACCACAGCTACTATAGGGACAAGTGGTGATGATCAGACAGGGCAGGGTCAGTCTCAGACCATCACTGAATCCAACACAAACACCACAGCTGTTGTAATGGCCAGTGGTGATGATCATAAGTATGAAAATAGTGACCAGCAATATCAGACAGGGCAGAGTCAGTCTCAGGCCATCACTGAATCCAACACAAACACCACAGCTACTATAGGGACAAGTGGTCATGATCAGACAGGGCAGGGTCAGTCTCAGACCATCACTGAATCCAACACAAACACTACAGCTGTTGCAGTGACCACTGGTGAAGACCACCAGTATGAAAATATGAACCTACAAGATCAGACAGGGCAGGGTCAGTCTATCACTGAATCCAACACAAACACCACAGCTACTGTAATGGCCAGTGGTGATGATCAGACAGGGCAGGGTCAGTCTCGGGCCATCACTGAATCCAACACAAACACCACAGCTACTGTAGTGGCCAGTGGTCATGATCAGACAGGGCAGGGTCAGTCTCAGGCCATCACTGAATCCGTTGATATTGCACACCTACCACTACTATCTGACGATGCATTGCTAGCTGCCTTAGAGCCAAACCCTATGTATGAAGGTGTAAAATCACACAAAAAATAAGCCAACGGTCTATGACAATGACCAGTGATCATGATTAGACAGTCAGGGAGCAAGCAGTATGGAAATAACCAAAGGGCAGACAAGGCGATTGTTTAGCACAGGCAACCATCTAATGAATAATGTAGGAAATTTGTAAAAAAATATAATGCCTTTGCTGTTGGTAAGTACTATGTACCGATGCTTGTGTGTTATGGTATTTGAATTATTCTAGTGATGAGTAAACTTTACTAAAATACATGTTGTTCAAATTCCAGTAGTATGTGTGACTGATGATTTACCCATATAACTTGAAAGGACTTCATTTCCTTAAAAAGATTGTATTATAGTAAAATGGATACTTTTTAACGCAAGGTGTTATATGTCACATGTTGTAAGTGATGCTAGCGATTTTCAATTAAGTGGTTTATATATTTATTGTAACAGTGCAATTTACGATAAGGGGCACTAAAAAACTGTAACATTTTGAAGCTCAATTATCTTCTCAAATAATCTTTTTAGTAACATGTATAAACAACAGTCAGTGTTAAATTGAAAGGTTCCTTTAATAACTAACTATTCCTTTAATAGCAAACTAAGCCGCAATTTCATATAGTGACATATTGTGACGTACATATTTGTTTGGACACTAAATGACACTAAATATTTGAAGTGAAGCTAATTAAGCACAAGCTTTCTTTCTAGTGTTCTAGTGCACTGATGACGTGTTTGTTTCTCAACAACGTTTTTATCCAACATGTACTCAGCAGTTGTAAGGCAAAAGCATGTACTTTGAACCATAAATGATTAACAGCAGTTTGGAGATATTTAAGAGAGATCTTTAGATGACTTCTAAAAGATGGTTTGAACAATTCTTAAGCTTTGACTGCACATAATTTACTGTAATGTTATTTGCCAAACTTGTTTCAACTCCTCGTCAATAAAGAAAATGCTTAACGGCAAATTATGGAGGCTTTTGGTCGTCTGTAGGAATGTATAATTATCTCAATCACAACTAACTTGAAGAAAATGAACAAGTGTGTTATTATTATTATTATTATTAAACATTATCATTAACATTATGAACACAATAGAAACGTGTAGAATCGCATTAATATTAGCAACATAATGTCGTGACGTTATTGGCGCAACGATTAGAGCGTTGGACTCGGAACCAATAGGTCCCGGGTTCGATGCTCATCATGTCCGCGGCCCGACGTTGTGCCCTTGGGAAAGGCACTTTACACGAGTTTCTTCCTTGTACGGTGGAGTGACGCCCACCGAGCCTCTTAGGCTAATCTGTCTATTAGTAAATTTGTGCAAAAAAACACTACGGCTTTGGTGCGCCAATGTGCCAACATCTGCATATTTGCCACCGAGAACCGTGAATTTTTATCAACACAATGTGGTAAAAGTGCCCCATAGCAGCTAACAGCAAAATTACAGTTAAGGAATTTCGAGGCGATTTCAAATGGCAAGCAAGCCGTTATTATTTATCATTAATGTTAATATTCAAACAGCCAGCTTCAGACAATCAACACACCCAGATTGCGTAAGATTTTTCAAGGCTTGTTTGTCAGACTGCCGCTGAGTACGGACCAGGCACCCAGAGCTCGCATCTGCAGAACGAAGACAGAAAAAAGACCGCCATGGCTTCATCGCCCGAGAACTGAAGATATTCCGAGTGTCGAGAAAGGTAAGTTTTGATTGAACACTCAGGTAAGATCATTTTTTCTGTATATACACTGGAAAAGTGAGGCTGGAATAGTACACAAATAACTATACAAGAGACATCGCTTCTCATGCAAAATTACTAGTATTTTTGTGTTCAAATGTATTGTAAGAAACTAACACTAAATATTTTCGTGGTCCCCGACCTTCCAGTATGAGAAAGGGGATAGGTACAGGTACAGGTATAGATGTAATAAAACTTGTTTCTTACTAAAACAATATCAAAGGGTGCGGCATGTCATAGTACAATATTTATGATGCATTTCAAAATGTATGTCTACATGTACCACAAGGTGGACATATTCAAGCAAAAAAAAGGAAATTCATGTTTTTTTGCAACTTTTGCCACATCTGACTCATTAAAAATGTAAAAATTGTCTTAAAATGACACGTCAGCAAAACGCACCACTGAGAGAGTAAACAACCTGCTAAACATGAATATTCAATATGTCGAATCAGACAATTAACCAGGCTTGCGTTTATAAGTAAGACTAAACATAAGACGTAGGAGTGTTTCCAAACCTTGTTTTTTTATCATTTCTTTAAAGATGTTATGGTTTTGATATGAATATATATCGATAAAATTATGTTTGTGGTTTAATGATAATTTTCTTCAGAAAAAAATGTTGATTTAATACGAATTTAGAGCCCATTGCTTCTGGCCCCGCTGGTTTGTACCATTTGAAAAAAGAAATTACCATTTTCCAAGGCTAATATGCAGATAGTCCTGCAAAGACTTAGAACAATGTGGCCTTAAAATGGCTCTGTGTTGAAAAATTATTTACAAACAGCATTATTTCTTATAAAATGGAGCAAAGCATTTTTCTGTCAGCATTTATTCATGTTAGCGTTTCTACATAATATATTTCTGTATTGCGTTCCAGTATATTAATATTGATATTAAAAATCCAACTCGTGTAGGGCAATGAAATACTTTGCATATAATGTACGTATAATTGGTAGCATGTATCCAAGGCATAAATGTACCCAGATAGTTTCTAGGCACTATCTGGTCTAAACCACCTCTTTTGGATGACTTAGTGACACTGTGTGTACTATACGCCCCCTCCAGTTGCTGTATTTGCTATTTGTGGTTCCAGAGACATAAATATGATAAAGAGGATAGTTACATTGTTTTTGTTTCGTTGATGTTATTTTTATCTGTATATGTGGAGAGGACAGGGCCCCAATAAGTATGTATACGTTTTGCCCAATTCTCTAAAAAAATACATGTGAATAAAATAAAATAAATCAAAGAGAAGGAATCTCGCTATGGTCTATTGTCTGCCAAGTGGGCATGTCTGTATGCTAGTGTGTCTGTGTGTTTCTGAAACATCCAAAAAGGTTCAAAGAAGCCACGTGACATGCTTCACTGGGTCAGTCTACTTTACAAGACCAGAATGACTGGTCGAAAGCTCTAGGTGAGTAGAACTTTTATGTGTTGCAACCTAAAAGTTTTAACTCCAATATCCAAAAAGGTATAAACGGTGTTCGTCTGCCATCACCTATTGCCATTCTTCAAATCCAATTCCTTCCTTCTGCCTGTTCTGTGCAGACTACAGGACGACATGGGAAGGAAGCTGCGACACCTTCTGATTTTCCTGCTCCTCATCCTGAAGGAGCCCAACACGCCAGAAGGTAACTGTAACTGTGGACAATCATCACGATGCAGATGCCAAAACAGGGGCCTCACCCAGATCCCCCAGAACCTCCGATACGCATATTCCATCACCTGTTTAAGTTTGAAAGATAACCAGATCACTAGTATTCACTCTGGTGTGTTCACAAATCTACGCAGGCTCACAAATTTGAACCTGAGCTCCAACAACTTAACCAACATTCAGAGGGATGCATTCTCACATTTAACAAAGCTAAAGTATTTGTGGCTGACCTCGAACCGTATTAAGAGCATTCAGGCTGGCACACTCTCAAATCTACGGCAACTCGAGACGTTGAGTCTTGACTCAAACCAAATAGCAAGTATTCAGGTTGGCACCTTTTCAAATCTTCACCAGCTCCTCTGGGTGAACCTTACATCCAACCAAATATCCAGCATTCAGGTTGGCGCATTCTCAAATCTACCAAATCTCATACTTTTGTTCCTGAACTCCAACAAGATAACCAACATTCAGGTTGGCGCATTCTCAGACTTACCCCGGCTTACGAAATTGTATTTAGATTCCAACAAGATTACCAGCATTCAAATGGTACGTCTCAGATCTACCCAAACTAAATATCTGTACCTGTGCTCTAACCAAATAACTTATGTACAGCCAGGGACATTCTCAACTCTAGATCAGATTTCATATGTGTATCTGAACTCCAACAACTTAACCAGTATTCAGGTTGGCTACCTTTTCAAATCTTCACCAGCTCCTCTGGGTGAACCTTACATCCAACCAAATATCCAGCATTCAGGTTGGCGCATTCTCAAATCTACCAAATCTCATACTTTTGTTCCTGAACTCCAACAAGATAACCAACATTCAGGTTGGCGCATTCTCAGACTTACCCCGGCTTACGAAATTGTATTTAGATTCCAACAAGATTACCAGCATTCAAAATGGTACGTTCTCAGATCTACCCAAACTAAAATATCTGTACCTGTGCTCTAACCAAATAACTTATGTACAGCCAGGGACATTCTCAACTCTAGATCAGATTTCATATGTGTATCTGAACTCCAACAACTTAACCAGTATTCAGGTTGGCATATTCTCAAATCTAACTACGCTAGAGAATTTGCACCTGTACCTGAACAACATCAACAGCATTCAGGTTGGCGCAATCTCAAATTTACCCAAACTTACAGAATTGAACCTGGACGACAACAACTTAAACAGCATTCAGGCTAGCACATTCTCTAATCTACCCAAGATCTACAGTTTGCGGCTTTCCGGCAACAAGATATCCAGCATTGAGGTCGGTGCACTTTCAAATCTGCCTTGCCTCAAAAATTTGCAACTGAACTCAAACAAGCTAAGGAACATCCATCCTGGTACGCTTTCAAATCTACCTAAGCTCCAAATTTTGTACCTCCGGTCAAACCAGCTATCTGTCATTCCCCCAGACGTCAATGACATGATGACATCTATTCCTAGGTTAGATATTCGTCAAAACCCGTGGCAGTGTGACTGTAAGATGACTCCCGTTTGGCAAAAGCTGAATGAAACTCCTGCAGTTCTAAACCAAATAACTTGTGCCCAACCTGCCAAACTTTCAGGAAAAAAACTTAATGATTTAAGTCGCAAAGATCTGATCTGCAAAGACCCAACCAAATCAACAATACCTGTCTATGCTCAAAACTCATTGAGTTCATCTGCAGTGACAACATCATCATTGGGTAATACAGAAAACAGTGTAAGCCCAACAGCATATACTATAGACCATCCATTGAAAAGAGCAAATAATAATCATGATGGTACCACCACCTCTCACTATCACTGGCACTTCAAACGCCATGTTGACTTACCAGTTGATATTGGAGGGAAAGGGCTAACAACTTCATCAGCTCTTGCCGTCACTGGTAGTTGTTTAAAATCTGGCCCCAGCTTTCCCATAGTGCCTGTTGCTATTGCAGCTGTTGTTGGTTCAGTGTTATCTGTTGCTGTTGTCATGTTCGCAATATGGTGGGTAAGGAATTCAAAATCAGGTTCGAATCCCAACCCTGGTTCGCACAACACAAACCTCACGGCTGTTGAAACAACTAGTAGCCATGATCACAAGTATGAAGATATAGATCGTCAATATAATCAGACAGGGCAGGGTCAGTCTCAGGCCATCACTGAATCCAACACAAACACCACAGATATTGTAATGGCCAGTGGTGATGATCACCAGTATGATAATGGTGACCAGCATGATCAGAGAGGGCAGGGTCAGTCTCAGACCATCACTAAATTCAACACAAACACCACAGCTACTGTAGTGGCCAGTGGTCATGATCAGGCAGGGCAGGGTCAGTCCCAGGCCATCACTGAATCCAACACAAACACCACAGCTACTGTAGTGACCAGTGACATTGGTCAGCTTCAAGGCACAACAGAATCCTTTGGTATTAGAAACCTACCACCGGTATCAGTTGATGAGCTACTAGCTGCCCTACAGCCAAATGCTATGTATGAAGGTGTAAAAACACAGAAAAATGAGCCAATGGTCACTGAATCCAACACAAACACCACAGCTACTGTAGTGGCCAGTGGTCATGATCAGACAGGACAGGGTCAGTCTCAGGCAATCACTGAATCCAACACAAACACCACAGCTACTGTAATGGCCAGTGGTGATGATCAGGCAGGGCAGGGTCAGTCTCAGGCTAACACTGAATCCAACACAAACACCACAGCTACTGTAGTGGCCAGTGGTGATGATCAGACAGGGCAGGGCCAGTCTCAGGCAATCACTGAATCCGTTGATATTGCAAACCTACCACTACTATCGGGCGATGAATTGCTAGCTGCCTTACAGCCAAACCCTATATATGAAGGTGTAAAAACACAGACAAAAAATGAGCCAACAGTCTAAAATAATTACCAATGATCATAATTAGACAGTCAGGGAGCAAGCAGTATGAAAATAACTAGTAGTCACGATCAGACAAGGCGCTTGTTCAGCACAGGCAACCCCTAATGAATAATGTAGGAAATTTGTAAAAATATAATGCATTTGCTGTTGGTAAGTACTATGTACTGATGCTTGAGTGTTATGGTATTTGAATTATTCTAGTGATGAGTAAACTTTACTAAAATACATGTTGTTCAAATTCCATTAGTATATGTGGCCGGTCAGTTACCCATGTAACTTAAAAAAAAATTCTCAAAAACTTGCATTATAGTAATATGTATAATAATTGTTGAACGCAATGTGTTACATTTTACATGTTATGAGTGATGTTAGTGATTATAGTGGTTTATATGAATAACTTGGCAAGCGTACATGGTGCAATGTATGGCAACGACTATTGAACATAGCCCAAAATGGTATAAAATGAAAATTAACATCCTAATTATTAATTTATACATTTATTGTAACTGTGCAATTTAGTACCCCCATAGTGGTCACTACTAAACTGTAACATTATGAAGCTCAATGAATCGGTCACAATAATTTTATAGTAACATGTTTAATGTTTAAACAACAGTGTTTATTAGAAAGTTTCCTTTAATAAGTAATGATTAATAAGTACCACTCATTTCTCCCACAATTTTATATGGTGCCATATTGTGAAAAATATATTGTTGTATTGTTGTTGTAAAAAATATATTGTTGTATTTTAATACATTGTAATTAAAATGATTGTACCAATTATTTCTCCCACAATTTTATATGATGACATATCGTGAAAAACATATTTGTTTGGACTAAGCTAAATGACACTAAATATTTGAAGTGAAGCTTAGCACAAGTTTGCTTTGTAGTGTATACACTGATGACGTGTTTGTTTCTCAACAACGTTTTTTTATCCAACATGTACTCAGCAGTTGTAAGGCAAAGGGATGTACTTTGAAGTATAAATGATTAACAGCAGTTTGGAGATATATAAGAGAGATCTTTAGATGACTTCTAAAAGATGGTTTGAACAATTCTTAAGCTTTGACTGCACATAATTTACTGTAATGTTGTTTGCCAAACTTGTTTCAACTCCTCGTCAATAAACACAGCACGAAAACAGATATTTAAGCAAAATTTACGACATCCGTATTGAGACTTTAAAGACAGGGAAATATTTAAGCAGACTTTAAGATCGATTAAAGTGTACTGAAAAAGAAATCTAATCTTTACGAAGGATTTTCGCAGTTGTAAATGTAACGTATTACGGCATGTTTCTTTACGCACGGTTTACAGATACTGAAATATTCAGTTACGACAAACATGTTGAACATGTCCCAGAAAGGTACAGGAAATGTTTTGTATTTCTGTTTCAAAACTTAAGTCAAATTTGAAACATGAGTAAATCAATCAGGTATATTTTTAATTTTTTTCTACTCACAATTTAAAGCAAGACGGAAAAGACGCCGCGTAAATTATCGAGAGCCTGCGCCTAGAACTCTGTTTCAACGCCTGACATGAGTTGTAGCAGACCTTGGTGCACGCAAATATAAAAATGTTTTCATAGCTTACCAAAATGTTTTCATAGCTTACCAACAAACATATGATGTGTTTAATCCTCCTCTCCGCACACTTTCAGTGTACGGTGGGCAGACTTTCCCTCTTTAGCTTATATGTTCCCAAAAGTTATATGAAAGCTAGCATTTATTCAACAAATATACGACGCGTTTAATCTTTCTCTACGCACGCTTTAAGCGAACGGGGGGAAAACCTCCCCCCTTTAGCTTATATGCTCCCGAAAACAATATGAAATGTAGCGTTTATTCAACAACAATACAGCGACAATACGACGTGTTTAATCTTTCCCAACGTGCATTTTAAGTGATATGTTTCCAAAAGCTATAGATGATATGTAACGTTTTTTTTTTCAACAAACATACGACGTGTTTAATCTTTCCCTACTGGTATTCTAAGTGAACGGGGAGGTAACTCCTCCCTTTAGCTTATATTTTCACAAAAACTATATGAAAGGTACGTTTATTTAACAAATATACGACGCGTTTAATCTTTCTCTACGCACACTTTAAGCGAACGGGGGGAGAACCTCCCCCCTTTAGCTTATATATTCCCAAAAGCTATATGAAATATAGCGTTTATTCAACAACGGAGGGAGAACCTCTCCCCTTTAGCTTATATGTTCACGAAAACAATATGAAAGGTAGCTATAGCGTTTATTCAACAAATAAACGACGCGTTTAATCTTTCTCTACGCACGCTTTAAGTGAACGGAGGGAGAACCTCCCCCCTTTAGCTTATATGATCCCGAAAACAATATGAAATGTAGCGTTTATTCAACAACAATACGGTGACAATACGACGTGTTTAATCTTCCTCAACGCGCAGTTTAATTGATATGTTTCCAAAAGCTATGGATGATATGTAGCGGGTTTTTGTTCAGCAAACATGCGCTGTGTTATATCTTTCCCTACGGGTATTTTAAGTGAACGGGGAGGTATCTCCTCCCTTTAGCTTATATGTTAACAAAAACTATATGAAAGGTAGCGTTTATTTAACAAATAAACGACGTGTTTAATCTTTCTCTACGCACACTTTAAGCGAACGGGGGGAGAACCTCCCCCCTTTAGCTTATACTCGTATATTCCCAAAAGCTATATGAAATATAGCGTTTATTCAACAACAATAAGGCGTGTTTAATCTTTCAATACGCACATTTTAAGTGACGTCTGCTTATATATTCCCAAAAACTCTATGAAACGTTGCGTTTATTCAACAAACATACGACGTTTTTAATCTTACCTTACGAGTTCTTTAAGTGACGTTTGCTTATATGTTCCCGAAAGCTAAAGGAAATGTAGCGTTTATTCAACAAACATACGACATGTTTAGTTTTTCCATACGCGCATTTTGAGTGACGTTGGCTTATATATTCCCCAAAGCTATATGAAACGTA